>NC_133493.1:11225816-11266854 GCF_025370935.1 Choristoneura fumiferana
GATTGCTTATTGATTAATTCATCGTCATCATTATTCTTATCAGGCATAAGACGTCCACTGTTCAGGCACATAGGCCTCCTATATAGACCTCCAGTTGCTTGCGTTCACTTTAACCTGGTCATCCATCCGTGTTGTTGGTGGATGTCCAACGCTGCGCTTGCCAATCCGCGGTCTCGATTCGAGAAGTTTTCGCCACCAACGGCCATTGATTAATTAAAAACATTATTATTAATAATTTGTTTTAGTTTTCATCTAATACCTTTAAACGAGCAATTCTTGTGTAAACTAGAATTACAAGATACAGAATTGATTAATTTTATATATATATATATACAAGAATTGCTCGTTTAAGGGTATCGTACGGAGGTATAACGTACATTCGGGGATCTCGGAAACGGCTCCAACGATTTGGTACGTAAGGGTTTTCGGGGATGAAACATCGATCTAGATTGGTCTTAGGTATCTATGGGAAAACGCTTGTTGTCGAGTTTTAGCCCCAGCGAAGCTCGGTCGCCCAGGTACTTATTATTATTATATGTCTTTTTGATGTAGGTATTTTAAGTTTAGGTTAGTTTTATTTTGATTGATATGTTTTATAAAAGTTTATAAAAGTATCACAGTCATCATCATTGTCATATCAGCAAGGAAGACGCCCACTGCTGGACATAGGCCTTAGTCTTGTGCTTATCGGCTCCAAAGGCTTCCTTAAATCATTATTAGATTGTGTATCCTCCTTGCGGAAGCCATCATTTCGCCTTTAAGTACGTGGTCGCTACTCCAGAACCTTGTAATGGTTTTTTTATCCGTCGGCTGAATACTGTGAGTAATTTAATTACTAAGATCTTGTAAACGTATTCTAGCAAATAAAGTTTTACTTACTTACTCATTGGTTCAGTGTTAGTTTCAAAGGTATTACTGTATATCAAAATAAACACAGATAGGCTTTGTACATTTATTCGATAAATGAATTGAAAGAACATGGATAGATGATGTCATTACTCTATGGGTGGGTTGTTTTATTGAGGCTATAAGGGAAGAGAAAATTTTAAATTTGTTGAGTTTAGAACATAAAGAAATTTTATGCAGGATGTCTTTTTAGGTCCAAAAACTACATACCTTTAGTCTACATTGTTAAGGTTTGAAATATTATTTCACTAGCCTGTTGCCCGCGACTCCGCCTGCGTAGAATTCTTTTATCCGTATCCCGCGGGAAGGAACAAAACTATCCTATTTCCCGGGATTCAACCTATACCGAATTCCATCGAAATCGGTTAAGCGGTTTAGATGTGAAAACGTAAAAAACAAACAGACTTACAAACTTTCGCATTTATAATATTAGTGGGATAATACTCAATGACACAGGAAGAAAACGTGCTCCTGTTTTACATTACTGAAACTTAAATGACATTGTATTATCTGTAATTGACCCAATAACGACAAAGAAGAATCCCGTTGTGTACAATTTGTTGTCTAGAAATATATTTACTGATATTAACACGATATCAATACATGATCATTCTTATAAATCTAGACATGTCAATGATAAAATCCACTTTAAGATAATTTAAGATCGCATTGTGCAAAGGAAAAGATTTGCAACGCAATAAGCAAGAAATGGACGTAGAGTTTCAAATTGAATAAACTTTCTAAGCATCTAGGATAATACAATAAAACGAGGTATTAAATATTCACCAGTATGTACTACAGTTTCTGCAAAAACTAACGAATCGCAAAAATGTTACGAATAAAGTGTTTGATTTATTGAATCGAAATTGAATGCAACAAGTAAACACAATACACTTGAAATATCTAAAGATCTGTGTGTTGAAAATCATAGAAACTTGCAATTGTTTGTAAAAAACAGTTATTAAAGTTGAAGAAACAACAAAACAAAATTTATACTGTTTCAAATTGAAACAGTTGATAAATTTTTGAAGAGAAAAGGCCAGTTTGAATAAAAGTGTACATCAGTGATTCAAAATGGTTCCTCGATCAGAATTCGAAGTTGAACTGGCAGAAATGGTTAACGTTATTGACCACCCAGAAAACCCTGACAGTATTGGACCTGGAACAGCTATATCTTTGGGAGCTGCGGTGTATTTGTCCGTATTCTGTACCTTGCTGATCATGTCCTTCCTGATTATGTGCATAAGAATGTCTTACTTAGGTAAAATCTATTTTGTACCTTTATGTGTATGCATAATCGCTCTGAAGCGATAAGGTCATCTATTGCTTACCTAGTAATTTTCTCTCTGTGTCCTGTTTTCTGTATGCCATACTCTTGTGGTGTTCAATTTTGTGAAAAAGTATATAAATAAATAGCAATGAATATGGATTCATTATTGACATTTAGGTGACAGACAAGTTCATCTATTGTAAGAACCGCCATCATTTTTAGCTGTATATTTATCATATTTACACCATATTATTCACAGATTTCCTACATAAATTCCGAAAAAAATACTTCTATCTTCGAAGCAATACAAATGGTGTATGTAAAGTTTCCAATCCACACTAGACCCGTATAAGAACTGCAGCCTAATCCCTTTTAATCTGATAGGAGGGCTGTGCTCAACAATGGGACGTGCATAGGCCGTAGAGTATGATGGTCTAACACTTAGGTCCTAAGGGTTCGAACACCATACCCTACGGCTTAGGAAGAAGAAGATTAAAATCCATGCCTAAACAGCATCTTTTTACATGTAAATGTGATCGTTTTATTTTTTACTATTTCTGTTTATTCTTTTTATACAATTTTACGCCGCTTTGGTTTGACTTCAGTATAACGTTGTAATTTTTTTAATGATAAATAAACAGCATATGACAATGACGATTAACCACGAAGTTACTAATTCCTGAATAATGTCATTTGTGTTTTTGATATCAATTTCATTTCGACATTCTAGGTAGTTAAATTGAACAAATCATATTTAACCACATTTTTTTTTTTATAAAAAATATTTATATAAAATATATATTTAATATTTATATTTTATTTTTTTATTAAAAGATTAAACTGGGAAGTATCTACAGTATTCTACAGTAACAGTTTCATTAAATCTTGATTATCGCTGTACTTACAAGATGTCATGCTGATGTGGTAAAATAAATGATAAAACGTAATAAATAAATAAATCGGTAGTAAAACTTAATCAAAATCAAGTTTTAAAATTAGACAGAACTGATCCGAGTGGGCATTTTTGCTAAAGATTAAAATTATGTTAAGAACCATTTTGTTCTTCAGACGCGTGTGTTATGAAATGGATTGTAAAAAGCAGGTACCTCTTAATCTAGCGATATATGGTGTCAACTCATCAAACTGATAAAGATATCACCAAAAAACTCAACCACTCACACTATCTCGAAGTTTTTACTCCAATGTGCCAAGTTTCGGTGCGTCTAGTGAAAATGTAAAAGTGTAAAATCAAAACGGTGATCTTTTAATTACAAAACGGAGAACATTCTGATGATTTGTTGACTCAAATTGTCTTGAGTGGTTAAACAGAAAACTCAACCGTTTTTAAATAAACGGCTGCAGTTTGAGATGTATAAGAAGCTGGCCATTTATTGATTTAAATAATGGCGCCTATGTTTGGTGAGCCGAATTATTTCTGGTCAAACGAAGATTTGACTGACGAAAGGAATTCGAGTTCCGAAGAATATAACGACAATCTTGTAGAGAGAGACGGTGTGAGAGAAATGGCGTTCTGGTATATGATTATGCTGGTGCTGATATTCCTCATCTGGCTTTTGGTGTTCTTCTGCCTCAGGATGATAGCGCTAAGTATTTATTCGTTATCCAAACTCTCTTATTACTTACGTTTTATCAGAAGTAGGCACGCCGACTTTATGCTTAGTGATCGGTTCCTTAGAAAGTACTAACTTTTATTTACTTGGTTTTAAATTTTTAATTTTTAATAAAATTGGTTGAACTGCGGCGATTGTGACTATCTATTGTCTAACACAATTGGAAGTACTATAAAATTCAACATTTATTTCTAAGAAATGGTAGGGATGAAGGTTAAAAGAAAACGCACCTTAAACAATACGGTTTTTAGAAAGCAGTAGCTGGTAGGAATGTATAACCTCTGTTCCTTATGTACTATTCGTGTAAGGTTTTGACTGCTATTATCAGCTTGTTCAGCGTTTCTTTTGTTTTTATATCAATAATAGTAGTGATATACTCAAAATAAACTATCATCTTTAGTTTATTGGTCTGTTCATGGGTACTGGCAAGATTATTTACAGGCGGGCGGGGCGTATCTTGGATCTGTATCAAGGGGGTGCATTATATCGTTTTATTTTTCTGAAGCTTAGTCTTGTTCTAGGGGTTCTTTCTTTTATTTATACCAGGGAGATATGCGCAAAGTGCACTCCATTTACCCTCACCCCAGCGCCCATGAGTTTGTCTGTGTTATGTCAAAACATTAGAACCTGCTGATTAGGTACATCTGTCAATCTAAACAAATTCAATTTTTAATGTTTGACAAAATTTTCAGAATCGATTGGGAGAATCATGTTCATGTTTGATATCTTATCCAAATCATATCTTTAAGTTATGTTATGGATGTTTTTTTTATTTAAAATCGAGTATGCACGTCATGAATACGCACAAGGAAGATAAACACATTGTTAAAGCCGCAAAAGGATAAGCTCTAAGAGGCATAAACTAATGTCAACTTTTATTGCCCCCTTATCCTTTTCTCACGATAACATTATTACAATTACACCGTTACGTCGTCGAAATAGGGATGCAAATGGCCTGACCGTATCGCAACGTCGTTCTTTACTACATATTAATAGTAGATAAGTTTTAAGGCAGTTAATCTCAAAGATAATTAAATGCCCCACGCTGTATTAATAATCATACTTTTAGATTATTAAGTATTGAGATGTGTATTTGAACAAACGTTTTTTTAAGAAGTTCCGTTTTAAAATTGACGTTTTTATGAACTCGGTTCAAAGTTGACGTCTTTTTGAACTATTGAAAATGGATGTTCAGGAAGTGACTGGGAGACTTAAACCATAATTATGATAGTGAAATTAGTGTGACATTTAACGAGTTTGCTAAATATTTAATTTATTCAGTGCTTATGACTATTATCATAGTTTTTATAACGATCATAATTCGTGTTGTGCAAATAGGTACTTATTTATTGTTTTATTTTCATTAAAACAATTTTAAGCATAAAAAATATTAGTGATCTATAATTACAGTCATATTTAATGCAAATAAGTTTCGTTTTTATTGAAGTAAATCGAGGTCGTATTGTCTAACGCGCTGACGTTCGCGATCGCATCCACCATCTTTTTCTACCCTCGTCTTTTACCGTGTGATAGAAAGAAGCGGTGAATACGATTGTGATTCCGAGTGTGTTAGATAATAAGGCCTCAGCTCAGTTTATTTTTAATGAACTTTTTGATTATCAAGTAATCTTAACTGTGTACGTAACAATTAGTTTTTGATGTTGATTTCATTTTTATGCAAGCAAACACCTGCATGTAAATGATTTATATTAATTATAGTGATTTTTAGATAAGTTGTTATGAATATATATTTTTTTACTCATCTAGCATAGTCTTATATTTACTAAAATCAGTGTCCAGTCACCAGCAATAGTATATTTCACAGCAGAGCGTGCAAAAATATCTAACACGTATCAGATATTTAGGCTTGTTGTGTCAGATATTGGTGCTGGTGACTGTACATTGTTTAGGGCAGCTTGTATGTAAGAACTGTGATTTAATTAATTCTTATTTTTATTGAACCCTAAGTTTAACTGGTGCCATTTATCGAAACTATTTCAAATCACAACTTAACGTTCCAAATTCGCTAGAATGACGTAAAAAAATTATTCACTACGTGTATTTTTGTTTTCTTAGCAAAAACGCTCGCTCATTGTTGTTGCTGTCGTTTATAGAGCTCTTGTTCAACGAATTTGTTATTTTAAATGAAATAAGTTTTTGGTTGCGCTGGCTAAAATTAGCACCTTCATATTTTAGTTGACGGTACCGAGCGTGCTTAGTCCAATTGCACCAAAAGCAGGTAGTTTGATGCTCACAAATTCTTTTTTTAATTCCAGGGCAGAAAACGCGCACGCCAGCGCAGAGGAGAATGTACGCGGGCTCCCGGGCACGACCGTCGCTTTCACAAACTGAACCCACTATATACGTCAGCCCCTCCAATTTGCCCCCACCTCCCAAATATGGTAAGTCAAGTTCAAGTTAAGATATCTCAACATTGCCAGATTTTAGAAAGAAAGAAAGATTTTTTATTTCGGTTCCATTAGTACTATTATCTTACTGTATCTAATAAAACAACAACTAAATTGAGTGGTAAAACAAAAGGACACACAAAGCGTTGTACAGCAACGCTAGTTTACTGTTGAGCCCCAACATCAACTAACAAATTAATAAATGAACTAGTCCACACAGTATAGACTAATTCATTTGTTCCTTTGCTTTGGTCTTTTCCAGTCTCTAGCTCATATGGTTTAGGCTGTGCGTTGATCGTTCGCCAGTCAGCTACATTACTCTTTTATAGGTTTAGAAGACAGGGTTGTTTATCACTTCCTGCCACGTGGGCGAAAATATTAAGAGATCAATGCCTTCCATGTCCACGGAGGTCAAGCACCTATATCATAAACGTGGTGGCGATAATTGAATATGATAATTCGAAATATATCACTAACACAAAGATTCCTGTGTTTGGCTGGAATTATTGTGTTAGTTCCTGTCATCTGTTGCCAGTTGCTTATGAAATCGGGGCCAGATTGCAGAATTCCTAGTTTTTCTTTAGAGGGTTCCGTACACATTTATAGGTATGTAAGTAAACGGGAATCGTGTCTTGAAGATATTTCTCGCTTTTTCCGAGTGATTTAATACATCCGGTGTAAGCAGAGCCCTACTCTTAAGCAAAATGTACGCATTGTGGGGTCAGATTATATTGGTAATTGATATTTACAGACAGACAAAAAATCAAGATTTTTCAGACATTTCTAGTTGGTTGTGTTATAATAGCTACCTTCATACCAAATTTCCTTTAAAGTTTTGATTCCCTTGCGAGTTTCGAAAATTTGCGGAAATTTGCAGCATAAACGGTTGCATCTTTTGATTACGGTTTGGCTTAGAAGTTTGATTTTTTCACAGCTCTCCAAGGGACAGTAGACCTCAGTATTTGACATAAATTTTAGCTAGATACCTCCACGCGTTCCCGAGAAAAAGGGTCTTGACAGACAGACAGACAGAGACAGACCAAAAAGTGATCCTATAAGGGTTCCGTTTTTTCCATTTGAGGTACGCAACCCTACAAATCGCTTCATTGACTGCCTTCAAATGCGTTATTGGCACAGAATTGCAAAGCCGATCTGACAATTTCGCTATCACAATTAAACGCATCGTAGTTCAAGGCACTCGTAAATTCTTACAGCAAGTGGTCAATATTAAATGTGTAATAGTTGACTAACTTTAAATTTTCCACTGACTATCATCAATAACAAAAACATTTTTTTTATCACACTTGCTTGTCAATGGTGTTATTCCATGCTCTATACTAAAGGACAATGGCCTTAATTGTTCTTACGGGAGTTATGGATTTACGAATAGTTTTTCCTCCCCAGGGAGTTATGTATGACTTCAGTTTTAGAATTTGTAAACAAGTTAGAAGGTATGTCATTTCAGAATAAGGAGGTTTCAAGTCAGCCAACTTTTTATTTACATTTTTAAAGCTAAGCTGTAAGTAATCCAATTTTACACCACAAAACTTATATACGCGTCGTGAAACTTCGTAATTTGCATATTTTAAATATAATATCAAATTGTTTTGCATAATTTTAGTAAATATTTTTTTAAATGTTGACTGATTCTGGCCGTATGATCATTCGAATTCTAAACTAAACATGGTTCTTATTTTTATTTTATTTTTTTGTTCGACTGGATGACAAAGGAGCAAGGGGTATTGCAGATGCGTTGCAAACCTAGAGGCCTAAGGTGGACTACCTCAAGTGCCAGTAATTTCACCGGTTGTCTTACTCTCCACGCCGAAACACAACAGTGCAAGCACTGCCGCTTCACGGCAGGATTAGTGAGCAAGATGGTGGTAGCAATCCGGGCGGACCTTGCACAAGGTCCTACCACCTGCAATCTATGGTAGTCGAGTCGAGAAAAGTGGCAATTAGTATTGGTGGGTTATCCATTTGTTTTCTTAGCGTCGTTGGCTAGAGCTGTGAAGTGTTTAGACACAGAATAGTTTAATTTTTTATAATTTTTTTCCTCGCAATGTGATAAAAATCATTTTATCACGGGCAGCAAGGGGATAACAAACTCGAGTCATTAAAAACCCTCCACCTTCGACGTCGGGCTTCTAACCCTCGTTAGTAATCCCCCTTTTACGGTCCTTAATGCACAATGTACTATAATGCAAGCTCAGAACGGTAGTTATAAAGGTCAAGAGAGGAAGCCTTAGCCCAGCTATATAGGCTACTTATGCTTAAATAATAAATACCAGATGATTTGTATTTTTTTGTATTTCTTCATATTCATTGTGATGGTAATCGAAATGAACAGCACAATAGAATACTTATACAAATGTTGTTTGCAATTAAGTAACATTTTTATCAATTAACTTTGTCTCTTGATTGCTTATCTACTAAACAATTTCAATTTTATGGAATACTAGCCGTTCCCCGCAACTTCGCGTAAATTTCGGTTTTTATTATACCGCGGGAACTATGCAATTTTCAGGGATAAAAACTATTCTATATCCTTCCTTGGGGCTCAAACTATATTGTATACCCAATTTTATCTAAATCGGTTGAGCGGTTTAGACGCGATGAAGTAACAAACAAACAAACAAATAAACAGACAAACTTTCGCATTTATTATATTGGTGGGATCATTTGCAAAGTGCAAGGGTAGGAAATAAATATTCTACAACTCTAAGTTATACCTGCGTAGGATCATAAGAGCACAAGCAAAAACTGTTCAGTAAATAAAACATTTTTTTTTCTCAATTCCAGAGTGCCTAGCGCCCCCAAGCTATGAAGAGGTAGTGGGTATTCACTACCCCCAATACCAAGTCCAGCCAATCACTCAACCCATAGCGACCGCTATGTCGCAGAGCACCAGCAACGCTAACGTCACAAACAGCGTCAACGTCACCAACGAGTCCCCCCCCACGATCATCACCGTGACGTCCGAGGCGCGAAGAACGTCAGTACAAGTAGCTGCGTCATGAGATGACGAACTTAACCTCGTAAAACCCAACGTCCTAAATTTAGGACATACGTCAAACCAAACATCAACTTTCACATTGATTGATTACGAGAATAATTGCAGGAAAGCGTCACCGAACGTTTTTGAACGTTGTTTTTAAAATAACGTTTTCGAACGTCGTTTTTAAGATAGCGATATCTTACGATGTTTTGACGTCCATTACAATGTTATCTGTTTGCGATCAATTTAAAAGTGCAATATTAATTTTAATTATCTTCGGTGGTATTTTCAGTTTGAAGATTACCTCGAGATTATAAACATTCCTTTGCTTGATTTTATTTAACTGTTTGCATGTATTTTTAGTAAGTAGATCTGTGATTTACTTATTCTTATTATTGCATGCTTATACTTCGTTTTCGTTATTATTCTTATAATAAATTTAAAATACTGCTGGTCAGTAACGGAACAAATTAGGGGTCTACGCTAGCTGAGGCGGTTTTCACGGAGCGGGTGCATTGATAACCTAACCGACAAAATGTCGGAAAAACCCCGACATTGTCACTTCAAAGTTCAATATCTCGAAAACGGCTGAACCGATTTTGATGAAACATGCCTAAGAACCATCGCTAGAAAACCTGCTTTCAAATTAAAAACGAATTCAAATCGGTACACCCGTTTAAGAGCTACGGTGGCACAGACAGACAGACACACATAGCGGCCAAACTTATAACACCCATCTTTTTTGCGTCGGGTTTAAAAATACCTAGAATGAGCAGCGCTAAATCGCGTGCGACGTATTGTACTGCGCAGTGCACCCGCGCCAGCTAGCATAGGCCCTAAGTACATTTGATACTTTTCAAATATGAGAAGCAACCTTTATAATTTATATACCTTGTGATACTAGAGTGCCAAAATCATTTACCACAAGAAATGTTAATAAAAGAAATTCTTAAGATCCAGATAGGAAAAATACTAGACGCTTGCTTTTGTATATGAAATAGGCTGGCAAACAATATTATAGTGGTCAGACCCACTTGGACGCCTAAAAGTTACAGATTATTTGCAAATCTTAAGCCGAGTTTAGACTTGCAAGAAAAATCGTGCAAGTTGTAATACATTGCGAGGCCGTAAAGCCAACGAGTTTGTGGTGGTCAATCGAGCGCCGCAATGTAATGCAACTTGCACGATTTTTCTTGCAAGTCTAAACTCGACTTTAGTCCGACCATTACCACTTACCAGCCAAATATAAAGCAATAATAAAACTACTTCTATTTGTCTTACTTATTACTTTGTAGCGTCTAAAATAGTCTGTTGTGGGTGAGCACCAAAAAAATGCACAGCGTTAAAGCTATAGTCTTGCGAAAAAGAGTAGAAATTAAAAAGTGGCAACACTGCAGTGTCATCCCTTTCAAACCCTGTCAAACCAAAAAAGGAGGACACTACAGTGTTGCCACTTTTTAATTACTACTCTTTTTTTGCCATATACGTAGTTTTTCTATTAACTTTTTCCATTGTGACACGAAAATTAGTCATACATTTGTATGGCTAATTTTCGTGTCACAATGGAAAAAGTTAATGGAAATTATAACTACCAGCTAACGCAGTATACGTGCAACTTTTTGGTCTCCACCCTTGTGCTTTCTGCTGTGTAAGTCGCCATTTCAATATTTTCTGATAGCTCTATTTGAACAATATCTAAAACGTGTAGCTAATTATTAGTATTATTACCTATCTGGGATTTAATGTTCAACGATAATATCTACATGATCAAACCAATAAATTTACCAATCCATATTTGTTTTACATGAGGACGTAAGACTGAATTGGTTTCGTAAAGGTCATTCACATATTGTTTTAATAAAGAAAAATAAGTATTTATCAGTAATTATTCGTAATTTACCCTGCCTAAATATACCTAGACGAAGATTATGAAAACTAGCATCACTTTTTAATGTTTCTCGTCACAGATTATGACGTGACCAGAGCTAGTCGTCGTTTTCGTCATATCTTATGACACTGCCATAAGTTAATGCCAGTCGTCGTTTCCGTGATTACTTATGACACTACCATAAGTTAATGCTAGTCGTCATTTCCGTCATTACTTATGACACTGCCATAAGTTAATGCTAGTCGTCATTATTTCAGTTAATCTGTCGTGAAAATATACATTCCTGTTACATAATTTTGTACAAATTACGGTACATAAAATGTAAATATACTTTTATATAAAAGTACTTGTGCCTTCGCGTACAATTTAAGTAAGTAGAAAAATAAAATGTAGGTTAAGTTTGTTTTTATGTTATATACAAATAAAATTTATAAAATACCTAGACTGTGGGTGATGCAAGATAAAAACCTAAATATTTATGAAAATAAAATAAAAGGTTGTTATTACTTATTTGCAGTGTTTGTTTATTTACCCAATCTCCAGGCCAATAATCATCTTATAACCGCCCAAATGCAGTGTAAATAGAATCACTAAATATATGCGATCATTTTTAATCGGTGATCCAATGACAAGTATATGGCGGTGATCAGGTACCACTTTTTAACCGACTTCAAAAAAATGAGGAGATTATCAATACGGTTCTATTTTTTTATAATTCAGTAATTGATAGTGGTTAAAATTAAGTCACACTTAGATGTAAGCGCAGAATTTTTTCTTTAATATATTTTCTTTCGAAAATAACTTTTAACGGAAATTCTTTAGCACCATACCCTACTAATGTTTAGGTCTATGGTCTCATAGATCTAACTAAACATTAGTATAGGTAGAGTCATTCACGATGACGCGTGCCGTGGTTCTTATTGAAATGTCAATAATGTCTAATTTTGACAAAATCACGCGTCTTCGTGGATGGCACTAGGTATAGGGTGTGCTAAAGAATTTTTATCTTACGAGTTGTATGTGTGTATGTAGGTACAACGTTTTTAAACTCAACAAGAAAAAAAATACAATTGGTAAAACTTTTATAAAGATGTCACAGTCAGTCGTAAAACGTAAAATCTACAACATAATAATTAATGTACGATTATCATTGTATTCGGTAGTTATTGGTTTTAAAAAGATAATTTATTAGTTGTAGGTAATTAATTAAACAATGAGCTCAACTTCAGCTGTTCATTAATATTTTTCAATTCCTGATCACTGATCAAAAATTATACTGTATAATCTTATTGTGTGCACACTGACGTCGTGAGTCATGGCAAAGCGTAACAGCAGAATTTCGCATCTTTTCGTCATGATTTCACAGATTGTGGCGTTATTTTTAAACTCGGGCTTTAACCCTTAATAAGGCCATATTTTTTGGAGCATACTACCACAGAATCAAAAGCAGCTATCGAATACATACCTGACAAAGGATGTTTTTGAAGCTAGTAGTATTTTCAATAATTACAATGGATATTGTAACTTATAATTTATACAATAAGATTGAATTTCCAACTCAATGCATGTGGTCGCTAAATCGCCTCTACCTTTTTAAGGGTAATCAACTAAACTACATGATAGTAAAATATTTGCAGCGGACCGACAAATTTAGCTTTCTGCCAAGTATTTTACTTAGCTGTCATTTTTGGATTTGTACCAGCCAAGTGACAGTAAATCTTCTTAACTTTATTCTATAGATTTAGCCATTTAATATTTCATTACCTCTGTATGGCCTAAAGCATTAATCATTAACATTGCACACTCACAAAGCTTTGTTTACTTTACAACCGTGAGTCAGGATGCATCATGCTTGGCGGCGTGCCACAAGGGCCTGTCCTCGGCAGTAAAAATAAATTTCATTAGTAAATCCATTTCTAAGGATTCGTCAGCTAAAAGGATAAGTATATTTGCGAATTGAAGAGAAAAACAAATTTAACTTACTTATAGATGTTTAAAAGAGATTTCTTTGTTTTCCACTAAAATCCAGCAATGATTGACACAATTACGTTAAGTAATTAGTGATGGGAACTTATTCTAAGCATTAAAACTGCTTTGATTGTGAGTTTAGTAATTTGACCCTAAGGTCACTCAGCCAAATCATCATGGGTCATGGGTTCGTATCCTACCAGGATTGCACTTATGATTTTTTCAATTAATTTGCAAAATAACACTTAAAATTTATTAAAGCCGTTCAATGATGTATGTGAAGTTCCCAATCCGCACTGAACTCGCGTAGAACTACAGTCCAAGCCAATTCAGTGAGGAAACTTGTGCCAAGCAGGTGGGAAGTATATAAGCTGAGATGATGAAAGGGAGAGAGAAAGCGCTAAGCTTAGATTCTATAGTCCATAAGAAACACTGAAAATACCGACTCGGCAAAGTAAGGGCACCCATTACAGCTCGAGTCTAATATAAAACGCCTGTTTGAATACAGTAGCAATACCTTTAATAGTTTCACAGGTAATCAGGTGTCACGACGGATAATATTGCTACAAAGATTGCGACTAAATAGTTATGTCAGGTTTAGATACATTTTCTCCATTTAAAACGGAGTAACATAGCACCTTGTTTCCCGTACATACGATAACCATCTAACCTAGTATAATCCGCAATGGAAGAGGCCAAATATTTCCGAGTAAAGCGAGGAGTACATGGTACAATTACAACAAAAACGCGCGAGCCAAGCGAGTGAACCGAGCGCGTCTCGTCAGCAGCTGGCAAAACGACAAAACCTAATTAAGGTAGGAAATAATTTGGCCCTAACAGTGCTATTTATGGTAAGACGTATTGGGAACAAAGGAAATTATGAAAAGCAAATCTTTTTCTTTGAGCAGTTGTGTAAATTCGTAATGCTCCAATTTTTCCATTCGATTCAATTATTTGATATACCTAAAGGTAAGGGCTCGCCCTTCTCTTTTATCTCGACTATTCTCAACCCTAGAAACAAAACTCCGCTAGCCAACCCTACTAACGAGGTTCACCGAGCGATCTGTCTTGTCAATAGTTAATTTAATCTTAATACGAGCAAAGAATGCTAACACGTCGCTTGCGCAAGCTGGCATCCTAAACTCGTGTCCTGGGCACCTTAATGATCTATAACCACTAGGATTACGCGTGACTGGCGAGCGATTTTCTAATCCAAGGCTGGCCAATAGATGTTATAGACGGGCATATTTTTTTTAATGTGAGACGGCAGTGGGCACATGGCGGGCTTTAGAAGTACAATAGGTACAATACTCTCTCTCTCTCTCTGGACTCTTTATTGAACACCAACATAGCAAACAGTACAGAAAACAGGTAAACAGAGATTTTTCAAGGTAAGCAATAGGCGTTCTTATCGTTTCAGAGCAATATCTTTTAGGCAACCTGTACAATAGACTGTAAGGATTACATTTTAGCAGGTGGTGCAATTTACAGTAGGTTAGAGTAAAATAAAAATACATAAAATTTGCTTTTAAACAATTTCGTGTAGGACAACATAAATAAACGTGGAGCTAATGAATTTACTGTCACTAGCTGTCAGTGTCATAGGGATCAAGGTTCCCCGTGAGTAGTATGCAACTTTCTGAAATATAGCGGTTTGAAAGTTAGTCATTATCATAACGAATAATGACTATGGTTAGCATTTCTTTAAAAGTACGGCATGCATGTGTATATTACTCGTAAGTCAGTGTTTCTGTATGTGTATCTATTTTATAAACCATTCTTATTCTTAATAGTAAAAAAAAAATAAAAAAAAATTCACTGGTAAGTTATAGAACTTCGCGAGATGACTACTACATTTTGAGATTAAAACCTAAAAAATTGGAAAACCCCCAACTTTGTCACTTCAAAGTTCAATATCTCAAATACTGCTTAACCGATTTTGATGAAATATGTCTAAGAACCATTGCTAGAAAACCTGCTTTTGAATCGGTCAACCTATTTAAGAGCTACGTTGCCACAGACGAACACACATAGCGGTCAAACTTATAAGAGCCCTCTTTGTCGCACCCGTCGGGAGTTAAAAAAAGGTGACTAGATATGGTCTTTCCGTGGACCCTTCATATTGGCCATGTAATGGATAAAGAACATATCCGCTGCATCGTTGATCCACAACCTACAGTAACGGCCAACCCGTTAGTCCAGTTGCCCAGCATGGTGTGTAAGGGCATAGTTATTATCGCTTTTGTGCTGATTTATGGTGGAAATAGATCAAATATTTATCTGTATTTGGTGTCTTTATTAACGTGTTTTATCTGCTCTAGTTTTATTAGGTTTAGCTATACCTATAGACAAAAGTAACCCCCTTACGAAGTAAACTATGGATTATTTTCTTTGTACCATTATTCTCTATTCAGACTATGAATAATGAATTATTGGTATAATTCATATTAATATTATCCGTATGGATCTCCCGTATGTCTGTTTTCTGGTGAGTCCTAACAGATACATTATTTTTTTTATCCGGTTTTACTTTATTAACATTCATAACATAAATAAACATTAGATATACACTAACTGTTTCACCATCTGTCGACTAACTTTAAATAAGTGTCAGATAAAAGTAATACCGTCTTTGTTTATTCGGACAAAGCAAACAGAGACGGCATCACTGATATCCGTCACTTAAAGTTAGTCGACAAGTGGTGAAACAGGCCCTTAGTAACAAAAAAATTAAATCTTCTAAGTCAACGCAATCAAAATAAAAAGTCATTAATGAAAATGTTTCCGTACAAATTGCCAGGAAATCAAAGCATGTGGTATGTAGGTAACTTTTAAAGCCAATAAGAAATCTTAATTTTTAGAAAGAAAGAAAGAAAGAAAATAAATTTATTCACAACACAAGACAACAATATTATTAGGTACAAATAAACAACACAAAGGTATGCAAAGGTGTGTAGGTGTGTAAAGGTTTTTGTCGTCTTTTTACATCATCATCTAAAATGATCCCGCAGTGTACATTTTGCTTGAGATGGGCACTGTCGATATTAAGATCCCTTTTAGGGATAAGTTCGCCTTTGTACTCTTTTGTTTTGTTGTGTTATTATTTTGCGTTCTATGTACAATAAAGTATTTACATACATACATACATTATCACGTACAAATCAACCTACAAAAGGTACCTACATTTTTTTACGGGACCCTCCGTGTGCGAATCCGACTCACACTTGGCCAGGTTTTTTTGACGATCAGTTATTTTTTACAAGCTTTTAACTTGCAATGTATGTATGTATGTATGTGCGGGTCAAATCCTGCAATCGAAATTGGACCCACTTCCAGTGGTCAGGTTGACTTAAAAATTTGGCATACTTATGTAAATCCGGTGATAATACATTAATCTGGTAGTAAAATTCTGGCCAGGACTGTCTCCGCAGCACGGAACTCTTCATTGGTTAATGACATCGACATGAAATTTGGTCCACAGATGTAAGTAATTTAAATGACAATGCAGTGAACAAAAAATAGAGGCAGCAAAAAAAGCTTGTATCAAAAACCGGCCAAGAGCGTGTCGGACCCTTTTTTTTTGTTCTTTTATTCTACCACTTTGTCAGCGTGACTGATATGTACATTCATGCCAAATTATAGCTTTCCAGCACTAACCGTCTTTGAGCTTAGCCGCGGACAGACAGAACGGACAGACATGGCGAAACTATAAGGGTTCCTAGTTGACTACGGAACCCTAAAAATGATATTTTTAACAACAACTCATTTGGTAATAAATTATACTTAGTGAACATTTTACTTCTTCTGTTTCTGTTCTGATCTGGATAAGATTGACACTAATTTGTTTGTAATAGGAAATGGAGTAGAACAACTTGGTAGTTTACCCTGATTAAAATTGCCTGTTATTGAACGATACCATAATTACGAGTCATTTTTAGGGTTCCGGAGCCAAAATGGCAAAAACGGAACCCTTATAGTTTCGCCATGTCTGTCTGTCTGTCTGTCTGTCCGTCCGCGACTTTGCTCTGTGACTATCAATGCTAGAAAGGTGTACTTTTGCACGGATATAAAAATGTAAACTATGCCGACAAAATGGTACAATAAATAAAAAAAAGTGGGGGTGATTTTTTTTCTCATCCAACTCTATAGCGTGGGTTATTGTTGGATAGGTCTTTAAAACCATTAGGGGTTTCCTAAGACGATTTTTCGACTCAGTGACATGCTTGCGAAATATTCAACTTTAAAGTGCAAATTTTCATTAAAATCGAGCGTCCCCTTTCCCCTCTAAAATCTAAACCAGTGGGTGGAAAAACTTGAAAAAATCAGGATGGTAGTAAGTATATTAAACTTTCAAGGAAAACTATAACGGCTAAGTTTTCTTGAGAATTATTAATAGTTTAAGAGTAAATAAACTTGGAAGATTCTTGGAAGAAGAAGAAAAATATTACTTAATTTTTTCGTAATGGCTACGGAACCCTATTTCGGACGTGTCCGACACGCTCTTGGCCGGTTTTTAACCTTAGAATCCTTGGAATTCATACATTACGTGGTTGAAACATGTTCGGCCATAAAAATAAATGTATCAAACCACACCTGGCTATTAGGATGCGTTTCCATCAGAGATGTGCGAGGATGTTTTTGTCATGATCATGAACCAATAGAAACGCTTCCTTTACCTAACGATTCGACCGCCCAAGTGTTGCCATACAAACGTTACTGATTAGTTGATATGCAATTTCAATTATTATTTTCATCTTTTTTTTTATTAATTTTAGTTTTATTTGTTTAGTGTCGATTAGTCTTTTAAGTTTAGTAGTAAAATAAAGGGTCATACTGAAAACCAGCGCTGCGGCTTGCTGTGGCAACACGCTGAGTATGGCCCTTTTTGCTTCTTTCGACACAATGTCTTTTTCTTTTTCTTCCTTTTTTAGTATGTAATAAGGTTATATTATTTTTAATTGTATTTTTTTTTCTTTCTGCTGTGCCGAATTTTGCCAAATAAATTTATTCTTTCTTTCTTTATTTTCTATCCTCGTACAGCACAGATCTAAACACCTCAACAGTGGAAACACCTCAGCGGAACAAAGTTTTAGTAAGTATCCATACTTAATTATTATAAATACGTGTTTGCGTTTTTATGTTTGTCTGCCTTTCACGTCGAAACGGAGAGGCGGATCGACGTGATTTTTGGCATAGAGATAGTTTATGGACCCGAGAGTGACATAGGCTACTTTTATCCCGAAAAATACACAGTTCCCGAGGGAACAGCGTGCGATAACCGAATTCAACCCGGGCGAAGCCGCGGGCAAAAGCTAGTACTTATAATATAAAACAAGAGAAGGATGTGTGCGAGGAATGTGATGTGACGAATTTGTTGTGTGTAGGTACTCTGCAGGGCTATTACGAAACTCGAAACTCGAAGTTCGTATCGTACCGTCCCTCTCGCTCTCATATTGAATAGTATGTGTCAGAGGGACCGCACGACACGAACTTCTAGTTTCGAATTTCGTAGTAGCCCTGCAGTCACTAGTAGCGGCCATTGGCGCATCCAGCTCGCTTAGGTATTCGAAAAGAGTCCGCTACACTTCCTTGCTCGCACCGCTCAGCTACCTCGCACATCTCTGGTGGAAACCCAGCCTTAGAGTACTATAATCTTATAACCAAAGTCATAATTATCATACGTTATGCGACAGCTTGCTTAATTTTACTAGCGCTTTTCTATCTTAAGAACCTTATGTTCAAGCAGTAAAGTTGGGAATAAACGCAATTTCATTTTTAGAGCGATCTTATATTAATTTGGTTATCCTTTCTGACAACCAATTTAACTTTACTTACGCTTTAGAGATGTGTGATTTCTAATTCGAAGTGGTAGAGCTTAAAATTGATGATATTTTGATTTTAGATTGTGTTTTAGAAGTTGGTTATCCCATGTGTTGATATTGGTTGGTAGCGTAGTGATTGTTCAACTGTTTATGCTTTTAGAGCAATAACTTTTGCATTTTTACTGTTATTTGTTATGTATAAATTATGTGTGATTATTTTTCAATTCAGGTTTAAAAGTTTTTCTTTGAAATTTCACGTTTAATCCCAGTAGTTCAGATTGCGAGATATTATCCCGATCCCGTGGGAATGTCGGGATAAAAAGTAGCCTATGTGTTATTCCAGACGCCCAGCTATCTACGTACTAAATTTCATCCAAATCCATCTAACTCTTTTAGCGTGAAGGAACAAACATACACACATATTCACAAACTATCGCATTTTTAATATTAGTAGGATTATAGTCATAGCACTGCATTTTTAATTTAAATCATCTGATAATTGTTTATTAATATTTTCTATGAATTCTAAAATCGAGCCCTCCCCCGCGCCACCCGTCCCGCTCCTCGATACAATGGCGATACAACAGCGCCACGTAAGAAGTGGCGACTTAACTGAACTAACAGGACACTGATTTGTAAAACGTATTACTAAAGACCGAAAAAATCATGCTGGATCGCATAGATGGCGTTAAAGTTAAATTGAAATAATAAAATAGAACATAGTGTAAATTTCGTATTTCATTTCGTAATTCATACATTTTTAACTAAAATGGACTACACGAATTCCAAATTTTACTAAATTCCAATGGCTTCTAAAATTACTTACTTGGTTAGAATAGGATCACAATTGACTATTTTATCAGCGAACATAACGAAAACACATATTTTATGCTCTTGTGTTCTCGCGTACAGAACAAAACAAACTTAAAATTTAAAAACTATCGCAAAAGTGCCTTATCAAAAAAAAGTGTACCCTTTAAGATTTTTTGAATTTTTGGAAAAATATGCTCTTGATTCTGAGTAGGAAAAACCATATTTTTTCCAATATTTCAAAAAAAGAAAGGGTACAATTTTTAAAAAGGGTAAAAAAACCAATGTTGGTAGTACGCTGTAATGTGTTGCATTCTTTAGAATCAAGCCTTATTTACCACCGCATGGTTAATTCCGCTTTGTATACTCACTGCCATAGGTAGTACCTATTTCATTATGTGTCATACTATTTATTCACCGCGAGACCATTTACTTTCAATTGCTTGATAGCTTAACCCACATCGCAACACATTAATAACCACTGCAGTTAATCTATAAAGACAGCCGTGCGTGACATTATAATTCTGGATAGTGATGTACCAGACACAATGCTTTAGACTATCGCGGTCATTACTACTCGTAATTTTGTGATTTAAATTCGGGTGTTGTTCAGCGTACCTTGATTTTAGAGAAGCTCGATATTTCGGCACAGTTGCATGCGCCATGATCACAAGACGACTGGAGAATTGCGGGTACCTATACTCTATTTATTTTAACATCTGAAACTTAACGGTAAAATTTCCACCCGTTTTTAAATGAAACAATGAAACTATTTAAGACTAGCTTTTGCCCGCGACTTCGTCCGCGTGGAATAGTAATTTTGGGAATTATTTAATTTATATAGGATACCTATTCTGCCAATAATAGTACATAAAAACTTCTACGTTTACCAAAAATAACCTATTTTAATACATTGCTACAAATATAAACTATTTTGTTTGTTCTTCCATACATCCATCCGTCCGATGTTCTTTGGTAAAACATATTAGTATTTTGCGGGTAGCCATATTTTAGCAATATGACGTGTATTCTACCCTGAAAACACAAAAGGACTAATTCTTCATAGTGAACTATTGACACTTTACGTCCTTATTGTAAGTCAAGGCATTTTCACTAACCATAGCTACACATATTTCCGATAATATGTAGTAACTTGTTTGGAATTCCTTAAGAACTTTCATCCCTATATTTCAAGTAAATAGGTCGAAATTTGAAAAGCTTCAGAGCATATGTTTTTAAGGGTTCCGTACCTAAAAAGAAAAAAATGGACCCCTTGTAGGATTACTTTGCTGTCCGTGTCCGTCCGTCTGTCTGTCAAGACCCTTTATCTCGTAAACGCGCGGAGTAAGGTATCGAGCTGAAATTAAAAACCCTAAACTCAGGTCAATAGTCCCGAAAGCTGTGAAAAAAAACAAACTTCTAAGTCAAGGCAATCAAAAGCTACAGTCGTTTCATAAAGGTGTTCCATACAAATTGCCTCAACAGAAAAAGTTATAGGTTAAAGTATACTTTCGGCTGTCCTAGAAACTTGGAATTTTGCATAAAGGTTAAAGGCTTATAGCACAATAAATAAGAAAATCAGAAAATCATAATTCTTCATGTCTGACTGTCTATTTGAATAAGCCATCTAAAATGACCCCATATTGCGTACATTTTGCTTATGAGCTTAGAAGGCTCTGCTAACACTGCACCATCCCCTCTGCTAACATCCCTCGCAGGTAACATTTTCAAAAACGCTTAAATAAATATCTATTTATTTCTTATAAGTAGCCCAATGCCAAGTTTCATAAAGAACCATCGATTTATCTTCGACAATGACGATCTTTCATATAAAGTTTCATCCCCTATTTCACCCCTCACAGGAAGAATTTTTAAAAACGCGCGTACAAATATGTATTTATCTCTTATCACGTGCCCAAATGCCAAGTTTCATAAAGAACCATCGATTTAACTTCGACAATGACGCTTTTCCATATAACTTTCATCCCCTATTTCACCCCCTCACAGAAGAATTTAATAAAACGTGCGAATAGATATCTATTTATCTCTTTTCACGTGCCGAATTGGCAAGTTTAATAAAGATTCATCTATTTATATTCGATAATGACGACCTTGCATACAACTTTCATCCCCTATTTCATCCCTTTACAGATCGAATTTCAAAAACCTCAAACAAATATAGAATTATTTCTTATTAAGTGCCTAAATGCCAAGTTTCATGGTTTTATCTTCGACAGCGACGAACTACCATCATATAAACTTTCATCCCTGTTTCAACCCTTAAAGCCTCTTTTTCGCGATAAAAGATAGCCTATGTTCTTTCCCAGGGTCTATTCTATCTCTGTACAAATTTCATCAAAATCGGTTCAGCGGTTTAGGCGTGAAAGCGTAACAGACAGACAGACAGACAGACAGAGTTACTTTCGCATTTATAATATTAGTATGGATTGTGTTAACTGCTGTAGTAAAAGTATAATAAATACCTACCACTAATAGATGTAGGTATTTTTAGTGTGTTCGAAATACCGAGAAACGTGTGTTACAATTTGACGTTAATTCAAATCTTAAATTAAACGGAGTATAATATATTATGCTGGTATAAGTCAGTCAGAAAAAACAACAACAACAGCAACTGTGCCGAAATATAGAGCTTCTCTAAAATGAAGGTACGCGGAACATAACCCGAATTTAAATCATAAAATGATGTACCAGAGTCCAGCCGCACTTTTGGTGTTAAATTTTTTTTAGGTACTCCAGTCCTGAAGGCTTTATTGTCTAATGTACTCGGAATCGTGCCGAAACAAAGTCGCGCCAGAACATTAGATATTCGGTTACTCGTTGAATTGGTCATCTATATGTATAGAATGTGCAAATTTATTTTACGAGAGCCGCAAGCAAGGGTTGGTATTGATAGTGAAGTCCGTCCTAATTCCAAAACCGGGTACGGCTTATGGACTAGCCTAAAAAAGCAGCCTAATATAAAGCTGCAATTTCTATATGCGACTTACTATTTGAATAGTGCAAATACACCGAATTAAACCGTATGTCCGAGTATTCGCCAGTATCTAGTAAGTATTAGAATCGGTACTCAAAATCGGCTTGACTCGGCCCCTCACTAATTCTGGACCTAGCCTTTATGCGCACGCGCAGGGGTCGCGTGAAGGTTACTGTCAGGTGCGTTAAGGGCTCACTTGCCTAAAGGTAGAGTTATCTAATACTTAATACGCCAATTAAACTTCGAGGTTTCAACTTCTGCCAATTGGGAAGTTTCCTGATCAAAGTAATATAATTTTACTAGCTCCCGCGGCTTCGCCCGCATTAAAAATAGCTTACGATTCTCGTTACCATGGCAACGCAATACGCCTTAGAGTTTGGCTTGAAAAAAGTTGAAAAACATCTATTGATTGCAGACGAAGTTAACACCGTCACCGTTCTCAGAAGTGCGCTCTATTTTTGTTTAAACTTAAAATATTATCCCACGAGAACGCATTACCTACTGAGATATCAAGTATTCTATGTCTCAATGCAGATCTTTGTCTATGTGTATGCCAAGTTACTTGCGTGATTGAGTAATAAACATCCAAACATCTTCACAAACTTTCACATTTAATATAGGTATTAGTAAGATTTTGTCAATCAGTTAGACTATTAGAAAACATTGAACACGTTTTTGTCAATCAACCAAAAAATTACAAAGATAAAGCGCTTCAAAGTTCGGGAAGGCTGTCCGTGTTAAAGTGTCGCAGGACGTTAAACTTTCCTGTTTATTATGCGTAAGATTATACCGTAAACTGCTTCAACTTTGCCCTCTGGCCCCAACATTGCCTGATTCGATTTAGAGTCGATAACTTAGCACCCTTTAGGTTTTAAAACTTATATCCCCCCGTAATAATAATTCCCGTGTAGATAAAAGTTCAAAACCTATAAGAGTGTTAAGTTATCGACTCTAAATCAACTCAGGCAATGTTGGGGCCAGAGGGCAAAGTTGAAGCAGTTTACGGTACTATACAGTATTCCATTTACCCTTAAAATCGTGTACACCATACTCAGTTACGTCTTAATTAAATTGACCATGTTTTTATACCTAAACAAGAAATAACTCGCCCACACCGTTTTCTCATGCGTACATTTACACTTTACATTTTAGATTTATGTTAAGTTAAACTTTAAATGGTATTACATCAAACCGCTGTAGTGTGAGTAGTTTACTAACTAACCGCTTTAAAGTAGCTTTTACATTAAACGTTTACTTAGCTCGGGCGAGTAATAGTCCACTATTTATTTATTGACGACCGGATGGCCAATTGGTTAGAGAAGCTTGAGGTCCCGGGTTCGATTCCCGGCCTGGGCAGATATTTGTATGGAATGTTTGTTCTCGGGTCTTAGGTGTTTAATATTTAGATTATTTAAGTATGTATTATCTATACCGGGTGTGGCCTGTAATATGAGCAAATAATTAAAACATAGATCATACTCCTCAAACTGAAGAACATTAGTTCAGCGACTTTTAAAAATAGTTAGTTTTTCATTTTTTTACACTTTAAAGTTTATTCGAAGAAGCAATGTAAAGCAAAATGCTTGATGTTTGTAGCGTGACAGGCGACGTCAGTTGTGTTCTAGGATGGCGTACATTGATAGCAGTATTTAATTTGTATGAAAAAAGGAAAATTCAAAGACTCCATTATTTATTTTAAAAGTCGCTGAACTAATGTTGTTTAGTTTGACGAGGACGATCTATGTTTTAATTTTTTGCAGGTATTACAGGTCACACCCGGTATAAGTATGTTTATCCGTTGCCTATTATCCCTAGAACAAGCTTTGCATAGTGTGAGACTAGGTCAATTTAGTGTCAAGTGTCCCATGATATTGAATATTTAAAAAAAACATACAAATAAGTTTGAAGTAGGTTGTAAAAAAGCCGTGGTGGCCTAGTGGTTTGACCTATCGCCTCTCAAGCAGAGGGTCGTGGGTTCAAACCCCGGCTCGCACCACTGATTTTTTTCGAAATTACATTTGAAATTTACCACGAGCTGTGCGGTGAAGGAAAACATCGTGAGGAAACCTGCACAAATCTGCGAAGCAATTCAATGGTGTGTGTGAAGTTCCCAATCCGCACTGGGCCCGCGTGCGAACTATGGCTCAAGCCCTCTTGTTCTGAGAGGAGGCCTGTGCCCTGCAGTGGGACGTAAATAGGCTGGGATGATGATGATGATGATGAGGTTGTATGAAACAGTTTTTCGTGGTTCACCCTATTTGATATATACCAAAATTCCAAGGTTCCAATAAATTTTCGACGTAATTGGACAGGCTTCCCCTCTAGCACGGAAAAGATAATAGGTAGTACAAGTACACTAGGTATAATGATGATATCGCGGGAGTTGCAGGTAACCGGTGGATGCAAGTGGCAAGTTGTACAGTCAGCAGCAGATGTGGATGAGCAGTTACGGTGTTCAAACGCAAAGACTACTGCTAAGATAATAAAGTGTGTAGATTTTTAGCACCACAACTGCTCATCTACCTCCGCTGCTACATGATGACGATGCCTGATGATGATGATGATGATGATAATAATGTTGGTAGGATGAGTAAACTCACAAATTTCTGGAATAGATAATACTAAGTCTAATACTAAGTCATGAACACATAGGTACGAATATAACAGGTTCGGGCTGAAGAACAGCGCTGAAGTGTCAGTCTGAAGACAGACACTCAGCATTATGCTGATGCCCGAACCATTTGCCGCAATTTCATGGGTCGAGTAGCATGCAGGGATACTTTTAGGTTAAGGCCGGATTTTTATTAAAGTTTATTAACCCTTTCAATAACAACATTAGAAATCAGGTCTCACGAACTTTTATAGAACCCGCATATAGTTAGTAAGTTAACTTAATTTTTAGAGTAGGTACCCTTCTTGTGTAATATGTATTATATACCTACCTAATTGTTGGCAATAAACTCATTTTCTTTCTTTCTTTCAATATTTGCTTTAGTAGCTAATGACGCAAAATACCAAAGCAAACGTTTAGAATCCTACGAAATACAGAAACAAACAAATCAAGTGTCAGAATAAATTTAATTTACAAAGAATCATAATCCCTTGCAAAGCGTTTTGTTTATTAATGTTGGTGTATCTCTCTTTTATCAGGTATTGATGCAACATGAGAAATTTGAACGATTCATTCGTGTTGTGGTGGTGATGGTAAGAGATCACCACCGCCCATAAACATCTGCCGCACCAGGGTATTGCAGATGCGTCGCCAACCTAGAAGCCTCAGATGGGATACCTTAAGTGCCAGTAATTTCACCGGCTGTCTTACTCTCCACGCCGAAACACAACAGTGGAAGCACTGCGTCACGGCAGGATTAGCGAGCAAGATAGTGGTAGCAATCCGGGCGGACCTTGCTCAAGGCCTTGATTAAAGCTGCGGGTGGAGATCCTATGTACGTGATGATGATGAAAATACAAGAATTTCTCGTTTAAAAGACTACTAAAGACAAGGTATAAGATAGAGTAGTAAGGATCATTGGTAGCGGCAATATAAATACACGTTATGCAAAAATAGGGAATATTACACCAATTTTCTGCCGTCAGAGTGCAGCACTAGTTATCATCATCATCATCCCAGCCTATATACGTCCCACTGCTGGGCACAGGCCTCCTCTCAGAACAAGAGGGCTTGGGCCATAGTTCCACGCGGGCCCAGTGCGGATTGGGAACTTCGCACGCACCATTGAATCGCTTCGCAGGTTTGTGCAGGCTTCTCACGATGTTTTCCTTCCGCAAAGCTCGTGGTAAATTTAAAATGTAATTCCGCACATGAATTTCGAAAAACTCAGAGGTGCGAGCCGGGGTTCGAACCCACGACCCTCTGCTTGAGAGGCGATAGGTCAAACCACTAGGTCACCACGGCTTAAATAATTTATTAGTAAATAGGTTTAATGGGTATTTTATCATGTAATTTTGTTAATAAATATTGTCATGAAAATAGCTCAAAATCTTTATGAAAATGTTATTTTTTTCTAATAAATATGTCATGATTTCTAAAGTACTAAATTCTCTTTTATTCCGTCATGGATTTAAAGGAACTAAATTCAAATTCAAATTCTAATTCTAATTCAAATTATTCATTGCCATAGGCAATTTTACACGTCATTTTTTGCAAGATGCGTTGCCAAACTTGGATAATAATAAATACAAATAAAATACTTAAAAACTATATTATACAATTAAAGAAAAAAAGAATACAAAAAAAATAATAATAAAAATACAGGGATATATGGGGTCCCTGAGTTACAATACTAAACACTAACTATAATATCTAAACTATATCTACGTTCAGTGAAAGTCTAGAATGCTTCCACCGTTATAAATTTTAAAATAATAATAACAATAACTTAGTTCTGAAATATACATTTCAGGTCAAGTAACCATTAAGCTTTTGGATTTCGAAGGCAAGTTCACGTCTGCCGCCCCCAAAGTTAGCTCAAGTAACGTTGTCATGGCGATTTGCGCTAGTGTCGCCCCCTGCGCAGAGCTTTGCCTAATATGCCCTATTTCAGCTGTCTTACTTAATTTATATCTGTTTACGGTTTTTACAGCTCTGTGATGGAAAGACAGACAGACAGTGTCGCGTAGAGTTCCATTGTTACCTTTCCCAGAAAATATACGACGAAACTGGCTGAAATTTTGACATAGTCTATGTTTTTATAATTTTATCCGGTATAGCTAAAGTCCAACCAGCCAGTACCGTCTGTGTACCAACGTATAAAAAGCATTCGTTCCGTAATGAATCTTCATTAGCGGCCATTAAGCCGCGTCCACACGAGCGTCGTCACGCTCGCTGACTGCGTGAAGGTCGCCGTCTCAAAGAACATATATAACGGGAGCTAGCACTAAATACACGCTGCCAGGATTAGTGTAAGGCTGTAAAGACAGCTAAAATCAACTCCTGTTGTAAGTACTTTTTGACTGTCATGCCTCTATTTATAGCTGTCATTATTTTGCTTTTGGAATAAATTCGTAACAGTCACGGACTTAACTACAACTTAAATTGAGATGTTTCACTAATCACAAGAACATCATCATCGTAAGGTATCAGTCCACTACGGACATAGCTACTTAAGGCCTACGCTAGCTGACGCGGTTTGGACGGAGCGGATGGACGCCTATTTAAAAAATAGTATCATCATCATCATCATCATCAGCCTACAGCAGTCCACTGCTGGACATAGGCCTCGTCCATGGCGCGCCACAACACTGTCTTCAGCCCTTCGCATCCATCCGCCGCCAGCGACCCTCTTAAGGTCGCCTTGTAAGGTAAAAAAACAGTATGAGCAATGCTAAATGCACGCGTATTTTTGTAACTTGGGCTTTTGGAAATTTGGTAGGTATAGCTGGACGTCAGGCTTATTATCTCGATTTTCCTACAGGATCAAAACGTGGTTAAAATAGTTACTAGATACTATTCACAAAGAGATGAGGGGGGATATGTGGGGTGGTAAGACAAATTGACACAACCATCTGTTGAAAAATTCCGGCTCAATTTTGAAACATTTTTTGTGGTTTTGATTATTGCATTAATAAAAGTGAGTTTAGGAGATTTGTTCTTAAGATCTGAGTTCTTTATTCTGCGAGTATAACGAATTTATACATACTTAGATTACTTCAAAGGTCCAGCTTTCATGTCTAAATGTTCTTTAACACATTCTAAACTATAACAGATGCCACCAGTTTCAAGTAATACAAAAGAAACTCGACCTCAATACGCTTCCTATCAATGAAAGTATTAAAATTTTACGCGCCGATTCTTCCGAAAAAACAAACAAACACTTCTTCGATTGTTCCTATTTCAGTTGCATACCGCGACCGCGGCGACTGCTCGTGTGTAAGACGCTTTAATTATTAAAAAATCGAATTTCGAACTTTGGAACGTTGCGATTTGAAGTTTTTCTACTTTTCTATTTGTAGTGTGCCAGTGATATTGTGTGTTTCGAATGCCCGAAGGAAATTCTAATAAAATAAGGTATGAATTTATAAAAAGTACGATTATTTTGTGACGATTAGATAAAAATATAGGTACTATTTTTCTTTTAGGTTATTTATCGATGAAATCTAGATTAGTTTGGAAGTCTGCGCATTTTTATTCTTCGTTGCCACAACATACCTACTTATAACAAGTTTAATTAAATAGTGACTAGAAAAAGAACACAATAGAAAATATATTAATATAGGTACATTGAAATTCTTTATTTTGTTAGTACAGTCTTATTGTTAGTACCTACGTACTTATTTTATTTTTTAGGTATTATAAATATACTTACATAACCTTTTATCGCCGTTATATCTTATCCATATTATTTACAAGCTTTTTATTAATTTGCCCCGTTTGTTGTTGTTGTTGTTTTCTTTTGGGTGAAATCTTGCAAGTTCATTTGGACCCACTTTCAGTGGTCGTATGACTTGAAACTTAGTATAAGTACATAATGTTAGTTGGATGACAATGCAAGTAGTACAATCAATGAAAAGTACGTTCAGCAAAAAAAAGCTTGTAAGTATTAAAAATTAAAATTTTAACAGAAATTTATTATAAACCATCGTTTTATTGATTGCTTCCGCAAATTAAGTGTTCAATTGCATTTTTAATAGTTTATTTAAGGCCGTCAGAACATCAAGCTTAGTCGCTTTTTATTTAAAAGAATAATTTCTAATTACAAATTAATAATAATAATAATAATTTATTTAAAAACTCAAGGCTACATATTAACAAAATAACAATATTTAAATAATTAATTCTGTTTTATTCAAGAATCGGCTTAAATCAATGGAGTAATTGAACTTGACACGAATAAATATTACAATATTCATTTAATACAATAATCAAAAATAAAGGAACAATCAAATTACAAACAGGTACTACTAATCCACAAGTTTCGTCAAGTTACTTAAACTATAACAAGAAAATAAATTAAAGTACTTCTTAGACTTTAAATTCGCGCGAATTTGTGTTCCCGTTTATCTGTGTTTTGCTTGTAGGTATATTCAAAGCAAAGTGTAAAAGTACTTATTTATTTATAAGTAATAACATGATTCACTAATCGTGTTGTATTGGTGTCAAAACTCTCAAGAAAGCTTAACGTCAAAGTGACAGCTGTCAACGTCTGAATTACCTGTATCTGTTGCATTTAAATAATGCTATTTAGGGAACAAGTTCAATCAACATAGCTTAGGATAGTAATACTTTACTTTGACATTTAGACATGACCAATTTAATTATACTAATATGAAGGGACACTATCACAGAACTTATTTAAATTATTACTACGAGCCGTTGTTATTTTTAATTTGTTAGTTCACTGATATGATAAAATGCTTATTTTTTAGGTATATTGTCGTTTCATGACACTCGGGGTTTTTTTAGTAAAAATAAAAGTTTTTTGTATGGGAAACAGTGAAACCGACACACACAATTTATCTATATATGTATTTCTATCCGTTGTCTAGCATCCAAAGTACAGTCACCAGCACCAATATCTGACACAACAAGCGTGCATAAATATCTGATACGACTCTATTCCTAGGGCCGGAAGGACGTGTCAGATATTTTTGCACGCTCTGCTGTGGCAGATATTAATGCTGGTGACTGTACCTACAAGCTTTGCTTAGTTTGGTGCTAGGTCGATTGGTGTAATTTGTCGTAAGATATTATTATTACTTTTTAAATACAAACATTCTACTTCTCTTTATACAATCAATTTAATGATACGTTACATAGTTAGATATTTGTGTAAGCATTAAGCTGGTTGATTGTATTGTATTGAGGCTGCAAACGTTAATATTAAATAGATATGTTTTTTTTAAATACAAAACGCCTTAAAGATGACAGCTGTCACTGGTGGATTGATTTTTAAAGGTTAATGGAAAAACGCCGAAGGTGACGGCTGTCACTCGAAAAAAAGGGAAAAATAAGACTGCATTTTTGTGATTTAAAAAGGAATAAAAGAGATTGCAAACTAGACTGGTGTTTGGTTTTTCATCTCAGAAGTGGGATTTAAATGTATCCAAAGCTCACTTTGCTCGGAAGACACATTTTTTTTTCTGATCTCGAAGAATATTATTGGATCAGACATTATGGACTACAACTCGGATGAACGGGATTCCGATGTAAGAAAGGAAAGAGGATCACGCTCTCGTAAAAGAAAACGTGGTGAGAAGAGCAGGAAAAGTCTCTCAAGATTAGACAAACGCTCAAAATGTGAAAATAATCGCGGACATAGCAGTCGTAGTACTCTAACACCGGCAATACACAGGGATCGCCGTACCATTTCAGCGCAGAATACGCCGCCTCGACAGATTCGCAGTACTGAGGGCAACGGTGATGGACGAAGGAGTAGATCGCGTGGACGAAAACTGGATTATGCCCGACGTAGACATTCAAGGAGCCGGAGTCACCATCGACGCACACCAACAAGTGATGACGGACGGAGGAGCAGATTAGAACAGTATTCCCGACGTCAACGTAAAAGGAGCCGGGGTCATCGTCGACGTATCTCAACAAGCGAAGATGAACATAAAAGTAGACCGCGAGTGCACCGAGAACGTGACCGACAGCAACATCTTGGCAATGGGACGAGGAGCAGGTCAAAGGACAAGGATGGTGCAGCATCGCGAAGAGGTTGCGTAAGTCAGTCTGATGTTAATGGAGCGAACATAGTAGAAATGCTATCTGAACTAGTTAAATCTTTAGCGAATAAACGTTCGGAGGGAAACAAATTCCCAGTTTTAGGTAATGTAATCCCCGAGTTTGATCCCATGGCAAAGGGACAGACAATACATATTTGGTTGAAAAAGGTTGAAGAATGTGCCAGTCTGTATAAGTGGGGGGATGATCAAATTATACATTATGCTTTACCGAAGTTAGCAGGTGTTGGTCGTACTTGGTATGAGGCTCTTCCCACTATGTCATTTTCGTGGCCCGAATGGAAGAACAAACTGATTGAGTCTTTTCCTTGTAGTGATGATTATGCGGAACTTCTATTTGAAATGATGGCCAAACGGGTGAAGTTTAATGAGTCACTTGAGTTATATTTTTATGAAAAAATTAATTTATTACATCGCTGTGAAATAACAGGTAAACGAGCTGTTGACTGTTTGTTGTTTGGAATCGAAGACCGTTCACTGAGATTAGGGGCAAAAGCCGCCAAATTCCAGGAACCTGAACAGGTCTTAGCATATTTTCAATCTGTAAGACAGACACGAGAACCTAATAGAAACCCTCAGGATAAAAAAACGAATTTGAACATCAGTCAGTCAGCGGCAAATAAAGGGACTAAACCACAAGCTGGTGCGACGGCACCTGTTACATGCTTCAATTGCAACGAACCCGGACACTATAGTTTTAAATGCACAAAAAAATTACTCAAATGTTCACTGTGTAATCGATTAGGTCATACAATTACAAGCTGTCATAAACAAACTGTTGATTCCAATACCAAAAAAGATAATGTTTTAAATGAAAAGAATATAATGCAGTTAAATTTAGACAATTGTAATGATGACAAGTATAAGTTAGAAATAAAAATTAATGGTAGTGGAATCGAGGGTTATGTTGACCTAGGTAGTCAGTGTACGCTTTTACGCCACAGTGAGGCTTTAAAAATGCAAATTAACTGGGCAAATGACAATTTACCTTTGTTGAGAGGTATAGGTAATAATGTTGTTTTACCGATCGGATCAGCTACTGTGATTATTGAGGTTCAGGGTATTTCAGAAAATGTAGACGTGTTTATAGTCGAAGATCACGTGATTAAGTACCCTATACTAGTCGGGCACACTTTTACAGAGAAACCTGGGATTACAATTATCAAAACTAGCGAGGCATTGGTTTTTGAACGTGAGCTCCACACTAAAGTAAATTTAGTTTTACGAAATGAATTAACAATCTCTCCCAAACAGATGGTTCTTGCACCTGTTAAGTGTGACACACAGTTTTCGGGAAAAATTTACGTCCATGGCACGTTGCGCGGTAAGCCAGAATATACATTTTATTTATTGCCAGGTGAATATAATATTGACAGTGGATGTGGCGGAGTTTTGTTACAAAATATTTCTGATAGCAGCATTTGTCTTAAGGCAGGATCTTTAATTACGCGCGCGTTCCGCATTGACAATATTTTAAATGTTAATAATTTAAATTTTGATGAACCTGATATAGAAAGTTGTTTCAATCATGGTGAACAATTGACAGAGAATGAAATAAAACGGCTTAAGAATTTATTACAAAGATACGAAACATGTTTCTCGAATAATTTGCAAGATCTCGGATTTACTAATGTAGTGCAGATGGACATAGAGCTAACGGACGATAAACCTGTCGTATACCGTCCCTATAGACTTTCTTATATTGAAAGAGAACGCGTACGATCAATGGTACAGGAAATGCTCGACGCAAATATTATTTGCGAATCTAATTCTCCTTACGCGAGCCCTATTCTTCTTGTGAAGAAAAAAACGGGCGAACAGAGGCTTTGCGTAGATTATCGTGCATTGAATAGAAAGACTAAAAAAGAGCACTACCCTTTACCACTGATTGACGATCAGTTGGACATGTTAGCTGGACATTCGGTATTCATAACGCTAGATTTAGCTTCCGGCTATTACCAAATACCCATTACAGACAACTCTCAAGATAAAACTTCGTTTGTCACGCCTGATGGACAATATCAGTTTAAACGAATGCCTTTTGGGTTAGCGAACGCCCCATCGGTATTCCAACGAGCAATGAATAGAATACTCACAAAATCGAAGCTTAAATATGCGTTAGTATACATGGATGACATATTAATACCGGCACATTCATTTGATGAGGGACTTTGTCGTTTAGAAGAAGTTCTAGGGCTTTTACAAGAAGCTGGCTTAACTCTTAAGCTTAAAAAGTGTCACTTCTTTTATACAGAGATAGACTTTTTAGGATTTCGAGTTAATAGCGAAGGTATCCGTCCCGGGTCGAAGAAAACGCTTGCCATTTCTAACTTTCCAAGACCCGAGAATGTGCATGACGTAAGACGTTTCCTTGGCCTAACCAGTTTTTTTAGGCGTTTCGTTAAAGACTTCGCTATTATAGCTTGCCCACTTACCGACCTACTAAAATCTAAATTCGAATGGAGGTGGGAGGAGGTTCATACAAAGGCGTTCGAAACGCTTAAACAGAAATTGATTGAACGCCCTATACTGGCTTTGTACGATGCTGGGTTAGAGACGGAACTACATACGGATGCATCAAAATATGGGGTAGCAGGTATTTTAATGCAGCGCGGGATGGACGGTCTACTGAGGCCTGTAGCATACTACAGTCGGAAAACAACACCGGATGAGCAAAAGATGCACTCATTCGAACTTGAAACTTTGGCTGTCATTTCATCACTAAGCAGATTTCGAGTATACCTTTTAGGCATACGATTTAAAATAGTTACCGACTGTGGTGCGCTGCGGACCACTCTTACAAAAAGAGATCTCATTCCAAGGATCTCCCGATGGTGGGTGCAGTTCCAGGAGTACGACTGCGAGATCGAATATAGAGCTGGGGCGCAAATGGCTCATGTCGATGCTCTTAGTCGTGGTCCTGTAACTGAACCGACCCAGAATGATGATTTACATGTAATTGATGTTCTGCAAATTGATGTTAAGGATTGGATATCGACCGTACAAAGTAATGATGATGAAATTAAACGAATTAAGGAGATATTGCAGGACAAAAATACTAAAATTGCTGTAGACATCCATAAGAATTATGTTTTGAAGGGGAATTATGTGTATAAGATTGTTGAGGATGGAATACGTTGGGTTGTGCCGAAACCCGTCAGGTGGCAAATCTTACGGATGAATCATGATGATGTAGGGCACTTCGGTTACGATAAAACCTTAAGTAGAATTCGTGGCTTATTTTGGTTCTCAAAGATGCGGCGTTTCACTAAAAAGTATGTTGACGCCTGTTTACAATGCGCGCATTATAAGAAACCCGGAGGTTGCAAAGAAGGTATGTTGCACCCGATACCAAAGTTAGAGATACCTTTCCACACACTTCACGCAGATCACCTAGGGCCGTTCGTTCGATCTAGGAGAGGTAATATGTATATTTTGGTAATAATTGACGCTTTCACAAAATTTATAAACGTGAAAGCAGTTAGAGACACAAAAACTACAACCGCTATTAGAACCTTTAAAGAGCATTTCAGTTACTTCGGTACACCTACTCGCCTCATCACTGATCGAGGATCGTGCTTCACGAGTACAAAATTTAAATCTTTTGCAGAAAATTTGGGAATCAAACATGTGCTAAATGCAGTCGCAACTCCTAGAGCGAACGGACAGGTAGAACGATACAATCGCACTATCACAGAGGCATTAGGTGCGAAATGCCACGGTCAAAGTGATAGCACCTGGGACGAACATGTGGGTGATGTTCAGCTAGGGCTCAATACGACTATAAACAAGGCGACTGGTAAAAGTCCGTCAGAACTACTGTTTGGATTTAAATTAGTTAACATGACGGAAAACATATTAGGGAATGTGATCAATGAAACCATTGAACCAATCACTAACGATAAGTTGCAAAATTTGAGATCTGCGGCTGGGGACAAGATACACAAACAGCAGGAGGCGACAAAAAGAGAATTTGATAAACATAGGAAACCTGCTACGCAATATAACATTGGTGATCTTGTTAGACTGGAGAGAACTGTGTTTGACAAGGAACTCGTGGGGAAATCAAAAAAACTAACTCCTAAATTTCATGGACCATACCGAATAGTTAAAATCTTACCTAACGATAGGTTTGTTGTTGAGGATACTCCATTATCTAGGAAGGGAAATAAACGTTACGAAAATATAGTAGCTCTTGACAAAATTCACCCATGGCTACAATTCAAAGAGTTAGATAGCGAGGGCAGCGAAAATGACACTAGTATCGGAACTGATGAAAATGATGATTAAACCATTTTTTTTATATAAAAAAAAGAGACAATAACGCACCTAATTGAAGGTTAATGTGATTTTGTTATTTAGATTAAGAAATAGATCCGTCTCGTAGGATAAATATATTTTTTTATGGACGACATTGTTGTGAGCGGTCAGTGCTGAATGAGATTTAAGCATAGATGGGCGCAGATCATAACAATGTCGCTATTAAACGATCTCTGATATTGAAACTTAATGTGATTTTATTTAGATTAAGAATTGATCGATCTCATAAGATAGGACTGTTATGGAAGAATTGGAAGACATAGTTATGAGCGGTCAGTGCTACAAGAAACATGCATAGATAGGCGCAGATCATATCAATGTCATTATTAAACGAGCTTAGTAATTGAAACTATGTGATTTGTAATTAGATTAGGAAAATGATCGATCTTGTAGGATTAATAGGATTGTTATGGAAGTGGTTATGAGCGGCCAGTGCTAAATGAAACGTGCATAGATGGGCGTAGATCATAACAATTTCAAGATAAGAGGAATTAGATACTTAATGGAATGGGTCTGGGTTATGTGCGATCAGTGCTTGATGAAGATCAAGCATAGATGATCGCAGATCATAACAGACTAACCTTATTTCATTAAGTGTATGAAATTGTGATGGCTGTAGGTTATAAGCGTTCAGTGTGGATATTGGCGTATACACACGATCGTAGATTATAACAGACTACGTCAGAGTCACAAGTGCAACTTTAAATCGCATGTGTATCAGTACAAAAGAATATGTTATAGTATATAATCTATACTCCAGATGACTGCAGATTGTAACAGACTACGCTCTTAAATACATAAATATTTCAATGTACCTACCTACAAAGTTTCTTTTTTATGATTATTGTTTAGTTGAGTATGAGATACTTACATGCTTATGTAAAGTGAGAGGACTCACTTATAGAAACGGATGGCCGAGTTGTAAGCATTAAGCTGGTTGATTGTATTGTATTGAGGCTGCAAACGTTAATATTAAATAGATATGTTTTTTTTAAATACAAAACGCCTTAAAGATGACAGCTGTCACTGGTGGATTGATTTTTAAAGGTTAATGGAAAAACGCCGAAGGTGACGGCTGTCACTCGAAAAAAAGGGAAAAATAAGACTGCATTTTTGTGATTTAAAAAGGAATAAAAGAGATTGCAAACTAGACTGGTGTTTGGTTTTTCACCGGAATAATAATTAAACACCTAAGTACATTTAATCGTGAGGTACTCACGGATTGGGATTTCACATTAAATCCCAAAATCCCAAGTGCTGAGTTAGAGGAATTTAATTTGCACCCGGATAGCACATGATTTCGAATGCACATGTGTGTGTTGTGTTGCTTGTTAATCTTTTACGCTAAAACGGATGGACGGATTTAGATGTTGTTATTGGATATCATAAAAAAACATAGGACTATGTTTCGCGGTACGTTTCGCACGGAAGTACGTACCTTTCACTGGTCTTAACTATCATTTTTTTTTAAATGATTGCATCGAAACATCGCGGAAACTGGTGCTGCTGTTAAACTTGGAACTCAAGTATTTATTTCGCCCTCTTAAGGCAAAAGGCGGTATCTCAAAAACAGCTGAACCGATTTTGATAAAACTTGTCTAAGAACCATCGCTAGAAAACCTGCTAACAAATAAAAAACCGTATCGAATCGGTCCACCCGTTTAAGAGCTACGGTGCCACAGACAGACACACAGAAACACAGACACATATAGCGGTCAAACTTAATACAACCTCTTTTTGCGTCGGGGTTAAAATAAATCAAGTTATTTATACCATTGTATAGCTAAAGTACTTAGAAAAATTCCCAGACGCGCTGACGTTTGCGATCGTACTCGTATCCACCATCTCTTTCTACCCTCGTCTTGCCACCTAATGCGTGTGTGAGAAAGAAGTGGTGAAACCGATTGTGATTCAAAGCGTGTTAGATAATTAAGAACTCTTATATTTTATGGTTCTTACTTCAAGTTTATAATAATAAAAAAATACACGCTGTAAAATAAGAAAATCCAATGAAGTACAGTCGAGTTCATAAACCTGTGAGCAAAAATTTGATCAAAAATATCTGAACACGTCTCTATTGTTCACGGCGTAGAAGCGTGTTCAGATATTTTTGATCAAATTTTTGCTTACATGTTTATGAACTCGACTGTACCATAAATAAAATAGCAACAAGTGTTAATTCAAACTAAGAACAAAAACATCTGCTGAAATATTTTTCATTTATTAAAAGACGCATGCACATGTTTGCTAATGTCGTTCGAAATTCGAAACAAAAGATCGGTTTTCTTTCTCATTTGAATCTTCAGAAGAAATCATTTGCAGAAAATTATGCACCTATCAAGTGTCCCAAACTTTCTTTTATATAAAAAAAATATTTCTCAGGTGCGTTACGTTCATAGAAATAAAAAAAACATACTCAAATGAAACGCAATTGAGATGGATATTTGGACATATGTCTCAAATTTTGTAAAGAAACTATTTTCAGTTGCGTTATATTCATGAATAGGAATAAAAAAACATTCATACATAAATGTAACGAACTAGATGGAAAATTTGGAACATACTTTTTTCTTGTGAGGTTCGAAAGTAAAAACGATTCTGAGCAAGATAAGCATAAAAAAACAATTTTCTGAAAAAAAACGAATGGTGCACATTTTCTGCAAATGACCCATTTGATAAACTTTTCCTTTGTTTTCGCCGATTAAAAACTATTCTGCGAGCAATTAATCAGCGGCGTCGCTTGCGCATGACAGGGACGATTGATCGCGTGACACACAGCACATAACCGGTGTACACATCCAGTGAATAATGTTTTCCGTCGTGTTTTGTCGAAAACGTTCGTATATGTGCTTTCTCAATTAGGTTCAGTAAACTTCAGTAAGCTAGTTGAGATAGCAAGATATATACGAACTTTACCGACAAAATACGATGGAAAAACATTATTCATTACACTTGCTCGTAAACAGTGTCGTAACCAAACCCAAATAAAACCCTCGACCTTAATGTGCTTCTCATGAAACCCGTGGTCGGTAAATGCGTCATTGCCCGTACTAATTTTCATGCCATGAAGCCCAAGGTCGGTAAATGAGTTTGTCACTGCATGGTGTGCTGCTGCTCCGTGCACGCGCTGGACACGCACGCCATGCACATGCTGCAGAGCGCTGCCAAGAGCGCAGCCAGCGGTATCGGCAATTTTGGAAAAAAAAATAGTTTTTTTTTTACAAATAAGTACATTTTTACTCGCAAATGTGATAAAAAACATTGTATGTCGCACGGGCGGTACTAGAATTACGAACATCGACTCATTAAAGCCCTCAGTCTTCGACTTCGGGCATCTAATAGACTCTCGTTCGTAATTCCTTATTTACCGCCCTTAAGACACAATGTACTATTACAGTGCAAGCTGCTAGGCTGTGGAATCGCTTACCGACCTCCATCAGGCAATCTCCCACTGTAGGATCTTTCAGGGAGGGCTTGAGAAGGATTTGGCTTACACCTTCTCCTTAAACATTTGAGGACATTTCCTTTGTTTTATATTCGCATGTATAATATGTATTATGGTTATATATAATACTGTATATATATATAATAGTATTTATTGATTTATTATATTGTAGTTTATGTATTATATTGTTTTATAAAGACTGGTATAGTAGCTTCCACATATTTTTTTTTACTCTTAAACTCACTCTTTGTCGGACTCTAACTGATTGCTCCTCTCATCTACTCAAAGGTTGACTGATAGAGATCCCTTAAAGGGATAAGTCCGCCTTTGTACAAGTATCTCAAAGTTTGTCAATTGTGTTTTGTTTATTTTCTTTTGTACAATAAAGAGTTTACATACATACATACCTCCCTGTCTCTGCCTGTTTTGCAGGTTTGCTGGCAAATATGTATTTTTTTAACCCCCGACGCAAAGAGCCCCTCTTGGATGGTGCAACAGCCTCTTTGTCAGTTGGATTTTCAGAAAATATTGGAGACACATTTTATCTTTTGTTTTAAAAAAATAATTTACAAAAAACCGCATTCAAATCGGTTCACCCGTTTAAGAGCTACGGTGCCACAGACAGACACACAGACACACATAGCGGTCAAACTTATAACACCCTCTTATTTTTGCGTGGGGGGTTACAAAATAATCTTGAAAGAACCACATAGCGACAATCCCAGAAACGGCCTCCTGTGCTGGTTAGAAACAAATCCTGTAGGTAGCTACAATAAGGCACTTGTCCCACCGCCTACGATGAGCGAGAAGCGAGTAGAGCGAGTAACTAGAAACGAGTGGGCGAGCAGCGAGAAGCGAGTGTAGTTTTGTCGCTCGGCTGTGTGCGAGTGTTCGCGTGCGACGGGCGATTAATCGCTCCAGTCGACTCGCTCGTGCGGGGCGGCCGCCAAGCTGTCATCGCTGAGCGAGTATCTATAGCTCAGCGAGGTTTATAGCTCTTGTCGCTGCGACAAAAGACGTAAGAGCGAGTTCTCGCCGACAGTGTGAACAGCCAGCGATCAACTATTAATATATGTGTCTCTTTTACTCACACAGGATCTTATATCTTTTGTTCGTTTCTTGAGCGAGAAAATAGTCGATAGCCAATCGTTTCCTCGCTGGCGGTGAGACAACTCCCTTAAAATGAACGTTTTCCAGGTTTGCTCGCAAATAATAATATGTATTTTTAACCCCCGACGCAAAAACCCCTCTTGGATGGTGCAACAGCCTCTTTGTCAGTTGGATTATCAGAAAATATTGGACACGCATTTTATCTTTTGTTTTTCAAAAAAAAATTACAAAAAAAAACGCATTCAAATCGGTCCACCCGTTTAAGAGCTACGGTGCCACAGACAGACACACAGACACACATAGCGGTCAAACTTATAACACCCCTCTTTTTGCGTCGGGGGTTAAAAAAATCAATGGCAATACAAAATTTTGCATAATTATTGAATGGCATCTTTATAAAAAACTTATAACACCCCTCTTTTTGCGTGGGGGGTTACAAAATAATCTTGAAAGAACCACATAGCGACAATCCCAGAAACGGCCTCCTGAACTGGTTAGAAACAAATCCTGTAGGTAGCTACAATAAACATAAAGTTCTTTGTGTTGTTACTATTGTTCCTATAATTTCCACGAAGGCCAACATATTGTAACGGAGCTATATCATAGTGGTCGTGACATAAATGATAGATAATCGATACACTATGCTGGGAAAATCATTGTTCAGTATTTTGCAGAATCAATGTGATGTAAATATACCATCGTTCATAATATTTTACGAGTATGTTTACAGTATTTATTGTTTAGGAAGATTTCTAAATATCTAA
>NC_133493.1:11266954-11392327 GCF_025370935.1 Choristoneura fumiferana
ACACACATATTCACAAACTTCGCATTCGCATTTAGTAGGATTAAAGTCATAGCACTGCATTTTTATTAAATCATCTGATAATTGTTTTTTAGTATTTTCTATTGCCATTTTAATGGTGGTATTTAAAGCCGTTCCCGTACCCAAATGAATTCTAAAATCGAAGCCTCCCCGCGCACCACCCGTCCCGCTCCTCGATACAATGGCGATACAACAGCGCCACGTAAGAAGTGGCGACTTAACTGAACTAACAGGACACTGATTTGTAAAACTTATTACTAAAGACCGAAAAATCATGCTGGATCGCATAGATGGCGTTAAAGTTAAATTGAAATAATAAATAAACATAGTGTAAATTCGTATTTCATTTCGTAATCATACATTTTTAACTAAAATGGACTACACGAATTCCAAATTTTATTAAATTCCAATGGTTTCCAAAATTACTTACTTGGTTTAGAATAGGATCACAATTGACTAGTTTATCAGCGAACATAACGAAAACACATATTTTATGCTCTTGTGTTCTCGCGTACAGAACAAAACAAACTTAAAAATTTAAAAACTATCGCAAAAGTGCCTTATCAAAAAAAAGTGTACCCTTTAAGATTTTTTGAATTTTTGGAAAAATATGGTTTTTCCTACTCAGAATCAAGAGTACAAGCGATTCCGATCGTTTAAAAAAATTACCCCAGTTTTTCATACAACATTTTATGAGTCAGTTTGGTCACGCCCATACCCATACATATAAAAAAAAACGTCGCCAAACTGTCATTTTTTTAAACTATTGGAATCCATTGTGCTCTTGATTCTGAGTAGGAAAAACCATATTTTTTCCAATATTTAAAAAAAAGAAAGGGTACACTTTTTTGAAAACGCCCAAAAAACTAATGTTGGTAGTACGCTGTAATGTGTTGCATTCTTTAGAATCAAGCCTTATTTACCACCGCATGGTTAATTCCGCCTTGTATACTCACTGCCATAGGTGGTACCTATTTCATTATGTGTCATACTATTTATTCACCGCGAGACCATTTACTTTCAATTGCTTGGTAGCTTAACCCACATCGCAACACATTAATAACCACTGCAGTTAATCTATAAAGACAGCCGTGCGTGACATTATAATTCTGGATAGTGATGTACCAGACACAATGCTTTAGACTATCGCCGCGGTTATTACTAATTTTGTGATTTAAATTCGGGTGTTGTTCAGCGTACATTGATTTTAGAGAAGCTCGATATTTCGGCACAGTTGCATGCGCCATGATCACGAGACGACTGGAGAATTGCGGGTACCTATGCTGGTATAACTGTCAGTCAAAAAAAACAACAACAACAACAACAATAGCAACAGCAACTTTGCCGAAATATAGATCTTCTCTAAAATGAAGGTACGAGGTACGCGGAACAGAACCCGAATTTTAATCATAAAATGATGTACCAGAGTCCAGCCGCACTTTTGGTATTAGATTTTTTTTTTAGGTAGGTACTCCAGTCCTGAAGGCTTTATTGTCTAATGTATTCGGAATCGTACCGAAACAAAATCGCGCCAGAACATTAGATAATTCGGTTACTCGTTGAATTGGTCATCTATATGTATAGATTGTGCAAACTTATTTTACGAAAGCCGCAAGCAAGGGTTGATATTGATAGTGAAGTCCGTCCTAATTCCAAAACCGGGTACGGCTTATGGACTAGCCTAAAAAAGCAGCCTAATATAAAGCTGCAATTTCTATATGCGACTTACTATTTGAATAGTGCAAATACACCGAATTAAACCGTATGTCCGAGTATCGCCAGTATCTAGTAAGTATTAGAATCGGTACTCAAAATCGGCTTGACTCGGCCCCTCACTAATTCTGGACCTAGCCTTTATGCGCACGCGCAGGGGTCGCGTGAAGGTTACTGTCAGGTGCGTTAAGGGCTCACTTGCCTAAAGGTAGAGTTATCTAATACTTAATACGCCAATTAAACTTCGAGGTTTCAACTTCTGCCAATTGGGAAGTTTCCTGATCAAAGTAATATAATTTTACTAGCTCCCGCGGCTTCGCCCGCATTAAAAATAGCTTACGATTCTCGTTACCATGGCAACGCAATACGCCTTAGAGTTTGGCTTGAAAAAAGTTAAAAAAGTTTACGATAACAACGCCCTCTATTGATTGCAGACGAAGTTAACACCGTCACCGTTCTCAGAAGTGCACTCTATTTTTGTTTAAACTTAAAATATTATCCCACGAGAACGCATTACCTACTGAGATATCAAGTATTCTATGTCTCAATGCAGATCTTTGTCTATGTGTATGCCAAGTTTCTTGCGTGATTGAGTAATAAACATCCAAACATCTTCATTTGTCAATCAGCTAGACTATTAAAAAACATTGAACACGTTTTTGTCAATCAACCAAAAAATTACAAAGATGAAGCGCTTCAAAGTTCGGGAAGGCTGTCCGTGTTTAAAATTGTCGCAGGACGTTAAACTTTCTTTATAATGCGTAAGATTATACGTAAACTGCTTCAACTTTGCCCTCTGGCCCCAACATTGCCTGATTCGATTTAGAGTAAAGACTCTAAATCGAATAACTTAGCACCCTTTAGGTTTTAAAACTTATATCCCCCCGTAATAATAATTCCCGTGTAGATAAAAGTTTAAAACCTATAAGAGTGTTAAGTTATCGACTCTAAATCAACTCAGGCAATGTTGGGGCCAGAGGGCCCATTTTTCCATTTACCCTTAAAATCGTGTACACCATACTCAGTTACGTCTTAATTAAATTGACCATGTTTTTATACCTAAACAAGAAATAACTCGCCCGCACCGTTTTCCTATGCGTACATTTACACTTTACATTTTAGATTTATGTTAAGTTAAACTTTAAATGGTATTACATCAAACCGCTGTAGTGTGAGTAGTTTACTAACTAACCGCTTTAAAGTAGCTTTTACATTAAACATTTACTTAGCTCGGGCGAGTAATGGTCCACTATTTATTTATTGACGACCGGATGGCCAATTGGTTAGAGAAGCTTGAGGTCCCGGGTTCGATTCCCGGCCTGGGCAGATATTTGTATGGAATGTTTGTTCTCGGGTCTTAGGTGTTTAATATTTAGATTATGTATTTATTTAGATTATGGATTATGTATTGTATCTATACCGGGTGTGGCCTGTAATATGAGCAAATAATTAAAACATAGATCATACTCCTCAAACTGAAGAACATTAGTTCAGCGACTTTTAAAAATAGTTAGTTTTTCATTTTTTTACACTTTAAAGTTTATTCGAAGAAGCAATGTAAAGCAAAATGCTTGATGTTTGTAGCGTGACAGGCGACGTCAGTTGTGTTCTAGGATGGCGTACATTGATAGCAGTATTTAATTTGTATGAAAAAAGGAAAATTCAAAGACTCCATTATTTATTTTAAAAGTCGCTGAACTAATGTTGTTTAGTTTGACGAGGACGATCTATGTTTTAATTTTTTGCAGGTATTACAGGCCACACCCGGTATAAGTATGTTTATCCGTTGCCTATTATCCCTAGAACAAGCTTTGCATAGTGTGAGACTAGGTCAATTTAGTGTCAAGTGTCCCATGATATTGAATATTTAAAAAAACATGCAAATAAGTTTGAAGTAGGTTGTAAAAAAGCCGTGGTGGCCTAGTGGTTTGACCTATCGCCTCTCAAGCAGAGGGTCGTGGGTTCAAACCCCGGCTCGCACCACTGATTTTTTCGAAATTCATGTGCGGAATTACATTTGAAATTTACCACGAGCTGTGCGGTGAAGGAAAACATCGTGAGGAAACCTGCACAAATCTGCGAAGCAATTCAATGGTGTGTGTGAAGTTCCCAATCCGCACTGGGCCCGCGTGGGAACTATGGCCCAAGCCCTCTTGTTCTGAGAGGAGGCCTGTGCCCTGCAGTGGGACGTATATAGGCTGGGATGATGATGATGATGATGAGGTTGTAAGAAACAGTTTCAGTTTTTCGTGGTTCACCCTATTTGATATATACCAAAATTCCAAGGTTCCAATAAATTTTCGACGTAATTGGACAGGCTTCCCCTCTAGCACGGAATAGATAATAGGTAGTACAAGTACCACTAGGTATATTGATGATATCGCGAGAGTTGCACGTAACCGGTGGATGCAAGTGGCAAGTTGTACAGTCAGCAGCAGATGTGGATGAGCAGTTACGGTGTTCAAAACGCAAAGACTACTGCTAAGATAATAAAGTGTGTAGATTTTTAGCACCACAACTGCTCATCTACCTCCGCTGCTACATGATGACGATGATGATGATGATGAATAATGTTGGTAGGATGAGTAAACTCACAAATTTCTGGAATAGATAATACTAAGTCTAATACTAAGTCATGAACACATAGGTACGAATATAACAGGTTCGGGCTGAAGAACAGCGCTGAAGTGTCAGTCTGAAGACAGACACTCAGCATTATGCTGATGCCCGAACCATTTGCCGCAATTTCATGGGTCGAGTAGCATGCAGGGATACTTTTAGGTTAAGGCCGGATTTTTATTAAAGTTTATTAACCCTTTCAATAACAACATTAGAAATCAGGTCTCACGAACTTCTATAGAACCCGCATATAGTTAGTAAGTTAACTTAATTTTTAGAGTAGGTACCCTTCTTGTGTAATATGTATTATATACCTACCTAATTGTTGGCAATAAACTCATTTTCTTTCTTTCTTTCAATATTTGCTTTAGTAGCTAATGACGCAAAATACCAAAGCAAACGTTTAGAATCCTACGAAATACAGAAACAAACAAATCAAGTGTCAGAATAAATTTAATTTACAAAGAATCATAATCCCTCGGAAAGCGTTACTGTTTATTAATGTTGGTGTATCTCGCTTTTATCAGGTATTGATGCAACATGGGAAATTTGGAACGATTCATTCGTTGAGTTACGTATGTACTGTATGGAGGGCAAACGAGCAAGTGGGTCTCCTGATGGTAAGAGATCACCACCGCCCATAAACATCTGCAGCACCAGGGGTATTGCAGATGCGTTGCCAACCTAGAGGCCTAAGACGGGATACCTTAAGTGCCAGTAATTTCACCGGCTGTCTTACTCTCCACGCCGAAACACAACAGTGCAAGCGCTGCTGCTTCACGGCAGGATTAGCGAGCAAGATAGTGGTAGCAATCCGGGCGGACCTTGCTCAAGGCCTTGATTAAGAGGATTGTGTAGCTATAAATTTTCATACAAAAAGCGATAACGTTTTTCGCCCCTTAAATGTTGTCCAATTTTAATAATTTTTGTATATGTTGTAGATATAATAAAAAACTAAGGCCGTACGTTTTCATTTTAAAGAAATATTGTTTAAAACAAAAGTTACAAGCATCTAAATATCTATATTTTTGGCTAGAAAATTACCTCGGACGTTTTAATTTTTTTAATTTTAACCAAACTGAATTAATAAAAAAGAAAAACGTACAGCCCTAGATTAAGATGTACTGATTCGAATGACATCAAAATCGTCTCATTTTGTGAAAGTTTAAGGGGGGGGAAACGTTATCGCCCGAAACAATGTTTCAGAAGGAAATAGTAGGCAATCGCCTCCAGGACTCTCTCTATCGCACGATGCGGGTCGGGGGCAGGGGTATTGTAGTGATGTCAGAGGTGATATCGATATTATTATAGCCTAGGGTGGAGAAAGTAATATCGATATATCGATCGATACCGACAGGTTTATCAGGAAATAAAACACTATCGTGAAAAGTGCCTCCGAATAAGTTTATTGATTATTTTATTGTTTTATTTTAGAGTCTTCAGTGTTTTATATCTCTTGTATTTTGGTCGAGTACCTTTGGTAGCGAAATTGACTAGCCTTTATTTTGTTTGAGCCAAAATTATAATACAACTGGCACGGTCGATAAAACTGGAATCGTATTTGAGTGCCGTATAAGTTACGCGCGTGAGATTTAAGAGAGAGAAGATCTACGAGCTATACGGTACAGCGTTTATTTTTTGCCTTCTAATAAGCCGAGGACCCAAGCCAATAGGCGACTATTTTGCTACACACTTACATACAATTACAATACGTGAGCTATTAGAAAACCCTTCGGGATTCGGGGGAAATCGGAAGGATTCGTTAGTAAAAAATGACAATTGTCTTTTTGACTCAGTAGCAATCCATCACGCGTAGAGTGCACTCGTTGTGTTCATTGATTTATATAGAGCAGTTAAAACCACCACTTACATATATTTATTTAGGTAGTTTGTTATTTTTCGGAAATTGATTTCCATGGTGAGTCAATTTAAGCAGGGTATTTCTGTAAATAGCCAATCACTGGAAATTGTTTACAATGTATTTATAAATATTTTTCTCAAAAATGTCCGTAAAAGTTGACATTATTCTTTACATATCAGAAGGTGAAGTGCATAGTTTACGGTCAGCGAAAAATTAAAAAGTTAAAAAGATTGCAGGCGCGCTAGCTCGACAATAATGAATTAGCGCGCCTGCAATCAGTCACATTTTTTTTTAAGTTAAAAAGGCCATGGAAATGTTGGCACAAGTCGTATACAGTCAAGTCTAATGGCCGGTATCAGAAATTTTGTTGGAACTCCGGACCTTTTCCTATTGGGTCTGAAATTGCTTGTGGTGTTTTCAGTGGAAAAGTACACCTGCAGTTTATTTTTAATGAAAAAAGGCGGGAAAGCATAACAAAAAAATTGGAATAAAATAAAATTTTATAATATATTTTGAGAAAAAGTTTATTCTATTTCAGAATTTTTCACCATTTTTGAGAAAAGCTTTATATTAGTCTCGGCTGGAATAGCAATTGCTGGCTTCGTATTAGTTAAACGGACTCGCAAGCTCGTCCGTTTAATACTCATACTCAGCCAGCAATTGCCTACTTCCAGGCCACGACAATAATCTACTATTGTATACAAGTTGAAAGTTTTAAGAAAAAAGTTGGTCGTAAATATTTTAATAATGTGCAAGACCAAGTTATAGAAGCAACGGGGATTTCGTAAAGTACATTAAAAAAAATATAAAACGAAAGAAAACCAAAAAATTCATTTGACGTGCCCAAGAGAAGTAGATACAGTATAACAACAGCTCTATATACTTCCAAATAAAAGTAGTGTGTGGAGGCGGGGTGTTCTCAATTTAAATTGACGATGGAAGAATTCGAAAATGGTGATTTTGTTTTATTTGTATAATGACAAAAAGTCATATTGTATTAAAATTTGAAAAAGATAATAACTTTTTACGGTAACTTAGAAAAGTTTCGCAAGTTGATAACAGAACAGAAACGCATATTATCACGATCGCGTGTTATCGTCTTTACCCGAAGCATGCTTCTAAAATACGAAGGTTTTTTTAAGAGCTCACGGAATGTACTTGGCCGTTAGCCTCTTGTGACTTAAAAGAAAGGTATGTGGTGTTGCGATTTCGAGTTTCCACTCTAGTAGGTAGGCGAATAAATAATAGTTAAAAAAGCGCGGCTGCCGGTCGGTCAGTCAGTGTGCGCCGCGCGCAGCTATCGCGCCCCCCCCCTCGCCCGCGCGTCCCCCGCTGCTGCTGTCGCAGTGTGCGTGAGAGTTTGCGCATGTTGTGTTTGTGTTGTTGACGCCAGGAGTGAGGCAGCTCGCCGTGAAACAGATATAAATTTTAAGAATACCAACTCGCGTCGCGTATCGGCACTACACAATCCTCTTAAAGATGCGGGTGGAGATCCTATGTACGTGATGATGATGAAAATACAAGAATTTCTCGTTTAAAGACTACTAAAGACAAGGTATAAGATAGAGTAGTAAGGATCATTGGTAGCGGCAATATAAATACACGTTATGCAAAAATAGGGAATATTACACCAATTTTCTGCCGTCAGAGTGCAGCACTAGTCATCATCATCATCATCCCAGCCTATATACGTCCCACTGCTGGGCACAGGCCTCCTCTCAGAACAAGAGGGCTTGGGCCATAGTTCCCACGCGGGCCCAGTGCGGATTGGGAACTTCGCACGCACCATTGAATCGCTTCGCAGGTTTGTGCAGGCTTCCTCACGATGTTTTCCTTCACCGCAAAGCTCGTGGTAAATTTAAAATGTAATTCCGCACATGAATTTCGAAAAACTCAGAGGTGCGAGCCGGGGTTCGAACCCACGACCCTCTGCTTGAGAGGCGATAGGTCAAACCACTAGGCCACCACGGCTTCACGGCAGCACTAGTAGAAACCGTAAACGGTTTATTGAGTATCCTAAATGTCCATAGGATGCCTTATTATCATATTATATCAATTAAATTCTTGGAAATATAGCTCTAAATCGTTTATGTAAATTATCATGTTATTTTGTTACTAATAAATATGTCATGATTTCTATAAGTACTAAATTCTCTTTGGTCATGATCCGTCATGGCGACAAAAATATAAAGGAACTAAATTCAAATTCAAATTTAGATAGTTTATTCAGTAAATAGGCACTTTTACACGTAATTTTTTGAAGACCATCATTGCCAAGAAGAATGCGCAGCGAGAAACTTGGCAGAAAGTCATTTTTTCATAATAATATAATTACAAATAAAATACTTAAAAACTATATTATACAATTAAAGAAAAAAAGAATACAAAAAAATAATAATAAAAATACAGGGATATATGGGGTCCCTGAGTTACAATACTAAACACTAACTATAATATCTAAACTATATCTACGTTCAGTGAGTCTAGAATGCTAGACAACTAGAAACTTAGTTCTGAAATATACATTTCAGGTCAAGTAACCATTAAGCTTTTGGATTTTGGATTTTGAAGGCAAGTTCACGTCTGCCGCCCCCAAAGTTAGCTCAAGTAACGTTGTCATGGCGATTTGCGCTAGTGTCGCCCCCTGCGCAGAGCTTTGCCTGATATGCCCTATTTCAGCTGTATTACTTAATTTATATCTATTTACGGTTTTTACAGCTCTGTGATGGAAAGACACACGGACAGTGTCGCGTAGAGTTCCATTGTTACCCTTCCCAGGAAATATTCGACGAAACTGGCTGAAATTTTGACATAATAATTGTCTATGTTTTTATGATTTTATCCGGTATAGCTAAAGTCCAACCAGCCAGTACCGTCTGTGTACCAACCAACGTTTATAAAGCATTCGTTCCGTAATGAATCTTCATTAGCGGCCATTAAGCCGCGTCCACACGAGCGTCGTCACGCTCGCTGACTGCGTGAAGGTCGCCGTCTCAAAGAACATATATAACGGGAGCTAGCACTAAATACACGCTGCCAGGATTAGTGTAAAGCAGTAAAGACAGCTAAAATCAACTCCTGTTGTAAGTACTTTTTGACTGTCATGCCTCTATTTATAGCTGTCATTATTAGCTTTTGGAATAAATTCGTAACAGTCACGGACTTAACTACATCTTAAATTGAGATGTTTCACTAATCACAAGAACATCATCATCGTAAGGTATCAGTCCACTACGGACATAGCTACTTAAGGCCTACGCTAGCTGACGCGGTTTGGACGGAGCGAATGGACGCCTATTAAAAAATAGTATCATCATCATCATCAGCCTACAGCAGTCCACTGCTGGACGTAGGCCTCTTCCATGGCGCGCCACAACACTGTCTTCAGCCCCTCGCATTCATCCGCCGCCAGCGACCCTCTTAAGGTCGCCTTGTAAGGTAAAAAACAGTATGAGCAATGCTAAATGCACGCGTATTTTTGTAACTTGGGCTTTTGGAAATTTGGTAGGTATACATAGCTGGACGTCAGGCTTATTATCGCGATTTTCCTACAGGATCAAAACGTGTTTAAAATAGTTACTAGATACTATTCGAAAAGAGATGAGGTGGGATATGTGGGGTGGTAAGACAAATTGACACAACCATCTGTTGAAAAATTCCGGGTCAATTTTGAAATTTTTTTTGTGGTTATGATTAATTGCGTTAATAAAAGTGAGTTTAGGAGATTTGTTCTTAACATCTAAGTTCTTTATTCTGTGAGTATAAAGAATTTATACATACTTAGATTACTTCAAAGGTCCAGCTTTCATGTCTAAATGTTCTTTAACACATTCTAAACTATAACAGATGCCACCAGTTTCAAGTAATACAAAAGAAACTCGACCTCAATACGCTTCCTATCAATGAAAGTATTAAAATTTTACGCGCCGATTCTTCCGAAAAAACAAACAAACACTTCTTCGATTGTTCCTATTTCAGTTGCATACCGCGACCGCGGCGACTGCTCGTGTGTAAGACGCTTTAATTATTTAAAAATCGAATTTCGAACTTTGGAACGTTGCGATTTGAAGTTTTTCTACTTTTCTATTTGTAGTGTGCCAGTGATATTGTGTGTTTCGAATGCCCGAAGGAAATTCTAATAAAATAAGGTATTTATAAAAAGTACGATTATTTTGTGACGATTAGATAAAAATCGTAGGTACAATTTTTCTTTTAGGTTATTTATCGATGAAATCTAGATTAGTTTGGAAGTCTGCGCATTTTTATTCTTCGTTGCCTAAACAAATGTATAACAAGTTTAATTAAATAGTGACTAGAAAAAGAACACAATAGAAAATATTACCCCAATTGAAAGTACCTATTATTTTATTGTTTATTTTGTTAGTACAGTCTTATTATTTGTAGCTAGGTACTTATTTTATTCTTTAGGTATTATAAATATACTTACATAACCTTTTATCGCCGTTATATCTTATCCATATTATTTACAAGCTTTTATATAATTTGCCCCGTTTGTTGTTGTTGTTGTTTTCTTTTGGGTGCAATCTTGCAAGTTCATTTGGACCCACTTCCAGTGGTCGTATTGACTTACAATTAGTATAAAAGTACATATTAATGTTAGTTGGATGATGCAAGTAGGTACAATCAATGAAAAGTACGTTCAGCAAAAAAAAGCTTGTAAGTATTAAAAATTAAAATTTTAACAGAAATTTATTATAAACCATCGTTTTATTGATTGCCTCCGCAAATTAAGTGTTCAATTGCATTTTTAATAGTTTATTTAAGGCCGTCAGAACATCAAGCCTTAGTCGCTTTTTATTTAAAAGAATAAAATTCTAATTACAAATTAATAATAATAATAATATTTATTTAAAAACTCAAGGCTACGTATTAACAAAATAACAATATTTAAATAAATATTCTGATTTTATTCAAGAATCGGCTAAATCAATGGAGTAATTGAACTTGACAGAAAAAAAATATTACAATATTCATTTAATACAATAATCAAAAAATAAAGGAATAATCAAATTACAAACAGGTACTACTAATCCACAACAAGTTACGTCAAATTACTTAAACTATAAACAAGAAAATAATTTAAAAGTACTTCTATTGAACTTTAAATTCGCGCGAATTTGTGTTCCCGTTTATCTGTGTTTTGCTTGTAGGTATATTCAAAGTTAAGTGTAAAAGTACTTATTTATTTATAAGTTATAACATGATTCACTAATCGTGTTGTATTGGTGTCAAAACTCTCAAGAAAGCTTAACGTCAAAGTGACAGCTGTCAACGTCTGAATTACCTTGTATCTGTTGCATTTAAATAATGCTATTTAGGGAACAAGTTCAATCAACATAGCTTAGGATAGTAATACTTTACTTTGACATTTAGACATGACCAATTTAACTATACTAATATGAAGGGACAATATCACAGAACTTATTTAAATTATTACTACGAGCCGTTGTTATTTTAATTTGTTAGTTCAATGATATGATAAAATGCTTATTTTTAGGTATATTGTCGTTTCATGACACTCGAGGTTTTTTTAGTAAAAATTAAAAGTTTTTTGTATGGGAAACAGTAAAACCGACACGCAATTTATCTATATATGTATTTCTATCCGTTGTCTAGCATCCAAAATACAGTCACCAGCACCAATATCTGACACAACAAGCGTATTCCTAGGGCCGGAAGGACGTGTCAGATATTTTTGCACGCTCCGCTGTGGCAGATATTAATGCTGGTGACTGTACCTACAAGCTTTGCTTAGTTTGGTGCTAGGTCGATTGGTGTAATTTGTCGTAAGATATTTTTATTACTTTTTAAATACAAACATTCTACTTCTCTTTATAAATCAATTTAATGACACGTTACATAGTTAGATATTTGGAATAATACTTAAGACACCTACGTACTTTTAATCGTGAGGTACTCACGGGATTGGGATTTACACATTAAATCCCAAAATCCCAACTGCTGAGTTTAGAGGCATTTTCCAAATGTGCACCCGGATAGCACATATTTCAACCACATCCGCCTTTTAATTCAGTTAAATATAATTCCTAACATTATCACTTTAAGGTTGTAATTGGATTGATGAAAAAGCAAAACATAGGACTATGTTTCGCGGTACGTTTCGCACGGAAGTACGTACCTTTCACTGGTCTTAACTATCTTTTTAAAATGATTGCATCGAAACATGGCGGAAACTAGTGCTGCTGTTAAACTTGGGAACTCAAAGTATTTATTTTGCCCCCTTAAGGCAAATATATGTCTGTGCTTCTGTGTGTCTGTCTGTGGCACCGGAGCTCTTAAACAGCTGAACTGATTTTGATAAAACTTGTCTAAGAACCATCGCTAGAAAACCTGCTTTCAAATAAAAAACCGTTTTCGAATCGGTCCACCCGTTTAAGAGCTACGGTGCCACAGACAGACACACAGAAACACAGACACATATAGCGGTCAAACTTATACGGGGGTTAAAAATAAAATTAAGTTATTTATACCATTGTATAGCTAAAGTACTTAGAAAAATTCCCAGACGCGCTGACGTTTGCGATCGTACTCGTATCCACCATCTCTTTCTACCCTCGTCTTGCCACCTTATGCCGTGTGTGAGAAAGAAGTGGTGAAACCGATTGTGATTCCAAATGTGTTAGATAATAAGAACTCTGTTATATTTATGGTTCTTACCTTCAAGTTTATAATAATAAAAAAATACACGCTGTAAAATAAGAAAATCCGATGAAGTACAGTCGAGTTCATAAACCTGTGAGCAAAAATTTGATCAAAAATATCTGAACACGTCTCTATTGTTCACGGCGTAGAAGCGTGTTCAGATATTTTTGATCAAATTTTTGCTTACATGTTTATGAACTCGACTGTACCATAAATAAAATAGCAACAAGTGTTAATTCAAACTAACAACAAAAACATCTGCTGAAATATTTTTCATTTATTAAAAGACGCCTTGCACCATGTTTGCTAATGTCGTCCGAAATTCGAAACAAAAGATCGGTTTTCTTTCTCATTTGCATCTTCAGAAGAAAACCGAGGAATCCCGAGCGTACAAACTTCGATTTGGGTCATTTGCAGAAAATTATGCACCTATCAAGTGTCCCAAACTTTCTTTTATATAAAAAAAAATATTTCTCAGGTGCGTTACGTTCATAGAAATAAAAAAAAACATACTCAAATGAAACGAAATTGAGATGGATATTTTGGACATCTTGATGTCTCGAAATTTTGTTAAGAAAAATATTTCTCAGTTGCGTTATATTCATGAATATAAATGAAAAAAACATTCATACAAAAATGTAACGAACTGAGATGGAAAATTAGGGACATATTTTTTCTTGTGAGGTTCGAAAGTAAAAACGATTCTGAGTAAGATAAGCATAAAAAAAACAATTTTCTGAAAAAAAAACGACAGGTGCACATTTTCTGCAAATGACCCATTTGATAAACTTTTCCTTTGTTTTCGCCGATTAAAAACTATTCTGCGAGCAATTAATCAGCGGCGTCGCTTGCGCATGACAGGGACGATTGATCGCGTGACACACAGCACATAACCGGTGTACACATCCAGTGAATAATGCTTTTCCGTCGTATTTTGTCGAAAACGTTCGTATATGTGCTTTCTCAATTAGGTTCAGTAAACTTCAGCAAGCTAGTTGAGATAGCATGATAAATACGAACTTTACCGACAAAATACGATTTGGCTTACATCTTCTCCTTAAAAATTTGAGGACATTTCCTTTGTTTTATATTCGCATGTATAATATGTATTATGGTTATATACACACACACAAACACACACACACACATATATATATATATATATACTAGTTTATTGATTTATTTATATTGTAGTTTATGTATTATATTGTTTAAAAGACTGTATGTAGCTTCCACTTTTTTTTTTTACTCTTAAACTCACTCTTTGTCGGGCCCTAACTGATTGCTCCTCTCATCTACTCAAAGGTTGACTGGTAGAGATCCCTTAAAGGGATAAGTCCGCCTTTGTACAAGTATTTCAAAGTTTGTCAATTGTGTTTTGTTTATTTTCTTTTGTACAATAAAGAGTTTACATACATACATACCTCCCTGTCTCTGCCTGTTTTCCAGGTTTGCTCGCAAATATGTATTTTTTTAACCACTGACGCAAAAAACCCCTCTTGGATGGTGCAACAGCCTCTTTGTCAGTTGGATTATCAGAAAATATTGGAGACGCATTTTATATTTTGTTTTAAAAAAAAATAATTTACAAAAAAAACCGCATTCAAATCGGTTCACCCGTTTAAGAGCTACGGTCCTACAGACACACATAGCGGTCAAAATTATAACACCCCTCTTTTTGCGTCGGGGGTTAAAAAAATCAATGGCAATACAAAAAATTGCATAATTATTGAATGGCATCTTTATAAAAAACTTATAACACCCCTCTTTTTGCGTGGGGGGTTACAAAATAATCTTGAAAGAACCACATAGCGACAATCCCAGAAACGGCCTCCTGTGCTGGTTAGAAACAAATCCTGTAGGTAGCTACAATAAACATAAAGGTCATTGTGTTGTTACTATTGTTCCTATAATTTCCACGAAGGCCAAACATATTGTAACGGAGCTATATCATAGTGGTCGTGACATAATATGATAGATAATCGATATACTATGCTGGGAAAATCCTTGTTCAGTATGTTGCAGAACCAATGTGATGTAAATATACCATCGTTCATAATATTTACGAGTATGTTTACAGTATTTATTGTTTAGGAAGATTTCTAAATATCCAAATATTTCTGAGTGTTTCGTGTGCGAAATTACAATTGAAAACCAAAAGCGGAAAAGAAAACTGGAAAGAGAATTGAAAGAAAGAAAGAAAGAAAGAAAATAATTTATTTATAACAGCAATGACACATAATAAGTAAAAATAACAATAGGAAATGTTGCCGCTATAAAAAGGTCGCGGCTCAGCATATCGCTGGTTGAAAACCAGCACTGGTCTTCCGCCGGGCCACAGGAGAGTGCAATTACGGAAAGTCACACAAAACAAATCAAAGTGAAATCAAATACAAAAATAGTTACGAGACTAAAATAAAATAATTGGGGCCAATTCCACTCATTCTGAGAAGAGGCCTGTGCCTATTGGGATCATCGACATCTATGTATAGTCTGCATGTTTCTTACATCAAAACGGCGTACAAAATCTGTTCATAGCGCGGATTTGACCTTTCACTATAGTTTGTTGACGTCCGTGACAGGGGTTGTGTCAAAGTAATATTGATGATTGATGCGCCGCGCATTTTGTTCCAAACAGACAGTCTGGTGCCGTAAGGTACCATCAGCCAAATATGTGGTCTACCTTAAAGTTGATAATCGTTTCATGTCACAAAACTATAATGCCAATAGACGTGTCTGTCAACTTGAAAGTTCGACTTTAGCGACATATTCATTTGATAGGAACTTGTTTAAAAATTGATAGACCACTTATTTGGCTGATGGTACATAGATGTCAATGATTAGGGCATATAGGCTTGGAAGATGATGATGATGAACAAGCCGTCGATGAAGGACGCAACATTTCAAATTACAATCGTGACTATTTCCCAGCTAATTTAGCTTATCTTCTAATTATCTCGTTTAAAAACTCAAGATGGATGAGGTAAACAAACCCATTATCGGAGTCATCTCGTCATTGGCCAGATCACGATCTGACGACATGATGAAGACTTGTTGATTGTCATCGTGTGAAGGATACGTACCTACCTATTATTAGGCTCAGTTTCCATCGTGTGGTGTCGGGTTAGAATTACACCTCTCCATTTCTTTCGTGGATGTCATAAGAGGCGACTGAGGACATAGCGCATTCTTAGTAATAAACGGGCCTATCTCAAAATTGGCGTAAAATTAGTTATTGTACTAAAACGGCTTATATCTGACAGCACTATCGGCTCTCTTTCTTAAACCAGCCTAAATCGGGTATTATAAAGAGATAGCACGATTTATGGTGCGTTTTACTTTCAACAAAATTGCAAATTTCATTTGGTGCTAAAGCAGCTTACTACAGTCATGTTCCGACTGACTTGCGAGCAAGGTGTTGTCTTTCGTGAGCCATTTGGAGATAGATCGTTATTGCAATAAGGAAAACATGAGTTTTGAATAACTTTTAAGCAAATAAAAGCATATTTAGATTTTCGAATTCCGTAGGAGCCCTGCAGGTCCCTTAAGGTAGGCGTCCACTTATCCGCATCGTACGCTTCGGACGTATCGGATTTGTTGCTTTGTATAGAAATGTGCGATGCTTACGATGCGGACAGGTGGACGCACTTATATGAGTTTCTATACAAAGAATACTACGATCCGTTGCGTGCGATGCGTCCGATGCGTCCGATACCGACAAGTGGACGTTTACCTTTTGACGACAGCCACGGGAAGAAATGGATCGGTCCTATTTAAAAACCGGGCATGGCACAGAGCTAGGATTAGCATAGATTATTTACACTGTAAGCTTTGAACTGGTTTCCATTGTCATGTTAAATATGACCTTCTATGCACCTACTTTAGTACGCTGCTCCAAGACGCGTGTGATATTTAACAAACAATGGCAAATTATAGTTATACGTATTATATTAGGTATATTTGATTACTTCCAAAGTCACTGGTAAGCTTATTTTTGAAGTCATATCTGTGAAAGTATAACCTAACCAAGAAAAATTTGGAAAACCCCCGACATTGTCACTTCAAAGTTCGATATCTCAAAAACTGTTGAACTTTAAAGTCGGGACCCATTTCAATCCGGACGCTCAAAAACTCTTAGTATAATAATGGTTCCCGACTGTTGAACTTTAAATTAGCTACTTAACAGAGTTCTAGACCACTAGGCTTATTTTGTTCCCTTTTAGTTTTGGCAGTCGGGTTTTTCGATTTTTTTAATTAATTTCATACAAAATTTTATGAGTCATGCAGTCATGAAAATTTTAAGTGTATGAAAAAATCGTAACAAAACTGTCATTTTTTTGGGGACATTTTTTTTAAACTACCGGAATCGATTGTGCTCTTGATTCTGAGTAGGAAAAACCATAATTTTGCCTAAATTTTAAAAAAAGGGGTATCTCATCTGGAATTCACTTATTTATTGAAAAACTGTGGAGGTAATCGGATACCTAGTTAACCATAGGAGTACAAAACGGCTGTTCGGAAAAAAAACCGTTGTGAGACGTACCCGTAAGTATAATAGGGAATAACTAGTCAAAAGATAAAAGGGCTTTTTATCGGTAAAATGAAACCAAAAGTTTATTCGTGTTTTTATTACAATACTAGCTTTAGCCCGCGGCTTCGCCCGCGTGGAATTCGGTTATCATCAGCATCGATTGTGCTCTTGATTCTGAGTAGGAAAAGCCATATTTTTTCCAAAATTAAAAATTAAGAAATAGAGCAGTGATCAACGTAACCGAGTAAAGAACATTCATTTTAACATCTGAATCACACCAATTAAGATAAACTTAAGCGTACGAGCTTACTGTAACATAGTAATCAGTATTGCATGTGACATTAACCTACTGGTAGCTTATTAATCCATAAACGACCACCAATTATCTGTAACTAGTACAGACCTACCATACTCGTAGATATCTTAGGTATATGTCCGTTTGTTCGACAAGAAAAAACAAACATAGCTAATCGTCAACTCAATTCCCAAATGTATTTTAAAATCAATCCCATTTAAATTGAAACCTAATAATACAGCAGACATCATAAAAATGTAATTAACACATGGATAAGAGGCATTCAATTAGTCATGACAGCTTAGTGCAGTGTTTTTCAACCTGTGGTCGCGACCTCAGTAAATAAAATAATACGTTAAAAAATATTTATTAAGAAAATGTTAACTAATCATATTTGTCACAAAATAAAAAAGCATGGAAAAAAAGCAACGGGTAGGGGGATCGCGAAATATTTCCTCATACTAAAAGGGTCGTGTCATGAAAAAGTTTGAAAAACACTGGATTAGTGGTTTGACCTATGGCCTCTCAAGCAGATAATACAAAAAATACAATACAATACAATATAATAACTCTATATTGCACACGAACACAGTAAGCAGTACAGAAATGTATATACACAGAGATTTTCTGAGGTAAGCAATAGGCGGCCTTATCGCTTCAGAGCGATATCTTCCAGGCAACCTTTGCAATGGAGAGCAATATCTAAGGAATAATTTTAGTAGGTGGTGAATTTTCATTAGATTAGAGCAATATCCAGAATACATAAAATTAACCATTTATACAATACACATACGAGTACGTTCAGTACAATTAGCTGAAATTTGGCAAAATTAATGCAAGACTTTTATCTATCAGGATATGTAGGTTATAGAGCAAAGCTAATTTTATCCACTCTCCTCCCCTCCGGGGTGAGCTTCACCCCCCGCGCCTCGAATATGTCCCGGACCGCGGTATTTTCCATTTTAAAAGAAAACCGTACACAATACATAAAAAGTGTGTAGGAACGAAATAATCCTTGATAAATTTACTATAAACTTTCATACATTTAAAAGCGATATTACTTATAGTTTCAGCGCAATATGATACCAAATACTAACTTTTTTTATAATTAATCGATTTTTTCTGCTAAAAGGTTAGTTTTCTCAAAAACTTCACCCTTTACCGCCAAGATATGTATGACAGAAGTAAAGAATAGAACATTTTCTTTATAAAAAGGTATAATTTATTTCTAAACTCTTTCATTTACCGTTGCTATGCTATTTTTTAAATTTAATTCATTTGGCCATTTAGCGAAATATAAATATTCATACTGGTTAAACGGTGTTACTTTAAATACCATTAGATTCTCATATGTTTTCCTGTAATCTATAGGTATGGACCTATTTCCTGTATTTTTTTAAAATTTTTAGGCCCTACTGGGCTTTTAGGAGATAAGGGGCGAGGAAATGGTAAATTTTCACCTATTTTATTTAATAACTTGAAAACGGATTAATTTAAAATAAATAAAAATATATATTTGAGATTTTAATAATGTACCCTTTTATTTGATATGTCACACGATATAGTTTTACATAGTTTTTTTTTTTTTTTCTAATTGACCCCCAAAACTGGCCCCCGTGTTTAAAATTAATTTATTTACACTACATGTCCGTGTTTGGGTCATCAATTTACATAGGTGAACCAAATTTCAATTCAATCGGTCAAGTAGTTTCGGAACAAATTGGCTATGACATACGGACGGACAGACACAGATACACGAGTGATCCTATAATGGTTCAGTTTTTATTTTTGAGGTACGGAACCTTAAAAAAGCTCCAAAATTGTACCCCGAAATGGAACTAAGTATGATACGTGGTGAATGGTGTGTCCAAGTGTGGTCTGGAGAGTTCTTTGATGAATTTATTGTTTAGATTACTTCTTTCCTATTGAACATTCGCTACCTACAGGTACTGGGCCTGAGAGAGATTGCCAATTGCAAATAAAACCAGCTTATTTTAAACTTACGTTTATTTTTTAGAAGTATTTACTAACAATATTATTATTTATTTATTAACTATTATAACATTTACTTCGAAAAACAGCATTATTCTAATCTTCTTCAATGTCGCATTCGAATACGTTCACGCAACTCTGGCCTCTACAATTTTTGCACATCGTGGAACATCGTAAAATCAAATAACTCCAAAAAAATCACGTTTGTTGTATGGGAGCCTCCCTTATATATTTATTTTGTTCTATTTTTAGTATTTCTTGTTAAAATAGTGGCCACAGTAATACATAATTTGTGAAAATTTTAAGTGCCTAGCTATTACGGCTCAAGAGATAGAGCCCTGTGACAGACGGACGGACAGACAGACAGACAGACAGACAGCGGAGTCTCAGTAATAGGGTTCCGTTGGCACTCTTTGGGTACGGAACCCTAAAATACGTAAGTACGAGGACGCGAACGTAAAAGGTGATCATCTCGCGAAGTGCACAGATTTAAGCCACGCGATGTACTTTTGTTCGTAGTTAACCTACTTGGTCTCTTTTACTGTGGCCGTGCAGAGCGGGCGGGGTAGGGGTGGGGAAGTGGGGAACAAGCGTACTGACCGCGCGGCGGCGACCACCGCCCAGCTCCTTCAAAGTTCAAATTAATCGACGAGAGTAGCTGATGATGGTGAATTTTCAAAATAGCATAGCAGCGTCAAATGAATGAGTGTAGAAATGAATTATACCTTTTTATAAAGAGCATATCCTATCCTTTACTTTAGTCATGCATATCTTGGCGGTAAAGAGTGAAATAATTGAAAAAACTAAACGATTAACAAAAAAAACTGGATAAATTAATAAAAATGTTCGTATTTGGTGCCAGATTGCGCTGAAACTGTAAGTGGTATCGCTTTTGTATGTATGAAAGGTTTATAGTAAATTTATCTAGGATTATTTCGTTCATACACACTTTTTATGTATCGTGTACGGTTTTCTTTTAAAATAGAAAATACCGCGGTCCGGGACATATTCGAGGGGTGGGGGTGAAGCTCACCCCGGAGAGGGGGGAGAGTGGATAAAATTTAACTTGGCTCTATAACCTACACATCCTGATAGATAAAAGTCTTGCATTAATTTTGCCAAATTTTCCATACATTTGAATTTAGTTTTCTTTTAGAGGATCGTGGGAATAAAAAAATGTTTTAGTAATTCCTGAAGAGATATTTTGCTCAATTCGTAAACATACACATACATAGCTGGAAAAAAAAATGCAAGTTGAAGTGGCAATGGGCGGGCCACATCGCTCGAAGAACAGATAACCGTCGGGGGAGAAAAGTCCTCGAGTGGCGACCACGAACCGGAAGACGAAGGGTTGGCAGGCCACCTACCAGGTGGACTGACGACATCGTGAGAGTTGCGGGAAACCGATGGATGCAAGTGGCGAGTTGTCGTTCATGCTGGAGTTTTAAGGGGGAGGCCTTTGTTCAGCAGTGGACGTCTTCCGGCTGATGATGATGATGATGATGAATAACTAGCATGATAATAAATTTTCTATGCGATATCTATTTAAATTTATATCTATGGCAACCAACCTGATTTTATTAAAATGAACAGCCAAGTAATAATATTTGTACATGCAATATCATGCATTAAGTCTAAAGCAATACAGCTGAAGGTATGTAACTAACACATTAGCCTAGATTTAGTGATTTAATAGTAGATTATTGCCTTCTATATGTGATACAGGGTGACATGTTAAGTAAATGGATTAATGAAGATTCATGTCTTGATTATAGTCTTGTGTTCGTTTGGATTATTTAATTAATTACAATCTTGACTTAGTTTAATACAGATGTTAGTAAAGATTGCTTTGTTACGAATTTAGATAATAAGGACATAACAATACTTGTTAGATAGATATAGCAGCAGGTTTTTTTTAATTTTGATAACTATAGTAATTTATTATGTAGGTATAAAAATAAGGACATCGTGAGGAAACCTGCAATTCAATGGTGCGTGTGAAGTACCCAATCCGCAATGAACCCGCGTTAGAACTATGGCCCAAGCCAACGGTCAAGCCCCCTCATTCTGAGAGGAGGCCTGTACCCAGCAGTGAGACGTATATGGGCTGAGATAGTGAATAATAATGAGAAAGCGCGGATCTGGCAAAATTATCCGGAAATTCCGGGATTTTATTCAATTTCCGTGGAAATTCCCAAAACTTACATCGTGGTCAAGCTGTGGTAGCCTAATGGTTTTAACTACAGGATCGTGGTTCAAATCCGGGTACCTCTGAGTTTTTCGAAATTCATGTGCGAATTGCATTTGAAATTTATTTTATAGCTTCACGGTGAAGGAAAACTGCAAAAACCTGCTAAGCAATCAATGGTGTGCGCGAAGTTCCCAATCCGCACTGGGCCCATATGGGAACTACAGCCAAAATCCTCTCATTCTGAGCGAAGTCTCTATCCAGGCAGGGTGATTTCATATTCTTACACAATATCATAATTAGTAATTACATCACCGTCTCAAAAAGAATAATTTCACCATCTCAGACTTTGATGCCTGTAAAATTTATTGCCATCAACGGAGGCGGCGTTTACTGAAGATTTAGAGAAATTACGACTGATAATATACGAATGATATTACTGAACGGTAATTTTATTGTTGATATCATGCCGTGAGAGGGTAAACATAATGTTAAGTCAACAATGTTCAGTAACGTTGCAGTACAGATCTATTGAATAATGTTTTTCCACAGTATTTTGTTGCCCGTGACTTCGCCAGCGTTGCATTTTTTCTGTATTTTCTTCGATAGAAACCTTCTCCTGATAGTAACGAACACAACAAAAAAAGAATTAGCGAAATTGGACCAGTCATTCCCTAGTTTTGCGCTTAGCAACACATTTTGCGATTCATTTTTATTATTTTTTATTATATATATATATATATATATAATATAATATATGCTGTATTGCCCGTTGCAATATTTCTAAATTTTCTCCCATAAACACCTTCTCCTTACGAAAAACTATAACGAACTCAACAAAAAATAATTAGTGAAATCGGTTCAGCCGTTACCGAGTTTTGCGCTTAGCAACACATTTTACGATTTATTTTTATTTATTTAGATTTTATTTATATATATATATATATATATATACAGATGTTTTTCCACATTATTTGTGTGGATAAGTTCGTACTTATTTGTCTTGTTTTTTCAATTAGCTCCAGTAAACTTCAGAAAGAGGGATAAATACGAACTTTTCCGACAAAATACGGTGGAAAAACATGATTATATTAAATATATTGACCCGGATAACTCACGTCTTAAATCGAGTTTAGTTCGACATGTTTCGGGCTAATCCGTAGCCCTTCGTCTTCGGAGCAACGCGACTCAGCGGCTGCTGCAACACGCGCACTGCGCATAGGTATATTTAATATGAGTGAGTCTCACGGTAGTTTCATGTTCAGAAAAACATTATTCATTACATGTGTACGGTACTGATTACATAAAAGCTGCTACGTCCCAGAAACAGCGCACGCGTTTGACAACATCTATGTTTACCTATCAGCCAGTTTAGCCGGTGTTACTAGCAGGCACAGGGTACATTTTTGTGTAACAACTGCCAAAAAGAAAAGGATCGCTACGTATCAATATAGATATACAGAAAGTACCTACTCGTACTCTATTAGCTCGTAACCCCACGTTTTTCAAACCATCAAATAAAAAACCCGTGGGCATTCCAAAAATTATATCATGGTCTTCATTAATGTTGCGTTGTCTCGATCTTCGGCAGCGAATATGGCTTCGTGCACATCTATGTTGATGATGTTGTAGATAATGACCTGACCATCGCATGAAGTTTCGACTTTTCAGTCGTTTCCTCTTATACAAAGGAGCTTTTTTAACTACCCCAAAATTATTGGTCGTTTGCTCTCCAAAATAGAGAGAGCTATACTATACTCGGGAGTTTCTTTGCACGATTGAATCCGGAATACGAAATTTGCCAAAGAACAGTCACCGACATAGCCCAAAGAATACTCGTACGGAAGTTGAAGTGGCGCTCGGCAGCTGGACCACATCGCTCGAAGAACAGATAACCAATAGGTGGTTAGAGGTTCTCGATACAATACAATATAGCAGTGGCGTAGCGTCAGATATTTCCGTGGTAAAGCCGAAGCAAAGATGGCATACATACATCTTTCATAAATCATGTCATGTGTGTCCTGTCCTATTTTGTAAATATTGGGCAAGCTGGTGGGAATTGGGACTTTGCCACTGCAATACAGTACTATAAAGCTGGAGATGCAGCGTCAGCAGGCCTCCCACACTGTGGACTGACGATATTACGAAACTAACGGACAATGAGGGCTATCGCGTATGAATTCGCCACTAGAGGCGCTAGTGTAGCGTGAGGTCTCCGAAATGTCAAATCTCATAGTTTTTGGGTGAGCTACGCGGGTTTATTTATAATTAGAATAATTTTGTGAATATTTTGCAATATCTGAAATTAATTATGGCAAATATGCGTTCCGGGGCAATGAATGTCTGTATTTTGAGACAGTTTTGTCTTTCGGAAACCTTTGTCCTCCCTTTTTTCCGAACAAAACGGGGACTATGCAACACTGTGGCATGCTCGATATTTTTATGGTACGGTTTTAAGGTGTATTAAATATGATTTTAATCTAAACTTTATTTTCACGCCCGTAATAACAGACTTTGAAAGCCATACTTAAAAACCTCACGCAACAGTGCGCCATCTAGTGAGACAAAAAACGATAGCCCTCATTGGCGGTCTTTGTTCAATCGTGGACGTCTTCCGGCTGAAGATGATGACCTTGAAACTGTAAAAAGCAAGTCTGCTTGAGTTCCATTGCCTGGTTTCATTAACTAATCTAACCTTGAGACAAATAGAATATGCATCTAGCGCGATTAGCCCCCGCTTTCTTTATTATGATGAAAAATTTAATAGCCACAATCATAGCGCAAAGTCATTTCCGTAGGAAATAATAAGCCAAAGTCAAGGTGGCGTCCTCAATAAAGATCAATGTCGTATATTTGCAGTGAGCTGATAATTGAATGGATAATGCGGTTTGAATCGTTAATATCAAGATCAGAATGTATTTAGTTCAAGTTTTTATATAAAGCAGGTCATAGACCAGAGCAACATTTCACCGAAGAGAATTTTCCAAATATACAAAACTTCTAAGTATATGGAAAGTTACACCAAGAGATCACATCATCATCCATGCCGTATTAGTTATTTCGAATTTACATCATGTGCATAGCAAAGTCAGTTGCAGATGGTAGGACCTTGTGCAAGGTCCGCCCGGATTGCTACCACCATCTTGCTCGCTAATCCTGCCGTGAAGCAGTGCTTGCACTGTTGTGTTTTCGGCGTGAGAGTAAGACAGCCGGTGAAAACTACTGGCCGTGAGGTATCTCATCTTAGGCCTCTAGGTTGGCAACACGTCTGCAATACCCCTGGTGTACACTTGCTCGTTTGCCATCCAGTCGAATAAAAAAAAGCAAAGTCAGTGTTTAAAAAAATAGAATATAATAATGAATGCATAATAATTAATGTAAATCTATTTTAATTATCAAAGTCTAGAAATTCTTTTACACTATAAAAGCAATTTATGTTGAGCCATCTAGTCATTTCCTTCACAAATTTATTAATATTCTATTTTTCTGAAATCTGCTGAAACATACATAGGTACATTATATTAGACGTAGTATAGGTACGCATTTTTGCGATAGATAGTACGGCAAGGAGGGTGGTATATGGCTTGTATTGAGCTCTCTGTTTACCTACAAAGACATCGGACCTGCTTCTAAAAAGTTCAGGGTGTTTTTAACAGGCCCTTTTTTATGTACATACATGGCAGTGGTAACATATTAATCTTTAAAAAAAATGGTCTGCAACTATCTGTGACCGAAATGTTAGCCATTGCACGAATGCACTTTTTTTGTCCAACAACCGGCCTAATTACATCGACTGCGTTTTCCCAGAGCAGGAGCCCTTAGTTCAATAATGATGATACATAAATAATCAAAATAAAAAAAAACTCCGGATATAAACAATCGATGTCGGATATATGCCGAATATACAGACGAAGTCACGAGTGAATGATAGTAGCCATTATTAGTAATGACAACCAATTGACCGAGTCAATTTTAATAGTCTGTAGTGCCCGGCCGCTAAGAAGTCAATCCTGACACATTGCGAAATTATGAAGTTTCTGAATATTAACAATATGAATCATAGACAAAAATGTAATGCTTACTTGTTGCGTGCGACAGAGTAGTAAGTAAAGCATTTTTTTTTTCAATGGTTTACATAAACAATAATCAGGAATTTCATAGTTGTGCAATGTGTCAGGATTTACTTCATAATGGCCGTTGACTATGTGTTCCAAAAAGTCTAATTAGTCCGTCAATTACATTGTATTTTTCCTTTAGTCAATTAAAACAAAAAAATAATAAGAAATATTCCTAATAAAAATTGATAAGGAAATATTTGTAAATATAGATTTTTAGGATTAGAGTTGATTTTAGTTCTTTTTTTATTTATTTCTGTTAATAAGAAATAATATAATAAGATATAGCCCGTTAGTTCCATTGTGACGTCTTATTTCACTACTTTTTCTTTTTTAACCGACTTCAAAAAACGGAACTCTGCTATTAAAACAATGTAACTAAGCCGTGTTTGGGTTTAATGGAATCGTTGTGAGATTAAAAATTAAGTCACTAAAAAGTAAGAAATAAATTTTTTTTTAATTAAAAAAGTAAAACCGACTCCAAAACACAAAACAAAAAATAGAACCGACTATATCCCACTAATCCTACTTATATAATAAATGCGAAAATTTGTGTCTGTTTGTTTGTTTGTTACTTCATCACGTCTAAACCGCTAAACTGATTTGGATGAAATTCGGTATACAGATAATTTGAATCCCGGGATTTTATTCCGGAAAATTTCATAGTTCCGGCGGGATAGTGAAAACCGAATTCTACGCGGACGGAGTCGCGGGTAACAGGCGTTTTTTATAAAAGTTAATTAGAACAATTAAAAACTATATCGCCAAAAAAACTTAAAATGAAACTTTAAAGAATAAAAGCTTAGCTTATAAGCTGAGCTTTAGGAAGCCTGAGGTCCCGGTTCGAATCCCGTGTCGGGGCAGATATTTGTATGAAAAATACGAATGTTTGTTCTCGGGTCTTGGGTGTTTAATATGTATTTAAGTATATATTATTGAACATGAAACGAAGGGCTACGGATTAGCCCGAAACATGTCGAGCTAAACTCGATTTAAGACGTGAGTTATCCGGGTCATTATATTTAATATGTATCTATATCTATATAATTATATTTATCCGTTGCTTAGTACCCATAACACAAGCTTTGCTAAGCTTACTTTGGGACTAGGTCAATTGGTGTGAATTGTCCCGTGATATTTATTTATTTATTTATAAACTACATGTCAACTGAGACCCATTAGTGAGATTTTTTGAGCTGGTCACGATTTTGAATAAGTCCAGCCAGGCGATATACCTACTACGAAGTGCAAAATTCGAGCTTCGTCTCTTGCCCTCCCGCTACGCTTATATTATTTAATACAAGAATGAGAGGGACGATACGATACGAACTTCGATTTTGGGATTTCGTAGTAGCCCCCCTTTTTTTGGTTAGTACGTTATTACGTAGTACTTAGCTAGATAGTTCCTTGTCCATGGACTAGATGGCGCAACGTCCGTGGGGAGGCCGATGACCGTATCGGACGCGTGTCGAAGCGATGCCCTTGCGCCGATGTATCAATCAATGATAGGCTGGTTGCAGATTGTAGATTTTTTGCGGTAGGTTACGACCAGGGGTCGGACAAAAAGTGCCGATGACGTCAAACCACTTATAGGATGATTTCAAATAGTATTTTTGATTTTCATAAACAATTATCACTTTTAATTTATCAGCCTCTTTATTAAACGATATGAAATTTATTTTATTCACCGAATTCCATTGATTTATTTACGATTATTTGTATTAATGTATTTGATTATTTTGGCCTTACGTGTCCTAGTAGGCGGGGCTTAAAAATCGTGTTTTGCCCGTCATTTCAACCAATCCCTACTTCGTTTCTTAATTTTAACCCATCAACAAGCACGTCTATTTGCAGCCTCGAAAATGATTCGGTGGTGCAAAAATGGTTTTGTTAATAAACTGTACAACATTTATACAATAGAAATACTTTTCATATAGTCTTGTGTGCAGATAAATACGCAAACGTAGGTATTTTGATTTCATTTTACCAATGGAATTTAATTGGTCCTTATTTTCTTTTGACTAAATATATTTTCCAAAGAAGACTCTTTCTATTAGTCCAAAAGACTCAGAGATACCACAGGACAGGAGACCGAAGAGCTGTGCCCTTAGTGTAAGTTTTCGGTTACAAAATACGTCTCGATCGCGTTCGCGTGAAAATCTCAATTTGTACTTATGTAAATACGAACATCGCAAACGTTCCGCTAGAGGCGCTGTTCGTGGTTCCATATAAATTGAGATTTTAACGCGAACGCGATCGAGACGTATTTTCTAACCGAAAACTTACACTAAGGGTACTGGCAGCTTCCTCGCTCAACGCATCAGTCTTACAATCGATAGGATATTATTATTATTATTGGGATATATTATTATTGGGATAGGGCAGGGTTTCTCAAACTTATGGCTCCACGTACCCCTATTAAAGTACGATAGCGAACCCCTACCCCCCCCCTTGACTGTTGGAGAAACTAAAAATAAAAAATACGAAAAGACTCCAAAAACCAACCTTCATCATTTCTTATCTTGCTAGTCTTGCAGCCTGGTGGTTTTTGGAGTCACGTAAACCTTGTCGCGAACCCCCTACCGTCGAATAGCGAACCCCTAGGGGTTCGCGTACCCCACTTTGAGTAACCCTGGGATAGGGTATTGTTCAAGAAAATAAATTGTCTGATAAACATGAAGAACACGTAATATGAAAGATTTTTTTACTCAAACGGATATTCAAAAGAGAAAGAGTTTTAATAATTTAACTGATCAGTTCTACGAAATGACCCCCTTAGTTAAACAAGTATACCACGCGCTATATAAATCTGCCTAAAAGTTTATTACTTAATACTCAGTTTTGACGCATTTTTGAGATACTTACATTTTTTATGCGACGTCTTTACGTAACTCCCGGATTGTGTTCGAATCGCTTAACGGTATAGTGCCTATTCAATTATTGGAATTATACCTTTATAGTTTTTGTGGTAGGTACTAGTCGGGGCAATGAACTTTTAGGCAAAGTTAGACGGCGGAAGGTATATAATACACAAGTCTATGGATGTTAGAAAACTATAACGTATCATTTACTTTTTATCTCATGGTATCTCGTACAACAGATGAGTATAAGGCCAAATGTTTATTAGACAAATTTTGTCCTGAACAATAATCCTATCGATTCATATAATGCTCGTAAAATGGCGTGTTTATTTTTTTTATTTTAAGTTGGTTCGATTCCCGGGTGAGACAAGCGAAGTTTAGGTCTTTGAATGCAGTTTTGTTTCATTTTAAAAATAAAGGAATAAAGGTACCTAGTTGCCCTCCAGGGCCCATAGATTTTTTCCACCCTGTATAACAGGATATGGCAAATTCAGGAATTGTCAAATAGTATGTTGAGCCGTTGACGCATAACGTGTCCAATTTTAGTCGTCAGTATGCGAGAAGCCTATGGACGCTGTCGCAAACGCACCGCGATGTGCAAGTGACAGTTAGGTACTTACCAAAACAGATCGGTGGCTATATTTGACCACGTTTTACATTTCATAACCAACGCGTACCAAATAAGGTATACTTTTGATTGAACATAAGCACCATTGTTGTGCGTTTCGGAGAAATGTAGATTTTAATTTGACTTTTTGATTCGATTTGTATCAGATGGTGGCCTTAATAAATTTATACTTACAATATTGAATCTTGTGCTAAAGAGAAAGAAGTTAAACTTGTTTGTGAAGTGTAAGTGAAAATGCCAATAGGGAAATCTATAAGCCACAAAGTTTATATAATTGTCTATAGTTAAATAATTTTAAGATAGAATAGGTATCTCATTTTAAACGCTTCTAAATTTTCTGTTACAAAGTTAACAATCTTTTGTCTTTACAGCAAATTTAATTTAATTTTCAAAATCAGTTTCTGTTAAAAACATTGCTTTTAATACAAGCTTTTTTTGCTCACTGTACTTTTTGTCAATTGCACTTGCATTGTCATTAAATCTACATAAGTATACTTACCAAATTTCAAGTCAATCTGACCACTAGAATTTAGTCCAAAACAACTTGGAATATTTGATCCAATGAACACAGCAAGTTGAATAGGTACCTATACGAGTAAAAGCTTGTGGCAAGCATCTGGATCAAGCTATATTTACAAGCTAAAGGCTTGATTATGAGCGTAAGCGGGACGGCAAGATACGAAGTTTGAATTTTACACTTCTTAGTGTAACCTTATGGAATCACTTTGTTGTTCGTTTATCCATACTTCTCAAGCAATCTTCTAAAGCAATTACAAAGTAACGATTAAAATACTTAGCGTGTCAACTTGTGTAGGTACTGTGTTGGTGGGTACCTACACAGTGTTTTTCTTGGTTTCCATTAATTTTGACAGACAGCTCAGTGCATTGTTAAAAACTACCTATTAAATTTAATTATATATATTTTTTATACAGCGTGCTAATAATCAAAGTGGTTCTCTGCCGTTTCGCACATTTTTTTCCCAAATGTTTCATTTGGGAAAATGTTTTATTTCCCAACTATTAAATTTCTACGAAACCATTATTTTTGGAACTTTTTTAAAAACAAACCTAACCTAACCTACTGTGCTCTATAAAACCATAAGAAAATATCCTGGGAAACATTTTTGGTTTCGGAGAACTTTGATAAGGTGTTCCAGCTGCAGTCGCGTCAGTACATTCACTTCAGCTCGTTCGTGGTGTGCGCGCCGCGGCTGCTGATGGGGACCATCGCGAGTGCTGCCTGCTGGCCTACAGACGTCGTGTTCCGGCGGTTCCGGGCACCATGTCGCAGTTGAATGCGACGTCGGGGATGGTGACTCAACGGGGTCACGCCGTTTTAACACCAAATTAGTTTTAAATATTTTTAATTATAAATATGTATGTTAGTCTGTAAGGTATTTATTGTATGGGCCAAGTTGCCCGAAATAAATGAATTTATTATTAAGCCTGGCTGCCGGCAAAACACTGTATAATATATCTTCACAGCCATTGCTAAAATTATAAACGAAAAATTCACAAACTTGAGAGTGACATTGACGCGACACATTAAGAGAGACATTATTATCTCACTTTTTAAAGCGCTTTTGATAAATAGGTTTAATTAAAAATGCTTTAATTACAGACTTTAAAAAAGGTCATAAATCAAGAACCGCTGTATTGCTGCGCATATAATTAAGTTTATTAATTCTTGAAAAAAAAAATTACTTCATTTTGACCTGTAGCATTTTCCCTTATAATTAACAGAAATAAAATTAACACAGTGTATAAACTTATATTTTTATACTTTTTTTCATTATAGGTACTTTAAATATGGATGGTACCTATCTCATTTTTAAAGGAAAAACATTACGAGGAAAATCCTTAGGTACTTCTTATTTATTTAATGATTATCCTATTATTTATCCTTTAAATATACAATTAAGTACAATATTATCCTTTTAATATAGGTACAATTTTCCTATCCATAACATATAAGTTTTTGAACACTATTCTATCGATTTGGATGAAGATTTAAATCCATTGAGCTTGGTCCCGGGTTCGATTCCCGGCCGGGGCAGATATTTGTATGAATAATACGAATGTTTGTTTTCGGGTCTTGGATGTTTAATATGTATTTAAGTATGTATTTATCTATATAAGTATGTTTATCCGTTGCCTAGTATCCATACTACAAGCTATGCTTACTTTGGGACTAGGTCAATTGGTGTCAAGTGTCCCGTGATATTTATTTTAATTACACACAATATATGTATGTACGTATACAAAAATTAAAAATAAGGTTAATAAAAATGAAAAAAAAAAAACCTTTACGTATTTTTAAAGTTATCACTCAGATCGCTGCTATTGGGTAGGGTGCCCAAGCGTTTCCTTAATGTATAAAAAAAATTGTACCAAATTTCTTTAAAAAAAAGTATGTTCAGGATACTTAAAAATTAAGCAAATTTATAACAAATAGTCTTTGGAATGGTTGGGAATAAACTCAAATTACGTGTTATAAGTTTACATGGTTTACATGCTTTTTTATGTAACAGGCTTTTGTTTGACTATAATCATAGTATTTTACCTTGTCATAACATCACAAATAATACACAAAATACGAGAAACCGGAAAACCAGCTTAGTCTTTAAATAACTGTAAAATTAGATTTTTATCAAACTTTTAATACGTATAATCCGGGATCTCCCGACGTCATCGTAGGTAACCTTGTAGTAAATTGTTATAGTAAACGTAGTATTTGGTGCAATTAATAAGCGTTTGCGGATACAGATTAATATCCGTAAGACAAATTAAAAGATAAATAAAGATAAATTATCATAAAGATAGATTAATAGCTATCTTTGTGAGCCCTCGCGTACTTTATAAAGAAATTAGTGGCGCAAAATTTGGCCAACTCTACCTATAAAATTACCTATTACTGCATAAATACATTTAAGGGTCAGATATTTTCCCGCTCAGTATATCAGAAAAATGCATAATTGTATATGTTGAATGCGACGTCGAGGACGGTGACCCAACAAATTAGTTTTAAATATTTTTAATTATAAATATGTATGTTAGTCTGTAAGGTATTTATTGCATGGGCCAAGTTGCCTAAAATAAATGAATTTATTATTATTATTATTAAAATATCACGACATACAAAAAAAAACAAAGTTTATCGTGAATATATTATGTTGTCATTGTTCTTTCGTCAAGAAATGGCTACCTGAGAAAATAGTACCATTATAGGTACATTGATTGAATGTTCCAGTTTTTTTGCGAAGGACCCGTATTGTTCCTTTCAATGAAGTATTTGGCGTATACTTAAGCAGAAAAAGAACTTGCTCGGCTGTAATATCTTCGTATTGTGCCGGTATTTAGCAGAGAAACTTGTGTATTATATCCAATACTGAGGCCCAAACTGGCTAAGGGACGCTCTTTGCAAAAAAAGACCACAAAGGACTAATGACAAATGGGACATTTATTTTGAAGCAATTGGCGATATTTCGTTTCCACAATTAGGATATTAAAATTATAGATGAAAATGTGAAGCATGGTATTCACGGATATCCGAAAAAGTTGCCTCCCGAGAACGAAAGCTTTGAAAACAATGTTTGGAACTTTTCATACTTTAAGTTTTGTGTTATCTGACTCTTACTTTAGACTTTTAGTCGGAATAAAAAAAAATTGTGTCTGCAATATAGTATGTATATTGATTTTAAAATTAAAATGCAGTGATTTATCACGGAAATCAACACAACCAAAGAAATAACATAAATTTATCACCCTCCCCCCTACCCCTTGTCACACGTGTTGCTATGAAAGTTGCAAATAATTTTGTTCCTGCGTCAAAAACCGCCTGACTCTTTCCCCTTAAATGTGTGACCTAATTTATGGAAGACCCCATACTGTTGTTTTTAAATCTGTCGACAACTGCGAGAAGTAAAGGAGCCTCCTTAAACAAGTATTCCCGTACCAGGGGGTGCTGGCTACATTTTGATATTATCTATTAAGTCCAAAAAAATAATCTTTATTTTTATTTTTTGATACATTTTTGACACTAGCGTTCGAGACGTTTCTTACGACAAAAAAAACTTTCGTGCCTCTACTTGAAAACTTAACCTATCGGCAGTCGAGTAAAAATGCAGCACGCTGTCTCTCCTCGCCTAAACCACGTGCTATTCATCACTGAATCACAACACTGCCTTTGCCAGTTTCGTATCACACTCCAAGCGCGTCACTTCAGTATTTAGCGCGAGTGAGTAAGTGAGTAGCGTAAGTTTGTGTAATTAATAAGTGCGCTTTTTGAATTGAGGAGTGATGTGTATTTGTGAGTAGGTGTTACAAAGACGTTGCGATAGTGTTTTGGGACAGGTTGGTATTTAGATATTTAGATACAGTAGCATGCGGAACAAGTGCAGTTATCGTGGTAAAGTACCCTTGTTCATCACCGTCAGTTGCTTCGGTTGGAACCGGCTACATCCACTGCGAGCCCACGGCTTTAACCAGTACCACTACCATGAGTTTACAGTGACGGAAATTATTTGTAGAGGCGCTGTACAATTCTCCATACAAATAATTTACGCCGTCGCTATCGAGTGCGGTCACTGTAAACTCATGGTAGTGGTACAGGTCATCCATGCACAGTGCCGGATTAGCCCATAAACAAATGAAACAATTGAAAAAAAAAAATTGTAAGCAGATAAAAGGTAAGGCTGTTTGAAAATCCGCTCGCCTTGCCTCCCCATATCACTTATAGTCTTTCATAAAATATTGTAACGTAGGTACGTAATGATCTATTTCGTTGTAATAAATACGTTTTTTTTAGGGTTCCGTAGCCAAAATGGCAAAAACGGAACCCTTATAGTTTCGCCATGTCTGTCTGTCCGTGGCTTCGCTCAGGGACTATCAATGCTAGAAAACCATTAGGGGTTGCGAAAACTATTTTTCGATTCAGAGATTTGTTTGAAAAGTATTCAATTTAAAGTGGAAATTTTCATTAAAACCGAGCGTCCCCCCCCCCCCTCTAAAATATAAACTGGTGGAAGGAAAAATTTGAAAAAAAATCAGGGTGGTAGTTAGTATATCAAACTTACAAGGAAAACTATAATGGTTAAATTTTCTTGAGAATTAATAGTAGTTTAAGAGTAAATAGCAGCCTAAGGTGTAAAATATACCTAAACTTGGAATATTCCGTACAAAATACGAAACCTTAGAAAAATATTACTTAATTTTTTCGTAATGGCTACGGAACCCTATTTCGGGCGTGTCCAACACTGCGCTTGACGATCCGCGGTCTCCATTCGAGAACTTATCGGCCCATTGACCTCAACAAGCATAATATGCGCTTGACTATGTCGGTGACCCTTTCTTCAACGAATCTCCTCAATTCTGATTCGAAATGTTTAATATACAAAAGTTCCCATGTCGTATATGATCACGTGACAGGAAAGTGCTCAACCACTGGTTGACAACCAGTTGGCGCACGTACGGTATCACGACGAATTATAAAAAAAGTCTCTTTCCAGGTATTGCCATAATTTTACCAAAAATTGGACACAAATCATACTTTTTATGACTCCTTTGTCCTGTGTCATTGTACAGTCAGCCATCGAGTGACCACCCACCTTATTGCAAAGTGACAAGGTGCACTAACAGAGAGCTGTGTTGATCATTTCACTTATAATACCTTTAACGGACTTCCTTAAATACATTAAACATTTAAATAAGGAAATCGTATCGTTAACGATTTTAGCAAAATACAATCGTAAAATGAAAATAAATTAAGAGTATTACAACAGTTAAAGTTACGTTTAAAATTTGGCAACACAATCTATCTACCGGCTGGCAACGTAATTGTAATCCTCAAATGGTCCACTAGGCCTTATTGTATAACGCACTGATACTCGCAATCGCATCCACCATCTCTTTCTACCCTCATCTTATACCGTGTGACAGAAAGAAGTGACGAAAACGATTGTGATTCCAAGTATCTTAGATAATAAGGCCTCTGGTTTCATGAGTTGATCTGCCATCTACCATCAGGTGATCCAAGCGCTAATTAAATTAAATGCTAAAGAGAAGAATGCTAGAGAGATGCCTAGTGTGGGGGTCAGCACGAATGTATTCTGCGTCTTTAATATTTTTTGAAATAAACTATTTGTATTTGTTGTATTTGTAATTAGCTCACTTAAGTGGCAATGGGCAGGCCATATAGCACGGAGAGCAGATGGCAGTTAGGGTCGAAACGCTCTCTAGTGGAGACTGCGGATCAGCAAACGCAGCGTAGGACGTACACGTATATGCGCGGGCTCACGGTGAATGCAGGCCGGTTCCAACTGAAGCGACTGTAGGTCTATGAGGAAGGCCTTGTCCAACAGTGGACGTCCTACGGCTGATGTGATGATGATCAAATAGGTATTACAAGAAAAGCATATTTTATGTATAAAAATGTTGTACATCTTAATTTTATCGGTAAAGAGTTCCTCAACAAGCCTGGACGGTATAAGAACAAAGAATTTAGAGTTATAAAGAGGCACGTTATAGAGAAAGTTCATGAGCATCGAATAGAAGTAACGTAGCTCTTCGTACTCTATGGTACTCTTTAAGGTAGAGTGGAGTTGTAGGGTTAAAGAGAATGCTGTAAAGAAGTTGAAGAATTAGAGAGCTACATTCGAGCTAAAACCACAGATTAAGTAATAGTCAGTACATGTAAGGTAAAACTCGAAAACACGCGTTTTCTTAGAGATAAAACCAAGCTCCAAGCAAGTATAATTTCATCCAAATCGTCGGAGCTATTTCCGAGATCCCCGAAGTAAATAAAGACAAACTTATGTCAAGAATTGCTCGTTTAGGGATATTTTATTTTGTAGTGTATGTGGTTGCGGTTAGGAAAAATAAGATCGGTAGTAATTTCGTCACTGCGGTTTCAAATAAAACTAGGAAAATTTGGTAACAAAAACAATCTACGCATACTTCCTCTACATTATTGTAATCAAGTAATGACTTGATAAAAAAATCAATACGAAACTGGTCGCTTTTACAGCTGATTTATATTTTTTTGATGTAGTATGACTCCCTAGCCTAATTTGGGTATCAAATGTAAGCTATTCTATATTATTTTCAATACATTTGCTCGAAAAATTCACTTTCAAATGATGGCTCGTAAGTTCATTTTACCGCACTAGTGCAATTTTTTTACATTTTTTTTAATTCTACATTTTAAAAGTTTACAAGCAAAGACTTGGAACGACAAAAATAATAAATATCGACTTATACGTAGAAAAATGTATAAATATACAAAACTCAGTAATGAATTTGCAAAATTTATTGTAATTATTATATGCTGTAATTTATTTACCTCAGGTTTTAATGATTTCCACCTTTTATTAATTCGAAAAAATCGGAGTGGCTGAACGTGTCTATCTTTTGCCTGATAATTTTAGTTAACCTAATTTAAAAACAAAACTAACGCATGCGCAATACGGACACGCCCTATTTGTAAAACTTTGCGTTGTTTTGTTTTTATTTTTATTTCTTTTTAATACCTTGTCAACTTATTTCTAAAACCTTACCTACTTACCAACCTCGTATCACAAATAACTATTCTTTATTCTATTAGCTACTTTTCCTTCTATGTTCTTTTCAGATTTATTTAAAGCTATTTTTAGGCGGTTGGGTTTTTTAATGTCATTTTAGTGCCGATTTTGTGTAACAAATCTATAAAACGGAATAAACGTAAGATATATTACACAACACAACAAAAACAGGAACAAAATTTAAAGCTAATGACAAGCCTTCAAGAAAAAATGCATTAGGTACGTCGCAACTAAACCTGTCTGGCGTCACGTAAACCACGGCAACGTGGTCATTAGAGAATACTCATCGGACCGGTATTTCCGAATCATTTGAGTTCGTCATTATCATTCTATGTATAGTAGCTATTATGTGTATATCTACTAAACAATCCATAGATGATATTTATTTTTTACTAGTCAGTAGTGATTGTAGCATTCGCACACGTAAATCATTAGTTCTAGCAGTTAAATTGAAATTCTGAGAGTTCAGATAAGAATTCCCAAATATTCCTCATACGTAACCATCTTACATAACCAGCACAGAAAGGCCGGCTGTCCTGGAATCTAAACATTTTGTATAAAGGTTAGATTAGCAAAATCAATAGGTATGTAAAGTCTGAAAATCATAATTTTTCATGTCTGATTGTCTATGGCAAGAAACAATCTAAAATGACCTCACACTGCGTATATTTTGCTTAGGAGAGCGGCTCTGCTAACAGATATTCATAAATACCTACAAACTTGTACGGAACCCTCGGTGCGAGAGACCGACTCGCGCTTGGCCGGTTTTTCAGCAGTGGACGTCTTCTGGCCGATAATCATGATGAAAAAATTCCTCTTAGATAATTGCATGAAATATTATGTTATCTTGAGACATATAAAGCTGATGTTTAATCTCAGTGGAAGCTTAGCGATGCCCTAATCTTATCATATATTTTATCAGCTATAGCAAGCAAGGCCACTATCAGTTTTGCAATATCTAATGCAGTTGTTTTATCCTTTAAATCAGATGTTGACAATACATATATATCATAATATATATGACTATTTATTAAGGACTACTTTATATACTTACATAAAATCGGCTACATGCGTAATAAGAATAGTACTGAGAAGTTTCCAAAGTTGCGAAAGTTTCTATATTATGACAAAGTTCTCAGAAATTTAAATTTACAACTCACTGGTCACTGTTGAACCTTAAATGAGCTTCTTGACAGAGTTCTAGACCACTAGACTTATTTTCTTCCTTTTAGTTTTTCAGGCAGTCGGGTTTTTGACTTTTTAAATTATTATTTTTTTATATATATTGTAGCAAACTCCTTGGAGTTATATACTTTTTTGTTGTATTTTTTTGTAAAGTTCTTTTTTTGTATACTTTTCTGTTACTTGTCATTATTGCGTTGTGTTGTGTGGTTGTGTTATCAAGTATATTTTAATTTCATCATATTATTTCTTTGTTTGCTTTTAGTTATTAATTACAGTCCACTCATACGTTTCATATATATTGACAATAAAAGTGACGAATAACATTACCGAAATCTCTTTAAAGTAGGAAATATTTGGCCCCTTCCAGTGCTGGTTTATGTAATGATAAGTACTTTTCTCTGACGCTGATTGTACGTAGAATATAGTCAGTTTTCATTATTGTATAAAATACACACATCAAACAAGTCTCTGGATACCTACTATCCCTAAACAAATTTGATGTTTTGACTCAGAAGTTATATGCCTATTGAAATGCTCAAAACTATCTAGGAAAAAAATATGCCTAGACATTTTTGATTAGTATATTTTACTGATTGTAAGTTTTCAAATACTTAAAAGACAACGGATGTTTTTAATCTGCCGCGATCCGTAATACTATACCAAGATCAAGGTTTATTCGTATTTTATTTTGTTTTTTTCGTGTGGTTTTTTGGTAAGTATTATTAAGCTGACACAAAAAGTTTTCCTGTTAACTCACGACTTTGTTTTTGTGTGAGTTTTTTATCGAACATCAGCTGTGTAGAAGTCTGCTCTAAAACAAATCATTATTCACATTATTTCAGTAAAGTCGTGGCAGTAGCGATACTTCGGGGGTCACAATCCAAACGAGTTACACAAGATCGATCCAGCAGCAGCTTTATTGGAATAATGTAAACCGGGCATATTTAAAGTAAATTTCCATTGCTTCTAGTAAACAACCTCTTACCTACTCTACAATCCTTAAAAAAAAATAGAATAAATAGGTATTCTTCGTTCTCAGGAAAAAGGAGATCATAACATAAAATACCATCAAAATTAAGATAAAAAAGAAGTTTGAATTAAAAACACAAAAAATACATAAAGAAAATAGACATCAGAATTCAAATTATAATTTACTTCTAATATTAACTCTTTGACCAAATACGATTTGGAACAAGGTATAAAGGTACATTTTTAACATTTTACACGATATGCGATATTTTCAATTTTTTTTTACAGCAGGTACCGAAAAAAATAAAATCACGAAGCCACTGGTCAATTTTACTCAAATTATGTTTTTTTTTACACAATATTTAACTAAGTTGCCTTTTTAGGCAAAAACGGAACCCTTATAGTTTCGCCATGTCTGTCTGTCTGTCTGTCTGTCCGCGGCTTTGCTCAGGGACTATCAATGCTAGAAAGCTGTAATTTTGTCGGCACTATGCCGACAAAAGGGTATAAAAAAAAATCTATATTTTTTTTTTATGGTAACTACCTTCCATAGACGTAAAGTGGGGTGATTTTTTTTTCTCATCCAACCCTATAGTGTGGGGTATCGTTGGATAGGTCTTTTAAAACTATCAGGGGTTTGCAAAGACGATTTTTCGATTCATTGATATTTTTGCGAAATATTCAACTGTAAAGTGCAAATTTTCATTAAAATCGAGCGTCCCCCCTCTAAAATCTAAACTGGTGGGTGGAAAAATTTGAAAAATCAGGATGGTAGTAAGTATATCAAACTTTTAAGGAAAACTATAACGGCTAAGTTTGCTTGAGAATTATTAGTAGTTTTACTCTTAAATAGCAGCCTAAGGTATAAAATATACCTAAACTTGGAAGATTCCGTATAAAATACGAAATCCTTAGAAAATTATTACTTAATTTTTCGTAATGGCTTCGGAACCCTATTTTGGGCGTGTCCGACACGCTGTTGGCCGGTTTTTGTTACGTCGTCCTGTGTACGAAATTGCATAAAATTATGTTCGGACAGATAATTATATTAGAGACCTAGATAAGGTTACTATCACATTATAAATCGCATGCGCAATTAGATACAAATAGAATGCAATAACAATGTGCGGTTGGATGGGTTGATAATGATAAGATTAATATTGTAATGTCTGATAAAGATAATATTAATCACATATTAATCGAGCACGTGACACAGGACTCCAGTGGGCGCTAATGATGGGCCTCATGAGAAAACTCAAAGTCACTCAGAGGGCTATGGAGAGGGCTATGCTTGGGGTTTCTCTGCGGGATAGAATTAAGAAAGAAAAGAAAGAAAATACATTTATTTAACGCCATAAAAAACAAACATATCTATTTGAGAAAGTTTCGCCGGCGGGACACATGTTAAAACCTTTGGCAATAAATGCATGAAAATGCAAACGCAATGTCTGGCAAAGTAAAAGACTGTATATTATGTACACCTAAGTACAATTATTTTGATTGCATAGACTTGGAAGGATTTTTTAACTGCTTTAAAGAGTAAAAGATCTGAGCAGTCGTAATTAATACCTATATGGTATATGGAACCTTAAAAAAACTCGTCACGTCTCTTATGTCAATTCAAAGGTCACAATATTCATTGAGAACTGTACCGCCTTAGAACTTTGGGATATAGCGCTATGCCATACCATTGTATGTAAATAGCAGCCTTAATACCATTCTACTTCGCAAAGGGCAAGGCAATGACAAAACGGCTATTAAGCTCATTAACCACTTAAGGTTATTAATTAACCTGAGACATTTTATGGTTTAAAATATCAAGATATCAAAAGACGCCGTTTACCTTAGTTCTAACGCAGTAATAAATTAAATATTTATGTTTTATAGTATAATTTAGTTTATTTATTAAGTAATTTAATTATAAAATTAATTTACAATTTAAATAATAGAATTATACAGGATGTAATTTTGAACGTGATCCAAAATAAGTGTTTCTCTCACTTAATGCTAGATGATATAATGCATTAACTAAAGGCTTCCCAAACTATGCGTCGCGACGCCCTGGGGCGTTTCGATATTGCCTCAGGGGCGTCGCATGTCTATGCGACGAGTCGAGTGAGCATAAGTAATAAGGAACAAGTACAGATCAAACATAGACGTAGAAAAAGAAATGAGAGTGGCAATTTCCAAACTGATAACCGGTTACTAGGCTAGTACTAAAATTGGTAAGTATTTTTGGGGGCTAGGTTGAGGGGCGTCGTAAAAAAATGGCCAAGTCCCAAGGGGTCACAGTACAAATAAGTTTGGGAAGACTTGCTTTTTAAATCATTGTTGCAATCACATAAAATTTGCGGTTTCAGAACATAACATCAAGTTCGTGATTTAATTTCAATAAGGTATGGAAACCGCAATTTTTTCGTCCAGAACTGAGCTAGGAACACTAATTTTGGGTCACGTTCAAAATCAAACCCTGTATACTGAAGTAGGTAGCAAACTGGAGCGCAATGAAGAGACGTGTGTACGGCAAGACGATTTATTCCGGACTGACGTCACATGATCGTTCTTAAACTACCTTATACCTAAGCAATAACAAAGTAACGTACCCACTTATATACTACATCCCTCCACTACTATTCTTATCTTTACACCTTATAACTAACATTTTTGCTTAGCCTACATTTCCTAACGACTCGAGCTCGAGGCGGTATAGGGGCGGGCGGCGGCGTTGCGAACTCCTCGCGACCGCTATCCGAGCTTTCCTCGGCGCGCGGCGGCGACGGCGGGGCCGCGGCCGGCGACGGCGGCGCCGAGCCCCCTGGCCGCTCCGACCGGCTCTCGGGCGGGGACGCGTGAGCCTCCTCTGCCGCGGACTCCAGCGCTACAGGACCTGTGGGGGCTATAAGCGAGCTCCTAGTTCTACGTCTTAGCTGATCAACGTGCCGATGGACCTCTTTACCATTGCTGTCTAAGATTTTTAAAATCCCTCGACCCTGCTGAATGAGCGATAGTGCCCGGCAACCACTTTTCCCCTTTTAAAAACTGCCGGTACCAAACATCATCCCCCACCGACATTCTTCTTTCTATTCCTCCTGCCTCTTGGACTTGCTTTCGTTGAGATTTTAGTACCTTACTCTCCATGTCTGGTTTTAAGACATCGAACTTAGTCCTTAACCGCCTACCTATCAGTAACTGTGCCGGGCTAACCCCTGTTGTACAGTGCTCAGTATTTCTGTAATATAACAGAAACGTATTTAACGACATTTCTACATTATTGTTCAACGAAATGGCCTTTTTAATCACCCTTTTTAAGGTCTTGACTGAATTTTCAGCTGCCCCATTTGACGATGGATGATAAGGAGCTGTAAATATATGCTCAATGCCATAGCCCTTGATGTAATTTGCAAATTCAGAACTAGTAAATGGTGGCCCGTTATCGGTGACCACTTGCCTGGGAACGCCCCACCTACTCCAGAGCTCACTCAATCTGGCTATCGTATGGTTCGCCGCCGTACTTGAGACCTGAAATACCTCCAGCCACTTGGATGTGGCATCGATAACCACGAGATACGTTTTCCCGGCTAACGGCCCTAAGAAGTCCAGGTGCAGCCGAGACCAGGGTCGCGCAGGCCACGGCCACGGGCGGGCGCGGCGCGCGGCGGCGCGTCGGCCTGCGCGGCGCACGCGGCGCACGCGCGGCACGAGCGCTCCACCGCCTCGTCGACGCCGGGCCACCACACGTAGCTGCGGGCCAGCGCCTTCGACTTTACGATACCCATGTGTGGCTCGTGAATGAGTTCTAACACCTTGTCCCGGCAGCCCTCCGGCACCACCACCCTGTGGCCCCACATGACTACCCCGAGTTCCTCGTATAATTCCGATTTCCTATTGTAGTACGGCTGCAAATTGGCCATATCCGCCTTTTCAGGCCAGCCATCCCGGATGTAGTTGAGTACCCTACTTAAAATCGGATCTTTGTCTGTCAGTTTCTTAAGTTCGCTGTACTGCAACAATAGCCCATCTTGTGCGAAATGTAAGTAGGTTTGTTCAGGAATTGATTCCTCGCTACGATTTGGGGCACTCCTATTCTCTGGCAAGCGCGACAAACCGTCCGCGCAGTTGTCATTTGTTCTAATGTACTCTATGTCGTAATTATACGCGGATAGTATGACTGCCCATCTCTGCATCCTACTCGCAGTCATCGTAGGTATGCCACTATGAGGGCCTAAAATCGAAACCAAAGGCTTGTGGTCCGTCCGCAGAATAAACTTCCTACCATACACATACTGATGGAATTTACGCATACAAAAAATAATAGCGAGTGCCTCGCGATGAATTTGCGAGTAGTTCTTCTCCGCGGCAGTGAGCGAGCGCGACGCGTACGCCACCGGGCGCCCGCCGCGCGGCCCCGGCTGCGCCAGCACGCCCCCACGCCCCGCGCGCTCGCGTCGCAAGTCACTATTAGAGGTTTATTAGGGTCATAGTGAACCAATACCTCGGTGCCCATTAATTCCCGCTTTATTTGGATAAAGGCTTGCACGCACTGTTGGTCCCAATGCCATTCGACCCCCTTACGCAACAGATTATTAAGTGGTACTAATAGCGAACTAAAATTCCTAATAAACTTCGAAAAAAAATTAACCATGCCTATGAACGACCGCAACTCGCTAACATTGGTGGGAGTCTGAATTTTGCTTATAGCATGGACCTTTGACTTGTCTGCCTTAATACCTTCCCTTGATACCACATAGCCCAAATAAGTAACCTCGTCCACAAAAAATACACATTTCTGTTTCTTAAGTCTTAAACCGTTTTCCGATAACCGCTGAAAGACTAGTTCTAGTGCCTGTAAATGTTCCTCTTCAGTCCGGCCCCCTATTATAACGTCATCAAGGAATACTTGTACATTAGGTATATTGCATAACAGGTTGGTCATTATGCGTTGAAAAATGCCTACGCTCGATGACAGCCCGTACACCAACCTGTTATATTGAAATAGACCCCGGTGTGTGTTTATAACTGTATACTTTTTGGAGTCATCCAGCTCAACCTGGTTGTAAGCCTGGGACAAGTCTATCTTGCTAAAGTATCGTGTTCCGTTAAGGCCCACCAGCACATCTTCAATCTTAGGAAGTGGGTATCTATCGATCAGCAAGACAGGATTAAGAGTCGCTTTATAGTCCGCACAAATACGTAAAGTACCGTCCGCCTTAGTTACCGGCACGAGAGGCGACGCCCAGTCGGAACAGTCAACGGGCTCGATGACGCCGCCGCGCAGCATTGCGTCCAACTCGGTGTCGATGCGCTCGCGCAGCGCATACGGCACCGGCCGCGCCCGGTGGAACACCGGCGTGGCGCCGTCCCGCACTCGCAACGTCGCCGCGCCGCCCGTGTACCGCCCAGGCCCGCACTGAACAATTCTTTATACCTGTCAAGAATATTTTGTATCCTTCCATTAACATGAACACAATTTAAGTCACTTAACCTGTTACATACAAACTTAGGTATATCTATTCTTAGTTCGGCCAACCATTGTCTTCCTATTAGCGACGTCGTACCATTTTTAATGATAAACAACTCTAACCGTTCCTCCCGATCCATGTAACGGACCGAGGTTTAATTATACCTAAAGGTTTATTTTGGTACCATCATAAAACTTCAATACAGTGTTGTCCTCTTCAATAGGTAAATGCGAAAAATATTGTTTATATGTACAGTAATTTATACACGAAATAGCAGTACCAGTATCTACCTCCATATTTATTATTATATTGTCGATAGAAATTGGCACACTTACTGGCTTATAATTATTTAATCCCATGAGGTTTAATTGCTCTTCGATGTCATCGCCGTCGCTTGCATCGCCGGATTCGTGCCCGATGTCCCCGAAGTACACGGGCTGCCTGTGGCCCCCGCGACGCTGAGTAGGGCCCCCTCGTAGCGGTTGCCCTATGTATTCTGGGCACACCCGCCGCAAATGCCCCGTGCGTTGACATCTACTGCATGTATACTCCCGGAAACGACATCTTGAGTAATCGTGGTTCGTAGCTCCGCACGCTCCACAGTTCATTCCCACTGTTGGGCACCGCGCGCCCTCGCTGCGCGGTGGCCCTCTCGCCGGTCTTGCCTGCCTTGCGCTCGTGCCCGCGCCCGCGCCGCCAGGCCCGCGGCCGCTGCGCCCGGCGATCGGCGTCAGTGCATGTACCGCGCGCGTGTCTCCCGATTCCACCGAATTCCCCGTGGAAGTACATTCCACCATTGCTGCGTTTCTTTCCGCCGCTTCTAGCGAGCTGGCTAACTTGACAGCTCCGACAAAAGTTACCGAGTCATCCTCTGCAAACAACCGTTGCCTGATGACATCACTCCTGAGTCCGCAAATAAATTGATCCCGCAAACTTTCGTTCAAATTGCTAGCGAATTTGCAATACCGAGCCAATTTCTTTAGCTCTGCAACATACGACGCCACATCCTCTCCAGGTTCTTGCCTCTTTTGCCTGAACCGGTACCTCTCAGCCAACGAAGATGGCGTCGGCTGTAAGTGCTGACGCAATAACTCCACCGCGTCGGTATAGCTGAGCTCCGACGGCTTTTTGGGGCTCGCTAAGTTAACCAACAGTTCGTAAGCGTCGTCTCCCACTGTTGCAATCAAAGTCGGCAATTTTAAATTGTCCGTCACTTTATTCACTTCGAAAAACATGTCTAATCTGTCTATGTACGAAGACCACTGTCCCGATTTCACATTAAACTCACTTAACCGGCCGATTGACATTGTTTCTATGTAGGTATATATTTTTTCCACTGTTCTTATGCACGCGAATTAGCACGAATGTTTTATTAGCCTGTCGCCACTGAAGTGTAGGTAGCAAACTGGGAGCGCAATGAAGAGACGTGTGTACGGCTAGACGATTTATTCCGGACTGACGTCACATGATTGTTCTTAAACTACCTTATACCTAAGCAATAACAAAGTAACGTACCACTTATATACTACATATACCATTCGGTAGATTATTTAATAATCACGCGCGGTATTGTTGTATAAGCGACAAATAGTAGATTGTACAACGAGAGCATAAAACGAGCCATTTTACCCAAGACGTTCATATAGTCACCCAAGCCGGTACGGCGAGGGTAGATAGACACGTCGAGGGGAAAATGGGGTTAATGCTCGAGTTTTACACTCTGCTTTTCACTTCGATAGCGAGGAAATGAAATAGCAATAGTGGAAACAATTGCTCACCTACTATGTACCATTTATTGTTCACGCATTACTAATATAATTATGAATTATTAGCTTTATTGATGTATTTTGATTGATTCTATTGATTTTTAATTTTATAATAATGAAAATTATTGAAAAATACATGTAGAAACTTTTTTGTTCAAAAAGTCATTTTATGTCGCCTAGATCCAGCATTTAAACTCTAACTTTACGAGCATGAGAATTGAAAAAGTTATTTTTTCAATAAGTAATAGTCCTAAATAACTTACTCTAGTTTAACTAACTACCGTTTTTTTTATTACAGAAATGCGGGCGTTCTAGCTCCAGGGTTTGGGGTAACGAGCAGAATAAACAGACAGACAAGATATGCAAACACACGGCGCGTCACAATGATGCTAAATATATGCAAATCATGCCAGTAGTAAGTGTTTAATATCAAATATTATATTATACGAGTATTACTATTAATATATAGCAGGGTTTCTCAAAGTGGGGTACGCAAACCCTAGGACAGGATTTCTTAAACTTTTTGCAGTCACGGACCACTTTTACAATTTAAACAATTTCGCGGACCCCCGTCAATCTTTTTTTTGGAAATTTCCTAATAAATATGTTCGCAGACTGAGCTACTACGGACCCCTAAGGGGTCCGTCGACCCCACTTTAAGAAACCCTGCCCTAGGGGATCGCCATTCGATGGTAGGGGGTTCGCGACAAGATTTACGTAAAAGTAGCTGCAAGACTGGCAAGATATTTCTTACTTGTATTTGTTAACTTTTATTGAAAAAACAATATATTATACTATGAACATGAAAAGAAAAATTGAATTTAAATAAAGAAAACCTTAGCCAAACCAACCCAAACCATCTCTTCTCCAATTTCTTTTTGAGTCGGGGGTTAAAAATGGGGCCACGCGGAGTTTCATTGCTAAAACGAAAATACTAATAAAAAAGTGTATTTTTTATAACATAACGTATCTAAAAATGGTTTATTAATACAACATAACAAAATATTTTTAGTTCAATGTATTCAGATAAATTATGCAAACTTATTTACAAGCTTTTATTTAACTTGCCCTGTTTGGTTTTGGTTGTTATTGATGTTTTTTTTTCTCGTCAAATCATGAAATTTATGTAACTTTGATCCAGTGCTCGGATTGACTTAAAATTGGTATACATATGTAAATTGGATGACAATGCAGTTACAGTTAACAAAAAGTATAGTAAGCAAAAATCTTGCATTTTTTTTAACAGAAACTTTTTAATTTAATTTTAACCATGAAACTCCAGTGCCCCTATCATTCGACTAGTATACAGCGTGTATTTTTAATACAACCTCAAACTTTAAGGGTTTAGTGAAGGCCCTAGTCAATCACACTTTAATATGTTTTAGTAAAAAATATAGATTTATTATTTTCCAAAATAAATTAGCACGCAATGTTACTACGTGATTCTACTTTGTTATTATTCAAAACGTCGCCTTTGTTGACGTGACAGCTGTCACAGAACGCTTCTCTCTCGTATCAAATTATTGTGCGCATTCCATAGCTGCTAAAAAAAAAAAATCTTCGCTATGGTAGTTAATTCTAAATTAAAAATTAGCTTTATTATCGGTTCACAGCACTTAAATCTACGCCTGGTTACAGTTTGAGGCTCAACAATACATATATACGCTGTATATTATCACCAAATATAGCAAAATTTTCCACTGATTTTAACTGATATTGATATAACCTAACCAACAAAAAGTTAGTAAACCCCCGACTGTCACTTCAAAGTTCAATATCTCAAAAACGGCTGAACCGATTTTGATGAGACATATCTAAGAACTATCGCTAGAAAACCTGATTTCAAATATTGAAACCGCATTAAAATTGGTCCACCCGTTTAAGAGCTATGGTGCCACAGACAGACACACATAGCGGTCAAACTTATAACACCCCTCTTTATGCGTCGGGGGTTAAAAATGAGGCCTCGTAAATTATAGTAATTTGTAAATCATTCACAAGCTAGACAATAACTAAGTGGTATATTAATTTCACATACAATTGCTCCGTCCTGTCACCATGATAAGCTTGTCACTGTCATCTGTCAAGATAAAGTGATGGTAAAATGCCATGTTTGCTTTACATGTGAGTGTGGCGCTGTCGTCTAACTAAATAGGTAATTTTGTACGCAATTGTATTAGTTTCGAGTTTCGCCACTGGTGAAATTGAGTTGGCAGCGTTTGAAGAAAATAAGACAGATTTTCCTCAATCTAGAAGCGAGTACGACGGGTGCGGTTTTAAAATTCGCAAGTTAAAAAATTGTAAAAGCGTAAAAAATCGTGTACCTACCTATATAAAACGTTACGAATCGAAGTGATATAAGATGTAAAACTATTTGTTGATTTTATAATACGCGATTACTTAATTTCATTTATATTCGTACTCAAAATTGAAAGTTAAAAAAGATCTAATGTTATCTTTGAAAAAGTGTGAACATTTATTATAAATATTTTAAAGATTGATCTGGATCAACTAAATGCAGTTCCTAGTGTTCCTACTTGTTATATTTATAATAATAATTGGAATTATGTAAGTAAATCACCTAAAACGCAAGGTTAGGTTTTGATTCATCTATTTCGCCAACTAAGCGTCTTTTTGTCTCCGTTAGTTAGTTAGTTAGTTTTTAACTCTCTTCGCAAAAATGGGGGTGTTAAGTTTGGCGCCAACGCCTGTCTGTCTGCTTGTCTCTCAAACAGATATACCGATTTTGATGCCGTTTTTTTAAGTGAAAGCGAGTTTTCTTGCGGTAGATTTTAGCTATATTTAATAAAAATCAGTACAGCCGTTTCTGCGATATTGAACTTTCAAATGACAATATCAAGGGTTTTTTTTTCGGCATGGTATCACTTTGTCTAAAGAGCAGCTTGTCTAGTTAAGTAGCCAGTGGTGACAAATGAATGGTAGCAGTGGTCTGAAAAAGAATCCGAAACCTGAAAAAAAACTGAAAAAAATCCCAAATCGCGCTTCGCGGAGCTCCTATTCCGCGTGGCTGAGGTTGACGCAACTCTAACCAAATCTTTCCTATGTTTTTTCAAGTTTCCAACACGAACAGGTTAGGACCCGTTGTTTTTTAGACCACTTGTTATAATTAGACCAGTTGCTTTTTAGATCATTTGCTACTTAGACCAGCTGCTTTTTAAACGAAGTGGTACTATGCCATTTTTCAACTTTTCTAAGTTGGTTAGGTTATTAAAAATATGAGCAGAGGAACTGTCTTAGGGTTTATTATGTTTTCCCCTTATTTGATACAGAAAAATTGTAGAAAACGAAATAGGGAAGGTGATGGGGGATTAGGATTAATGAAAACAGCGCGAATCCTTTCTGAATGTTAAATAAAACTGATTGAGAAATTTCCAGTGACAGCTAAGACGTCCTTTAAGATAAAGGGACAATGATATCGTTTTATCACAGCTGGCATGCGTCATGTTTGAGTCACAAGTACCTGTAGCATTGCCCTTTGCAGTTAAATGTCCGAAACAACCATGTGAACGATAAAGATGGTTGTAAAGGTCTAGGAAATCCGGTTCAATGGATGTATCAGTCTTGATGTTGGTAAGATAAAGCCTTGTGCAAGGTACGACCAATAAGGAATAAATGCTTGAAAGACAATTTTTCTCCTAAATAGTTTACTATGATAAAAATACAAGACAAGAACGCTGCCATTTTAGAAAAGTTGAAAAACAAAAATGGTTGAACCGATTTTTTTCAAACAAAGCTATTATGAACCACAAAAAACTTGCGTTCACATAAAAAAAAACCATATTGAAATCAGTCCATCTGTCCAGACAGACAGCCGTTTTCGTCGAACTTATAACGCTCCTCTTTTTGCGTGTTTTTTTTTAAGATATTCATATAAATCTTCCAAAACTCGATTTGACAAACAATAACAATATTTTAATGAATAAAAAATGCTAACATATTTTTATTAGATATAATTCTCATTTTATAATATTTTATTTATTTATTTATTTCATACACGAGCAACTATCATTACAGGTTATAACCTAATGCAATAGTGCCTAAATTATAATTAAACATAACATAATACATGCATAATTACTTACTTATAACAATTCAGTAATGGTACAATGAAATAAATCACTATTTATGCAGGTGACATAACAGTTTTTTTTTTGTTTCAGTTGCCTGGAGACATTATACTGGAACTGCTGCGAAGAAAGATTTTGTTTTGATAAGAAAATAGCTACGTATAGGTAATTATAGCATACTTTATTTAAGTCATAGTGTAATGTTTATTATAATTTTTGTTAGTCATACATAATTTTTCCCGCTGAAACCGTAGTTTTACAAGCATCTACTCGTATGTATGTGCGGGTCACATTTTGTGAGTTTAATTTGACCCACTTCCAGTAGTCGGATCGACTTGAAATTTGGTATATCTGCTCATGGAGATCTGGTGAGAATATAATAGTCTAGTAGTGGTGGTCCTGGTTTTCCAGCCAGGATTTTATCCACAGGACGGAACTCCTCAACGGTTAATGGCAACGACTTGAAATCTGGTATGAAACTGTAAATTGGATGACAATGCAAGTACCGTCAACAAAAAAGCTTGTATACAAAAATTTAACTATGTTTTTTTTTACAAAAAACTTATGTTTGGATGACCTGGTTAAAGCTACGTGTTCATAGTCGATGAGGTCGCTTCCAACTGGAGGTCTATGACGGAGGCCTATCTCCACGGACGTCCTATGGCTGATATGATGATGATGGCACGTAGAGCAGCTCTCTGCGGCCTACTTTTGCGTCATGGTACAGCAAAATAGGTAATAATGTAACCACCTTATTAAAATAGGATTATTTGTATCCACGTGTCGCAAGTGCTAAATTTAACCATATACCGCAGACGTCGATTCCACATGCGTCATACGTAATCGTAAGATGACAAATTAATGATTATGTAGCTGTAATTTTCCTTGACCAGTCCACGTGCATTTTTATTACAAGCTTTTATTTAACTTGCCGTGTTGTTATGAGTGAACTTTAATGTCATAATCACTCTAGGTTCTCATACAGTTTGTTATAAAAATAATAATAATAATAAATAAAAAAATAAAAAAGCGCTCTTTTCGTCCATCTCGATATAAGGTCTGTGTATGTGCAGTCACCAGCATTAATATCTGCCACAGTAGAGCGTGCAAAAATATCTGACACGTCCTTCCGGCCATATAAATAGAGTCGTATCAGATATTTATGCACGCTTGTTGTGTCAGATATTGGTGCTGGTGACTGTACCCTATCTCGTCAAAAACAAGGTTTAAAAGTAACTGCATTATTTCAGACGTCCAGCTATCTACATATAAAATTTAATCCAAGTCTATCCGTCTTTTTAACGTAAAGAAGTAACAAACATACACCCACACTTTCGCATTTAAAATATTAATAAGATTAGTAGGATGAGTGATTGCACTCATCACGTCGTCGAATAGTAGATTCAGTACAAAGCTTGTAATAATACAACAAAAAACAAAACTTATTATTACCAATAGAACGCCGTTGTAATGTTCTAAGGGAGAGGCCTTTATGCAACAGTGGACATCGTCCTGCTAATGTTGCTGATGACTTTTTTTCTACAGATTGGACGATGACATCTATTCCAACGGCTATGCCAACATGGGAGCCAGCTTAGACAGCGTGGTCACTGCACAACCAACTAACAACAACCATTTGCCGCCGAGAGATGGTGCTGGCAGGCAGTTGAACGACCTGGTTATGAACGCTGACAAAATTTACGAGGTAACGCCATCTAGTGAGCATTATGTGGTACTAGGTACTGTAAATATGGCTTGTTCATTGGAGTGGCAATGAGCAGGCCAAATAGCACGAAGAACAGATGGCCGTTGATGCTGTAAAGCTCTCGAATGGAGACCGTGGATCGGCAAGCGCAGCTTAGGACGTCCTCCAACGAGACGGACGAATGGCTTTATTAAAGCTGCGGGATCAAGGTGGATGCAGGCTGCTTCTAACCGAAACAACTGGACGTATATGAGGGACGCCAACGTCCAACAGTGGTTTTCCTATGGCTGTTGATGATGATGATAAATAAATTAGTTAAGCTAGGTGTATCAACAGATTTTAAAATGCATTGGAATCTTCATTCATTTTAGCGTTTTAGCGTTTCAACCGCCATATCTTTTCCGCTACCAAAATGAACGCATAATATCTTTTACTTAACTAAAATCAATTACGTTTGTGTCTACTTCGATCATTCGATGCAGCAGGTATGTGGCCATCTTCGTAGCAAGCAAGGTCATTGGTTGCAAAGTTTTGGTAGTGTAGATGATATAGCGGTTAAAACGCTTTGTAAGGATAGTCTTCGGTAAACACATAAACTAAACACTAGATCAAGAGTAAGATCATAAAGCACGACCACGTAATTAAATCACCGTGTGTTTAAACATAAACAAATGCCTAACTTTATAACTTCTATTTTTCAGGTATTCTCCAAATCGATGATATTCAGAGACGACTTCGAAATGAAATCAAAAGGCAGCAATGACACATTAGATGAACTAGAAACGAAATCAGAACCAGACCTTTCCGAGAAGCCAAACAGGACCAAAGTATACTTTGAAGATGAAGTTGACTCGCCCGTAACTGACTTTGAAATTATGTTCAAGGATGAACTACTAGCAAGCCACGACATGTTCAATATCGAGGAAGAAGAAGAAAGTGACGGCAAAAGCCAAGATATTGAAGAAGGGCTAATTATGAATGTATCAGTTATGAAACAAGACGTGATAAAACCTAGCACTGTCACAGTAAAAGACGAATCTAAAATAACAACACAACACTCAGTTTATAAGTATGATCCTGTGTCACATGTATCTTTACCTTCATCTTTATCACTGCCGAGAGTAGAAAATGTCAAAGGAATTTTAAGATTAAAAGCAGAAAGTATGCCTAGAAGTTTCAGTGCTAAGACTTTAGATAGAGTAGATAGTGGTAGTAAATTAGTGAGACCGACACTTAGTAGAGTGGAAAGTCTTAAAAATATGGATCCAAATAGAATAAACAAAGTTCTATCTAGAGTGCCACATAGAAGTGCTTCATTCTTGAATTTACCGCAACATTTAATACCAGAAAAACCTCCACTAACAAAATCGAAATCTACCATAGGAGTAGCATCTATGGAAGATAATGAGCTTAAGCTAAGTATGTTGCCTGATACACCAATCATAAAGAGCAATAATTTACCGAAATTTTTCGCTGAGAGTCCTTCTTTGGGCGAATATAAAGGGGACACAAGCCTTCAAAGCATCCAATTAAAGTCAGCTCTGATGATGAAGGAAGATTTGAGTATGCCAAGGTATTATGGAGCCCCGGTACCAGCAGATCCTGTGCCAGTACATGAAAGTAAGTCGATGCCAGATTTGAGGAACCCTACTTCTGCTGGCAAAGTGAGCAAGAGATTAGTGAAATTGAGAAGCAAATTGAAACCTTTGGTGATACGAAAGAATTCAGATGAGAAGTTGTGAGTTTGGTCCTTTTGTTGAATGTAATCGGATTTGCGTTTCTCCCTATATTAATATTTGTAAATTGCCTATTTGGATTCTTATCAGTCTTAGCAGTTTTAGTTTAGGTATATATCATGAGCAAATGATTTACTAAAAGTATATAAGAGAGATCAAAAAGTTATTCCAATATTAGTTAACTTTTTCAATGATAAGTAATTTAGTTATAAAACTTTGCTACAAGTTTGTGGTGTTGATTTTTTCAAAAATGGACTCACAATAATATGGCTGGACATGTAGGTATTTATCTCTAATGAAAACTAAAGAAATGCGTCCATGAGGCAGATACATAGAAAAAGGTTAAAAAATCAAGTTACTTAAAATGATTGTGATTATTTAGTACTTATTTTTAAGTATAAGTTTTATCTACCCTTATTAATGTGAAGTTACCTACCTGTGCAGGTTGCCATTTTGTCTTAGTGTTTACCCTTGCTATGATTAATTTGCTAATAAGATTGAACAATTGTATATATTATTAATTTTATCATTTTTGTGTTCGATAACTAAAAATGGATCTTTATAATACCTATCTTTCATTAAGAGTACCTACATTCTTCTGACAATACATTTTGTTTCCACTTACTGACATTATTTAATTGGATCACAGACGCTTCGTTCATTCGTTCTGCACTACTACCATGAGTTTACAGTGACCGTTGCTATCGAGTACGGTCACTGTAAGCTCATGGTAGTGGTACTGATCTCTTCTTGTCTCTTCGTTCTCTTCGCGTTTTATTCTTATATCTTCATTCGAAGCGAAGCGAGCGAAGTAGCCCAGTGTTTTGTCTTGAATGTCGAATTTATACTGTGAAAGATCGAATTAATGATAACAGAAATATACTTAAGTAGGTATAGTAATAAAATGATCGTCTAATTTCGTGTGAAATTTGTCACAAGATAAAATGTAACACTTAATAGAGTGAGATTTTGAAAAATTATCAAGTATTATTAGAATTAAATTAATCAGTATTTATTGCTCAAAATTTAATGTGAAATGTAATTGAAGAACAAAATCAAAGTTAGTAGGTATAAGTTGTCAATACATAGTAAAATAACGCTTCAAACACGTAGACAAACACGTTTCTGATGTGTCAAAGGAAACTTTCCGAAATTGCAGAATTTTACATATTAGGACACTTTTGTATGAGAATTGAAACTTTCCGCTTCTTAAATTTCAATTTCCTATGTATTTGTGAAAATTTCCAAAAATATCCGAGAACTTTTACATTTTTTTATAAACTTGCCGCAACTTGCATATCTGTAATTTGAGTAGAATACCTACCTAAAAATGATGTTAATGGATTTAATTTGATTTGAATGCTTTAATTTCTCTAAACGTTGTATTTCTAGTCATCCCACATCACATTGTTTAGAAATAGTTTTATCATTATTATTTCAATGTAACTACTTCACTATTTGAAGGATCTGCCTTGTGAAATTTACTAACAGTTGTTAGATACAATAATAAAAATTAAATAAAAGTATGAATACTTATAATTTTTTTCACTGACCCAGTCATTATTTTACTTAAAAGTACTGTAAAATGAACACATTGGAAAACCAGAAAAAAATGTTGTAGCTGGGAATCGAAACCTATAGGAATGCCTGCTGTTGCTGTACCCCCACATCACTTCAAAGCTTTAATTTCATGAGAAAATTTACCAATGTTCTCGATACAGTTACTGTTTTTAAAATATTCGATGCCAAATAATCTGACCCATATTACCTAAAGATACAATGTAAGAATGACATAAGTGCAAAATAATTAAATCCGCCAAATTGTCAGTCGCCTGTAAACAAAAAGTATTAGTTCAGTTAAAAAAAAATTAAGTAATTCAGATAAATTTTGCAGATTAATAAATTGACTATGAGAGAAAAAAACGCCTACGAAATGCGGCGAGCAGTGCAAAGAAAATATCAATTGCTATTCAAACTCGAGACGCGAGCCTGGATTTTAAGTATTTGAACCCACAATCTTTTGCTAAAGAAGCCTACAAATAGGCCTAAAAAGTGAAAAATAAAGAACGTCGATCATACTTTTTTGCAAAAAAAAATTGTAGTCGGTTATTTTTTTTAAATTCTTTATTTCTCGAATTAAATACATAATTATCACACCAAACGCAGAGCTCTATAAATTGGTCTTCATTTGATTTTACAACCCCTTTGATGCCCAACCACTGTCACAGCGTGGTCTCACCCACTCACCGCTAAACAGCTGCCCGGCGTCCGGATCTATTAGTAATAATATGGCACATTAGAGGGATTCCGTAGCTCTACATATAAATATATAAATTGCTAACGTATTTACCTTGTGCCATCCACGAAGACGCGTGATTTTATCAATATTAGACATTAATGACATTGTAATAAGAACTGATAAGAACCACGGCACGCGTCATCGTGAATGACTCTACCTATAAATTGCTAACGTATTTCCATAGCTACCGCAACTTTAGTTTATCCTTATCTGTCACTTTGACATTTTCCTTTGACATTGACAGAACATAAATTTATTTATTATTGGGTTTATTTATTATCTGATAATCAATAATAAATAACCTATCTACTTAGATAGCGTTGGAACATTTATGATCATTGGAATAATACCACTGCCTCTACTCAAAATTCAAAGTTATCATAAACCATCATTTATTTTATAATTACTTACCTATTTAGAAAAGTATTTAGATATAATCACTCACGGAACTGGATATATTTTTTTGCAGTCTCATCCCTATAACAGACTAGCAGGTGGTAAAATAAATCTATTATTCAATATTTATTCAACTAAATATAATTCTACTAATCCTACTATACCTACTAGTACTATAAACGCAAATGTTTGTGTGTATGCGTGCGCGCGTATTTGCTACTCCTCCACACTATTTATTATTCTGTAGTATTCTGAAATTCTGGAATTGTCTTATTGTAGCCATTTTAGAAGATCAATCAGCAGTAGCCTCTTCTAACGTTTTAGCAGTCGCTGAAGCTGTCATCGGCTAGGAGCTATGTATATATAAGTGATCAATTCAATCATACACACACTTCAACTAATAAATTTGTTTATTTCTGATTATAAATAACACATAATAATACATAATACTCACTCTCACTTTTCACTCTCCTGTGGCCCGGCGGAAGACCAGTGCTGGTTTTCAACCAGCGCTATGCGGAGCCGGGACCTTTTTATAGCGGCAACATTTCTTATTGTTATTTTTACTAATTATGTGTCATTGCTGTTATATTAATTTGTACCAGTTGCGGGGCCTGGTGTTCTGAGGCCGGGATTTATTTGGAGAGTTGGGTCGTCGTCTCAGGTGCAAAAGTTGTGATCCCCGGTCTTGGTCGTGGCTGGTTCAACAGGTTTCCATTGCGGTACAGAGGGGCAATACAGCCGGTGTAATGAGAACTTTTGAACCGGGCACGATGCAGGGGAAAGGAATTTTAGGTTATTTTAATCATTATTTTTTGTTATATGTAATTTACTTTTGTGGACTGTGTAAGATTATTGCTAATTCAAATTCAAATAATTTATTCAGTAAATGGGCCGCAATGGGCACTTTTACATGTCATTTTTTAAACTACCAGCGCTTTCGGAAAGACCATCATTGCCAAGTAGAATGCGCCGGTAAGAAACTTGGCGGTAAGTCATTTTTTTCAAAATAAAATAACTAGGTACAAACAAAATACTTAATAAGTAAATTATTATTCTAATTCTGTATGTCTTTGCTCTGCTACGCGTCAATGGTAGCGTAACAATACACTAGGATCAAAGTTTATCATCGCATGCATAAATATCAAACGCGTACAAACTTCTCAATCCAGTTGAAATGCTGGCGTTGACTGCGGCAGTCTACTGTCTTTATTTTGTTTAACGTTTTAATCTTTCGTGATTTTCACTTATAGCCAACATACAACACAGAACTCCTACTAGGACAGGGCTAGGATTAAGTAGTCGTGTTTAGCGTGATAGTTATGTGTGCTGTATTTTATTTTTGTTTGTTTGAAAATCGTTTTACTGTTTTTTACTACGGTATAAACTCTGCAAGTTATTAGATAAATAAAAAATAGCGTTGTGATTGAATATTGAAGATGTAACTTGAAGTTTCGATTTAAACACTGATTTAAGTTTATTTATGTAATGTAAAAGTGTTGGAATAATAAATAAACATGAACGTATTTACAATGTAATAGGAACTGAAGTTTCAGTGTCATTTAAAACAGATACGTATGCAGAAATTTAAAATTAAGTTTGTAATCTTGTTTGAGTCTTAAAAGTTCTCTAACGTTTAAATTTAAAAATAGCATGTGAAACGAACTCTGAAATCACAAATAGTGCAAAGACAGTTAACATAAAATTTGAGAAAATGACTGAAGACTCAATTAAAGAAGTATCGGATGCTGAAGCAGGCAGCAATAATGGTGCAAGCAACAAAAGCACAACATCAAAGACTGATATTACTCTAGACTGGGTTCTGATTCACGAGTTGGGTCAATTCGGCCGGTTCCAGCTCATCAACTTCCTCCTGATAGCAATTCCCATAAGCATGACAGCGTTTATGAGCGAGTTCATCTTCTCTGCTGCTGCCATTCCACATAGGTAAGTATCATTTATCTAGATTCTGCTTATGACTTCATCTTTATAGAATTGTAAGTAATTTGCTGAAGATTTTCAGAATAGCTTGTAATGTGGAATTATTTATCCTGGCTCACCGTAGAAAATTCTCAGAGAAAGTCTCTTAATAAATTTTTTAGTCAAGAAACACAGGGTGACAAGGTTATTTTCTCTGAAAGGGTTCGATAGTACGTATTAATAATAATTTAGTACGTATTAATTATGACTGTGGGAATAGGTACATGTTATTATTACCTATTCCTAAGTACAGTTGAGATAACTGAACCTGACCTTGCTGGAACTTTTTCACGATCAATGTCACTATAATTCATTGAATAGCAGATGTATGCAATATTAAATACGACATTTGTGAATTCACGATTCCTTATCTTCAACTGCACTAGATTTTACCTTATCCCCGTCTCAATTTTCATCACAATAGTCAGTCAAAGAAACATAAAAATCTACTCTTGTTTTTCAAGTCAATAAAAGGTTTTACTAATGGAATCTCTTATCATATTCAGATGTCAAATCCCCGAGTGTGGTGAAACAACGGCTTCCCACGATTATATGCCTGAATGGATATACAATGCTGTACCAGAAAGAGGTGGATCTCCAGTCAGCTGCGACCGTTACGTGGCAACCAGCAATGGATCGCTTTCTCATTGTCCTATCGATATCTTCGACAAGACCGCTACCCAAGGATGTGAGGGATACGTGTATGAGAGAAACGATTCAGTTGTCTATGAAGTAAGTATAACTTTTCTAATTCTGTACCTGTGCTGTAATTGCCACCTAACTGTTAGTCTCAGTTCCCAGAGTCAAAGAAGTGAATCTTATACCATTTAAGTTCTGAAAAAAGGGATAACAACAAAACATAATAATTTAAAAGTCTACCAAGGATTTTATTACTCGTATGACACTGCAAAAAAGTGACACAAAAAAATAATGTCGGTAAGGTAAATGTTCTAGTGCTAGTCACTGTTCTAGTACTTGCAACCTTTAATTTTATGTCTTAGCAATAGAAGTGACAGCAGTATATCGTTTACTAGGATTAGATACCCTACTTAACAAGACTTCAATTGAAATTAATGTTAAAAATATAGCTCCCTTGATTAGTATAGTTTAATGACTCCACCAATATAAATTTTAAGGGAGACACCATCAGCTTTTGTTCAGCCATTTTTAGTATCCAGCAGCTAGTCTCTGACAACACTATGTGAATATAAGACCTGCTCCTATTACCTCGTTGAGTTTCTTGCCGGATTCTTCTCAACAGAGGTTTTTCCGAACTGGTGGTAGATTTTTTTTTGACATTCATAAGTGCTTGTTATAGCCTAAATTGAATAAAGATATTTTGACTTTGACTTTATTGCGATCTCCTGCCGAAAAGAAACCATCTCACACGAACACACTAAGAGGTTATCCGATATGCACTGCACCCAGACATCACGAGATACTATATACGATAAGGGTGTATCAAGCCATCTAAAAACTGAACAATCATGACAGCAATATCTAATAAAGAACTGACAGACGATTACACCATCTATATAGTAATTATATAAGTTATAGTCTAACGTATAATGTCCAATCCAAGGTTATGTCAAATTGCGAGAAAAACGGACGACAGATAACTTCTTTATTAATTCATTATCAGTCAGAAAAGATCGGTACCATCAACCAAATATGTTGTCTACCACCCTAAAGTTGATAATCGTTGGCATGTCACAAAATCATAATGCCAATAGACGTGTCTGTCAACTTGAAAGTTCAACTTTAGCGACATATTCATTTGATAGGAACTTGTTTAAAAATTGACAGACCACTTATTTGGCTGATGGTACCTACATCAGTTTACTAAAAATATACAAGATACTATTCAGTGAAGTATATAATGTCCTTCCTCCTTAAGAAATTCTTATGACATCAAACACTTACTTAAATTACTAAGGATTGTGTAATCCATTTAGCAAAGTTGTCAATTGATGTAATGCTCCTTGCAGCTTATTAAATTTATCAGGAACTGGTAATTTGTTGTTTAAATTGTCCTGTTCCCAAAAAGTTAGTTTAAAAAACGGATCAAAGCGTTTAAATCTATTCTTATTCATATTCGTTGGGAACTCGGTTCCTAGGCATAACATTTGCCTGAAGAAAAATTTTCTATTATGGCGTCCCCCACGCAATACAAGATTACTAATACGAGTCATACTGACGATATTCATAGGTATATCCTCAATGTATGTTTCTTCAATGGGTCAACCAGATGTATATTTCACGCCAATCCTGTAAAAATCCTCAACAGACAATACATTCTACAGTTTTGAAGTCCTTGAAGAAAACCCCGTTACGATCAGGCAATTCAAGACGTGCCAGGATAATTTCTATGTTGATGGCTTCATACTTCTATCATTAATTCTTCTTCTTCCAGTTCGACCTTGGCTGTCAAGAATGGCTCCGAGCACTGGCCGGTACACTCAACAGCTTAGGGACCCTTTTAGTGCTTCCGATCACAGGTTACGTCTCAGACAAGTACGGCCGCCGCACCGCCCTTATCATCAGCGTATTCAATATTGGTGTCTTTGGTCTCATCAGAGCTTTCTCCGTCAACTATCCCATGTACTTGGCTTTCCAGCTTCTACAGACTACGTTTGGAGCTGGAGCGTTAAGTGCTGCTTATATTTTTGGTAAGTCACTCTGCAGATATTGCACCAATCATAAGACTGGGAATTATTTAATTTAAGACCGATTCAGCTGTAGTATACGTACCTACACTCAAAGTATTTAACTGAATCGCGTACCAGGGTGCAACCTTTGTGCTACTGGTGTTATAATGACAATTATTCAAAGAAATCATAGCAAAATTGATTATGAAAGGTTTCTTCAACTTGTACACGTCTGATCTTCTACGTTGTCTGATACATAGCATATATTAAGCAGACAACTCTTTAAAAGAGTTTTTAATTGTTTTTTTTTTTGCTATTTCTATTTTCTCTTGCACAATAAAGAATGTACACAAATTACCGTTTTGGCGCATTTTTAACCCCCTGTTTGCACAGAATTATTCCAACTTTTCGGAATTTAACTGCTGTGATAATACAAAAATGAATCCATGTTTCAGCTGGTGAATTGGTCGGCCCAAAATACAGGGTTGTGATCACGGCCAGCTGTTCATCCATGTTTGCTGTGGGCCACGTGGTCCTGGGTGCGATGGCTTGGCTGGTTGGGTCCTGGCGCCATCTGCTGATGGTCTTGAACATACCTTGCTTCATCATAGTCGTCTACTACTGGCTTCAGACTGAAAGCGTGAGGTAACTCGAACCTTAAATTAAAAATATGCCAATTACGTGTCTAGTTCCAAATAATGTTAGTAATAATGTGATCATATAGGATAGCTAATGTTTCGATGATAAGCGATTAGCAGATTTTCGATTCGCAGAAAACGTTTCGTCGAGTAACAATTCGCAGATTGATTAAGTCGTAGATGAGTTGTTATGTAGAGTTACGTTTTGGCAGCTAAATGCTACACATCTGCTTCAGTTGCCATAGGAGTTGATTCGCCTTTAATTAAATTTCTTTTTTGTTTTACAGGTGGTTGCTCTCAAAACAAAAGTTCCCGGAGGCAAAGGCAGTGCTGCAAAAAGTCGCAAGAATAAATAAAAAGAAAATCAGTGACAAGTCAATGGAAGCGTTATTGACGCCATCAGTTCAGAATTATCAGGTATTCTTTTGATATGATTAATTGGGAATTCCCATGGGAATTTGCTGAAATCCCTAAGTTCTAACACTAGTATTTCTAAATTTCAGACGCCCAGCAAGGACCTGATTCGTACAATCTGGCGTTCGCCCGTCTTACGCCGCCGCGTATTTACAACTCCTGTCTGGTGGATCACAGCCGCCTTCGTCTACTACGGTCTTTCCATCAACTCTGTGGGTCTGGCCGGAAACATGTATGCCAACTACATGCTGATCAGTGCTATTGAGATCCCTGGGTTTTATTCCGCGGTGTTGCTCCTGGACCGGGTGGGGAGAAAGGCTACTATTTCTGGTGGCTTCTTCTTGAGCGCAGTTTGCTGTATCGTGTTTGCGTTTATTAACACAAATGGTAAGTACACGATTAATTTTAGATCTCGCGGTAAAAATGATTGTAACTAAAGTGGTTCAGAGTTGCTCAGTGAGCTATGGAGTTTCTACGGGATCGAATCTGTTATGAGGAGCAACGTAGAAAAACGAGAGTATCTCCGTTGATGCTTTTATTATCACAAATGATAACTTCAGGGTTAACTTTAGATCTTGTGGTAACTGTGATTGTGACTACAATGAGGGTCATGTGGGCAAAATGGTATTTATTTCATCAAAAACTTATTTTATAAGTTATTTATGTCGCAAAAGTTTCATTTAGCCCAATGCATTTTATTTTGAAACTGTGAATTTTAATAAAACGCGGCGTCCAAAAACCCTTAACAAACTTTCACCTATTATCGAGACTTTTTTTTCAGAAATGGAAACCTTTGGTCTCATACTGTTCTTGATTGGCAAGTTCGGCATCTCGACAGTTTTCACGTCGCTCTACCTGTTCACGTCTGAACTGTATCCAACACAGCATCGCCACACGCTGCTGGCATTCTCGTCTATGATTGGTCGAGTTGGATCTATCACCGCGCCGCTCACCCCTGTGCTGGTGAGGTTCATACAGCGTCTTAAATGACGAAATTATTTCCTTAATTTTTACGTCCAGTCTCATAATAATATAATTCTTTTGAGTATTCCTCCATTATTCAAATGAAATCTTGAGATAAATATTATTGCTGAGGTTTTGGGATTTTTTAGACTCGATTCTTTATTCATATAAGTCATGAGCTATTTAAAGAATGCTTTCTCAGTGTCAAAAATCACGTTTTTTTCCTAATTAAGTAACCAATTTTACTTTATTACTTTTTATTCCGATTCTCCCACGGGATTGGAATTCCCACAATTTTTTTGAAAAATACTGAAATCTTAATTGAAGCGCCTAACCGTTCAAGGCACCGGTTAAGGACTGTGAACACATAAAACACAAACCAATTTTTGAACCCGGAGGTTGAACCCTAACAAACTCTGTATTTTTCTAGATGCAGTACTGGAGGGGTATCCCCTCCCTCATGTTTGGTGCTATGGGCTTGCTCTCAGGCTGCCTCGTCCTGACGCAGCCTGAGACCTATGGGACCAAGATGCCTGACACCCTCGCTGAGGCTGAAGGAATCGGGAGACCAGTTAAAACTAAGTGTTGATAGGAGTGAATTTCGCAAATAAAAAAAATATATACGTACTAGCTTTTGCCTGCGGCGTCGCCCGCGTGGAATTCGGTTAACGCACGCTGTTTCCCTGGAAACTGTGCATTTTCCCGGGATAAAAAGTAGCCTATGTCACTCTCTGGCCTATAAACTATCTCTATGCCAAAAATCATGTCGATTCGTCGCTCCGTTTCGACCTGAAAGACGGACAAACATACACACAAACACACACACTTTCGCCATTATAATATTAGTATGGATATACTCAGCGGGTCAAAATTTGGCGCACTTTACGTACAAAATTCTCTTTTACCGCTCAGTATACATATAAGGTGACCCGGGGCTATTGTAGCTGGGGGATATTGTATCTGAGCCGTCTAATGGCGTCCTCACGACGCCATGATCTCGGCAATTTTACGTTATGTTCGCCAGAAGACTGTCTTCACACAACACACATGAACATCGCGAACATGGCGTCGTAAGGACGCCATCAGACGGCTCAGATACAATTTCCCCCCCATCTAGAATAGCCCCGGTTCACCTTACCTATCACAGAAAACTTGACACCAATTGACCTAGTCCAAAATTAACCCAAAGCTTGTGTGATGAATAGATTACACTAGATTACGCAAATGCATCTACTTCGCGTGTCCGAACCCCGACCAAACGTCGGGGTTGGCCACATACAAAGACTGACCGCTAACTGACTAATCATGACTAGTGACTGACTCGAGCCCCACGGCGCGGGCAGGCGGTGCATGTAAATCGATTTTGCGCGGACATCGGGGGATTCACATCGCTAATTCGCTCTTGAGACATCACAGTAGATATAAAAAAGTGACACGGTTTGTTTTCATACAGATTGAGGTGTTTGCGTCATCTAGTGTAATCTATATCTGTGGGATAAACTTACTTAATTATTATAGCACCTTAATGGTCTACTCGTGATCACGGCTAATGCAAATGTGGCTGAAACGTGCAGATAATTATTACTCTTTTAGTCTGCATGATAAATCTCGAGTACTATAATAGTTACAAGTAGATTTATATTTAAGTTTGCCTTGGGATTGGTCTGGAAAGAAGTTCAAATTTAAAAACGTGTCAGTACACAGTTCCGTATTTAACATTCAACCATTCAGTATACATTTTGATCTATTTTTACTCGTTAACCTGTGGAGCCTAAACGTTGTGACAGTTTTAATTTTGATATATGTATATTCTCGCTAACTTGACTACAAAGAACGACTTGATTCTCACAAAAATTATGGATTTGGCTTCATGTCAAAAATCTAGTCTTTTTTTTATGAAAAGTCGACATGGAAATACAAAAGGGTCTTGTAAAGGGAATAAGCGGTACCTAAAAAAAATTTTTTTATTGTCATTTATGCCATCGTGTAGCTTAACGATGCGATGCCACGCGATGGTATAAATAACCCAAGTTTTCCTTTCAGAGACCACCTAAGTATTTAATTCTTTAAGAGGGCAGAATAGAGATGTGAAAATAAAAAGTGCTAATGAAAAAAGCGCACAATTTTATTTAATACATAATCACTATTTCATACAATCTCCAGTGTACATTATTTAAGTATATATTTAAAAGTTCAACGGTAAATTTGTAAGAAATATTTTTAGTAAGTTTTAAAAATTACAGCCACTAAAATGACTTGGAAAAGTGAAGTTTCTAATAATAATGTATTGTTCATTATGTTCATCTAGTTCTCTATTTATATACTTACGCTAGTATGAACAAGGCTTCTTTATAATTTATTAGAAAGAGGGATAAAACAACTACGATGAAAGTTACGAGTTACTTAAAATACTTAAAACTAAAATGCAGGGGATAGAAATGTTTCCCGGCTAACCATTGACATTCTTGTCTATGCCTACCTTTCAGGATCTTTCGTATTCTAAAAGAGAAATATCTACATATCGAATATTTCCATATATATCACAAAGGACTAAATTCATTCCGTGTAACTAATATTGCAAGAATTACATTTAAATTTAGATAAAAATATATTCACAGTACTCTTTATAAAGGTTTCAAATACATTTTTAAACGCCTACAAAAAAACTATAGCAACGATGCACGCGTTACAACATTATTTTAGAAACTTTTTGTCAGGCGTTTCATAATGACGAATTCCAACTAAGAAAACTTTAATTTTCACCACAGGCTCGCTTTGCACAAACCGTAAATATACTGAGCGGCAAAAATGTGGCCCTCAAACGTATGCAATAAAAGGTAATTTTGTATGTAGAGTGGGCCAAATTTTGTGCCGCTGAGTATAGTTACTTTATCTATGGTCTAGCGATAAAATAACTGAAGTCTTTGCTAAAAATAGTTGTTATATTAAAAATCGACAAAACCAATTAACCGTCGTCTACTTTTTTTGGAGATCTCCTTTTTGTGTCAAAAAAGATATTAGTTGAAACTACATTAAATAAAAGGATTAAACTTTTGGATATGTAATTTTGGCCAATTAGATGTCTTATTTTAAAACTAAATACCTATCCCAAATAATAACGCCGATGGCTCACTATATTTGTGTATCCAAAAGTTTGCAATTTTATGTAGTTACTTTTAGAAATTAGCTAATTTTGACACTTTGGCAAACAGTATATACTTGTAATGAAATATTTAACATAATTGTTTTTTCGTGTTTTCTTCCATTCTTAATCTTCATCAAATTACATACTGTCAACTTACGCTCACACAGTTCTAGTTTTATTTTATGTGTGAATTACATCAAACCAATTGCAACCACCACCATTCTAAATTATCCTATCAACATGTTTCACGCTCCGTACGAGGCATCCTCAGAAGATTTTTGAGTGTTAAGTAATATTACTTACTACTTACTATACAAACTACTTGTAAGTAACAAATAATTTAACAATCGAAAGTTTATATATCAGTAAATCAAAAGCCAAAGAAACTAACTTTGCATTGTTATAGCTACTTATTATGAAACAATATCACATTTACATAGGTTTTCATCTATACAAAAGCTCTAGGTACCTATGTGGTATGGAGGCCATTACAATATTTCTACTAAAATTCATATATCGTCGTAACAGCCCGTAAATTCATGGTGATCTTTGGCGATTTGCCGCAGTAAAGTTAAGAATTTGTCTTATATCTAATTAGGACAAATTTGTTAAACGTAAGATCTAAAAATCATAAATTACAAAACTTAGTTTTCAAAATTACAAAATTTCGAGATAGTTGTTGCTTTAGTTTTCAAACTCATCATGAATTTACATACTGATATGAATATATTGTTTATATTATCAAACTACTTAGTTATTTACTTAAAATTTCGAGAAAACACTTTATACACTTTACAATGATTTAGAATTATGCTACGCAACTTTACAGTTTTACTTAACTTTTTGCAATTACGTTTAGATAAAATAGATATACTGCATAAGTGTTATGCGTTACCCGTCTAACAAATTACCCGCGAGCCGCAATCCCGCAAATAAGAACAATCACTAAATGAACTGAACAAAATTATCGCTATTTCTGGCATTTTGAAAAGCATGGAATGGTCAGTAAAGTACTCAATAGATTCAAATTAAAAACCAAAATCGTTTTTTTTTACGTTTCCCGATATTACAACAGACGTAATTATGTCTATTAACAACGTAATTATGTAACGGGATGCAGATCTTGATTAGCTTCAGTCTACCCGTGATCATGTTGTATAGAACTGCGTCGAAATATGAGGAACCCTTAAAGGTAATCACAATTTATAGTAGAAGATAAGATACCTATTGAGTCGCGTACCAAGGTGAAATCTTTTAGCTGCAAATATCATTGACATTCCATTCAACTGTCAACTACTCAAACCATCGTAAAACGAGCCCACTCTGGTATACAATTCAGTTTCATTGACTATATACATTCGTACAAATTGATTCATACCAGGATGGCGGAATTTCCTTGCCAAAAGTATTGAATATCAACATGAAAAAATGTGTTAAAAATAAAGTTGTGTTAAATACTTGTGATGTATACATATCATTCAATAATATTGTAAATCTGTTTTAAAAAAAATATATATATACCTCGTTGAGTTTCTTGCCGGATTCTTCTCAGCAGAGGTTTTTCCGAACCGGTGGTAGATTTTTTTTGACATTCATAAGTGCTTGTTATAGCCTAAATTGAATAAAGATATTTTGACTTTGACTTTGACTTTGACATTATATTTGTTCGACTTTACATCCCGCGGAAAAAATGACAAAATGTCGGTTCAGTCAAGCTGGACCTCACTAGAACACACAATCTGGGAACTACAGTCTGTTATGTGTCTGGGAACTTCAGTTTGTATAGTCAGCCCGAGCTCACGTATAAGCAACAATGGATCCTGAGAGATCATCCGTAGAAGGGCCAGGATGGCTTTGTAGAAGGCACTTTTATCCAAACCACTGCTACCCCACCCACAGGTGATGATTACTGTTCCATTATGCGGGCTGCATTCGTTCAACAAAACCGCAGTACAAACCCATTTATGACAAGTTCCAGGGAGTAGGCGACGTGTAGTCGGGATTTTTAGGCGGTGAGAGTCAGGGTCTATCTAGGTCCTCCCTTTTCAGTCATTGATAATGAAATTTTCCCGACTGCACGCCACCATCTCCTATAAAGCACACTCGTGTGTCCTAGTCATGGCAGAATACATTAAATTATACTTAGAAATCGTTCTATCATTGCCCGATCTAAGGGGAAGCGTCAATCCGGGCATTTTGCCCAGAGCGGCGAATAATGAGGTGCGGCAAAATTGATACACTCCTATCTACCAACCGAACTGTTAGCCATTCACCACCCATGGTTAGTGTATGTAAAGAGCGGTGAAAATTGTCTTTGCCCGGGGCAGCTAAAAAGCTAGATTTGGCCCTGCATACTGTTGGCACTGATTATTCAATTACACCCAAATGCTTTTGTAAAACATTAACATCAATATCCCAGATGCATGTGCCATCCGATTTTGTAACCACATCGTCCGACAATGCTATCAGAAAGTGGTAACGAATTGATCTATTGCGACAAAACGACAGTTTATATTAAACTTCGACTTCAAACAGACTTCGAATCGAATTAAACATCGATTGACCCAACCGACTAAAAGAAATTAATTGAATTAAGCAGCTAACCTGCTGTGAGTACAGTCAAGGGCAAAGATATCGACACGGCCAAAGTTGCTAAAATATGTATACACGTCTTTATGCACTTAACATTAAGGCCGTGTACACATATTTTTGTAACTTTGGCCGAGTCGATATCTTTGCACTTGGCTGTACAAAGAAATGCCATTATTCATAAAGCCTTGCCAACCTTGAGTTAACATTACTTTGTCTTCATCTGTCACATTACCATTTGCGTTAGCTGGTCATTGACCAAACATACATATTTTTACAAGGGGGGGGATGCAAGGGAGTGTACTTGCACGCCCCTAGCATAAAAGAAATTTGCAGGAACATTTTTGAAAAACTACGTCCAATTCTGCTGGCGCTGTATTTTTATTTCTAGCAGATTTTCCATTTTACTGAATAAAGGGACTCAATTTAATAAAGCACAGGTATTCTACGAATTTACCTTTGCTTTCAGTTAAGTGTCTAAATATACAATTCCATTTAGCCTCCTACCGATAAGAATATGGCTATTTGTAAATAGTGTTATTTTATTCTAAATGTCTCGACTAGATACTCAATTTTAGTATATTAAAAAAACGCAGGGCATATAGGTAGTGTATGGCCAATTTAATTTAAATTGAAGTAGTCAGCTTAATCAAGACGATGTTCCAAAAAATAATAATTCATTTAAAGATTTTCGTTAGTTGGCATAATAGTTGGCTTGGCATAATCATAATCTTACATACTCATTATTAGAAGATGATGATGATGATGTTTACGCGCGATATACGATTTTTTCGTAGACGAAGTCGCGGGCAAAACCTAGTATATTATTATTTCAAATATCCCTGACTACCCCACATAGAAAAGTGGCCAACACGTTCAAAAACGGAAAATCATTTCCTCTAACAAAAAAATCTATTTTATCCTAATACTGAGACAAGACTACAACCAAGGGTCAATTCGGCCTGCCTTAAAAATAAACCTAGATTAAATAATCAGATCTAACTGCATTCAAAATACTGTTACCTAGTACTTAACACGATACCTAACAACAACTTAAGTAAGGCCAAGAAATTGCAATATTCAACATTCAACTTATATTTTATTTCCAAAACTAAGATGTACTTACAGTACTTCTTTATATTTTCAAAGAAGTTTATGAACGATAACTTAATATTCATGAAAATTGGTTAAAACAACGTTTAGATAGTTTTGGAAGGAGCCTGATTTTAAAGCATGTTTTTTAAGTGAAAGTCGGCATAAGACTAAAATACAGTCCAAATAACAAAAGAAAACTATGATATATACGAGTACAACCAAATCGTAAACTTCCTACTCTTGAAAAAAAATTAAACTTTCAAATCAACTTGTGCTTAATTTGATGACATGTTTTATCCAATATTCGTGAACAAAATACCTTGACTGCTTGATAATAAACAGTATTCGGAATAGGCACAGTTAATTTACTTATAATTAGCGAGAATGAATAATATAGAGTTGTTAATACCACTCAATTACGAGATTCTGAGAACGATAAATCTGCTAGTGCTGCTATTCTGAAAAATTTATCCATTTATTTTTTAATCCTAGGATCACACAATAATTGTGCTGTAAATATTTTAAGTTTATTATTATACTATATTTTTCATTTTAGGTAAATCATTTTATTATGCAGAGTAGTTTTTTGTTCTGTAAAGGTTAACCGACACAAGTCTAGATTTTTATATGCCTATTAATGTTTGTTATATGTGATTGTAAAATCCCGCATCTTAAAAATTAGTACCTATTAAGTTTCAGAACCCCGGGATTAGGTGGTATTGTCAACCCCATATTACTTTTTCTCACAAAGTGTTAGGTAAACTGACTCTACCTATTCCTAATAATAATAAAGCAGACGTTACTTATAACGTTCAACCGACGACCAAGGCCTAATACAACAAATGTTACGGTTAGCACGTTATATTCGAAACTGTTACAGTGAAATGCTCCGACAATATGTTTAAAACCGTTAACGCAGAACGCGAGCGAAACTCCATCCCACACTACCCGTGGGTTTGGACAGAATTTCGCTTGAAGCGTTAGTAGGCTTACTTTGTAACTCGAACCGTTGTTGTACTGAATACTCATGTTCTGCGACCTTTGGTTTAGTCAAAATGAATGTAGCAGAAATTAAGATCATTACTTTTAAGTAAAAGGCAAAAATAAACCTTTATATGATCACTGTTTGTCCGTCGGTCACAGCCATTGTTCTGGATTTACAGAACCGATTAAATTCAAATTTGACACTAAGCACTTTAATAGTCACTATTCTTATTTATTATTATTACTATGAAATCGATAGGCGGGTGACACTATGAAAAAAACCAGATAACCGATTGGGGGAGAAAAGTCCTCGAGTAGCGAAGACAGAGCGTTGGCAGGCCTCCCTCTAGGTGGACTGACGACATAGTGACAGTTATACGGGCAACCGGTGCATGCAAGTGGCGATTTGTCGTTCATTGTGGCGTTCTAAGGGGAGGCATATTCAGCAGTGGACGTCTTCCGGCTGCTGATGATGATGATGATGATGACAGTCATGTTAGTAGGTACATAAGAGGGCTGTCCAGTTTGACCAAACCGCAGATCGCTAACGAATTCAGTGTGACAACATTCTAAATGAAAAGATACTGAGATATCAAAACTGTATTGTCAATCCACTTTTTCGAAATTACATAATTTTTGAAACAACCACTACTTTGCATTCGCTATTTACTTTAAAGCAACGGATTGCTATAGGGTTGCCTTGTGAACAGTACTTAATCGGAATAAGCTGATTCAATTTACCTACAATTTGCGAAAGAAAAGTAATATAGAGTTGTTAATATCATCCAATTACGGGATTATGCAAACGATAAATCTGCTACCTAATCTCGGTATTCTCAAATCCACATTGTTTATCAATCCTAGGCTCAAACAACAATTATGCTTTATATATTCTAAGTTTACTTTGTTTTTAATTTTCGTCAAATAAGTTTTGTTTTGCTTATTAGTTGTTTGTTCAGAATCCCGGGATTAGGTGGTATTTAGCAACTCCATAATTACTTCTTGCCGCAAAGTGTTGGTATCTTGACTTAGTCTATTCCGATTACTGCCTTATCAAAAAACATCTCAAAGATATTTCCTTAAATTACTTCTTGTCCGTCCGACACAATGATTCTTACTTAAAATATTTATAATACACTGTCATTTGTTCGTTTCATTCAACAATCAACGGACAAAATCGTCATTTCAAAAATATTTTACCTAGTCGTAGTTTGTAGCTGTCACAATTTCTGACTTTTAAACTCGCTATTTGTCTGTCCTTAACTATATGCTATCATCTACTCAAAGACTGGTAGAGGTACTTTTGATCCCAGGCATATTTCAAAGTCAGCTTTTATTAGCAAGAGTTAAAAGTGCAGACCTTCACAGCTGCTAAAACTCTATGTCACATTTGGCAACCCTAACAGCTCCCAAAAGACCAGTTTAGGCTTGCGACAAAATCGTGCAAGTTGCATTATATTACGACTTCGTAAAGCGAACGAATTCGAAATAGTCAGTCGAGCGCCGCAATGTACAGTCAAGGGCAAAGATATCGACACGGCCAAAGTTGCAAAAATATGTATACACGGCCTTAATGCTAAGTACATAAAGTCGTGTATACATATTTTTGTAACTTTGGCCGTGTCGATATCTTTGCCCTTGACTGTAATACAAGTTGCATGATTCTTGCAAGTCTCAACTAGCCCTTATAGTTCCTAAACTGTGCACTTATTACCTAACTATTTTAAACCGTTTGACCTTGATGGTCGTTTTGTTCCCGCACAGTTTGAGTGCTGTTGCCGCGGCCACGTAGTCGCCTTTGGACACGTCTTTGCCATCCACGGACACCAATAGGTCACCTTTCTGCAGCCGTCCATCTAATTCTGCTGGTGTCCCTGGGAGCTGTAAAATACATGACAATTAATTTAATTACTAACGCATATGAGATGAAATAAATAATGAATAATATACGCGGTGTTAAAAAATACTGTACGAACATTTAACCCACTTTGAGACTACTGATCAGTAACACGATACAAGTGGATATTATGATAACCACTGAGGGAGGCTTATGACAAATAGTGAACGTCCTACAGCTGATAAAAAAAGGTAAAGGTAAAAAAGGTAAGGTAAGGTAAGGGTAAAGGGAAGGTAAAGGTATCTCAATTATTTAACTGGATCATAGTTTGTTCTGTTGTTTACATAAGTATATATCGCTTAATTGTATTTATTTACCTATGTTGACGAAATAAATACCCGTGTGGTGTCGGGTTAGAATTACACCTCTCCATTTCTTCCGTGGATGTCGTAAGAGGCGCCTAGGCGACTGAGGATATAGGTTAAGGTATGCCGTAGAGAGGCTAGCAACCTGTCACTATTGTACCGTTTTTGTCAAACTTAAAACCTAAAATTGCTAAAGTGGCTCCGAAGCGGTTTCGTGTGCTCTGCCTACCCCATTTGGGAATACAGGCGTGATGTTTGTGTGTGTTGACGAAATAAATGAATTTTAATTTGGAGCACATAGCTGTCATCTTACCATTAGGTGTCTCATTCGTTCGTATGCCATCCTACATAAAAACCAACTCACCAACTCCCCAAGGTAGACTCCCGTACCCTCGACAGGCGCTATACAGGTGATCCCAAGCATCTTGCCAGCCTTCCGGGACAGTTCCACCTCCACTTCCGTAAATGGGACCGGGTCAGGACGAAATACGGTCAGTTTCAGCTGGAACATAACTTTATAGTTTATTCAGGTTCTCTACGTAGACGATAACGTCCCTGTGTGGGCGTTTGAAAGCATTTATTTATTTATTGTATAAGTCATTTACATAAAAATTAAGTCAGTCTAGTACAAGGACAGCAGAAAAAATTCTCAGAGAAAATAATGAGGTGATATTGATAAGTGTAATAAATGAGGGGGGGCATTAGAATAATCACCTTAAAGGACAAAATAGGGCAGAGAACATATGACTGAATTAAACGGTTTTATTTAGCTTGCCCTGTTTATTGTTGGGTCTAATTTAGTCATTGAATTTTACCCCCTTTCTGTTGTCAGAATTTTTAGTTTTTTTTTTTTCACAACTCTCTCGATATGGGTATCAAATAACTGGTATAATAGTACACTTTAACATAAAAAATAATGCAAATCTAATATAGCCGCCAGCAAAATAGTGGATTACCCCTACATATTTTTTGCAATAAAACCGTTTAATTAAAAAAAAATATATATATATTATTATTGAAATATCTACCTTCTCACTACGCAAAGGCTCACCTTGGGCGCTCTCTGCTTGATGCTCATCGCGATTCGCTCATAGGTCATCTCTTTAGTGATGTGGATACCGTTGCACTCCACAATCTGGTCTCCGACCTTCAGCCGCCCATCCTTCGCGATGGCACCGTTCTTGTAAATATCTAGTATCACTGCTGCTGCACCCTAGAAAGAGATAGGATTTGCAATTTGTGACTTTACCCTAAGTATTGTAAAGGGCCATCCTTAACCTTTTCGCCGCCACGTCAAATACAAAAGACATCACCCATACGCCAGGCTTCTATATTGCAATGCCTAAAATTGAACCTTAACACAATTGAGCGAGGATTGCTTTTGCATTGAAGTAATGGACGTATATATAGGTCGTTGGCGTGGAACCTGCGGTGCGTATAATGATAATGAGTCGTTGGCGTATAAAAGGTTAAAGTACGTCGCACCAATTTTGACCATTTTTAGCCACACAGTTTGCTATGATATTTACAATTATTTTGTTCCTGAATCACAAATCATTCAAGCTTTACTCTTCACTCATAAAGAAGGTTATTACCATAGCTCGGACAGGTCGCTGCAAAAACAGATAATGGAATAGAACAAGATTCAATAGAGTCGTAATCGTAATACATAAAATTATGATTATCTAAAGCGGATGTTATAATATAATTTGACATGAGACCTTTTTAGGGTTCCGTACCCAAAGGGTAAAAACGGAAACCCTATTACTAACCCCCTTATTCATAAACGACAATCAAACCTATTTTAGTTAAAATGCCGCTAAAATTCGTTTGTCCTTATCTGTCACTTCGACATTTGTATTTGTTAGAAAGGGACAAAGCATTTGTTAGTTAACATAGGCTTGTTAAGTTTTATGAATAAGGGGGTATGATTTTGCTGTCCGTCCGTCTGTCACCAGGCTGTATCTCATGAACCGTGATAGTAAGACAGTTGAAATTTTCACAGATTATGTATAACTGTGGCCAATGTAACAATAAATACTAAAAACAGAATAAAAAAAAATTAAGGGTGGGTCCCATACAACAAACGTGATTTTTTGCTAATGTCTAATGTTGTATAGATAATGGTACGGAACCCTTCAGGCGCGAGTCCGGCTCGCACTTGTCCGGTTTTTTAGTTACCTACCTGCCACAGTTTTGTCAAATCGGTATTTCTGAAAGAGTTTTAGAAATTAGCTAGGTAATCAATTACTTCTGGTTATCTCTAAATAGGTAATCTAAATATTTTAAGGGGCTGTTTCACCATCCATTGATTAGCATTAACCGACGGTTAAATGTGATGCCGTCTCCGTCTATCCGAACAAAACAAATAGAGACTGCATCACACCTAACCGCTAGTTAACACTAATCAATGGATGGTGAAACAGCCCCTTAATATGGTAAAATTAGAACCGGTTAATAGGAAACCTTCACAAACATAAGACAAAGTTTGTGTTCTAAATTTAATTGAAAAATATAATTAAATAATACTGTATCTACAATTATGTAGATACAGTATTATTTTGAGTATTATGGTGTATGTCGTATTAACGACTCTATTAATCTTGTGCTAGGTATTAATGCGTTGCGATTGTTTTGCGATGACCTGTCTTACATTGTTGTGGTTGTTACTTACATTGATCAAAGTGTCGCTACCGCCAAGCAGCACCACGCCTAAGATTTCGTTGGCTGAGGCAATATCGATGACGATGTCGTGATTGGGGGTTATTGGACACGTCGCCGGATCAGGGGGCGGCTCGGCTGGAAAGAGAATTATCTTGCTAATGCCGCACTCAGAGAAGGCAATTAAATAATAGATGTGTGTAAAAGTAGCTGTGTCCCGCGACTCTTCCGCGTAGAAGTCGTTTATCGCTATCAAAGCCAAAGTATCTTTATTTGTCCCCCGTTATACCCCGGGAACAATGCCATTTTACCGGGATAAAACTATCCTATGGCCTTTCCCGAGACTCAAACTATCTGTATACCGAGTTTCATCTAAATCGGTTTAGCTGTTTTGATGTGAACACATAACAAACAAACAAAAAAGAATGTCTTATTGAAGAGAATGCCGAATTTTGGCAAATATAAATTTACTTTCTTTCTTTTCAAACAAACTTACAAACTTTCGCATTTATAATTATTATTATAGTGCAATAAAGAAAAAAACCTTATTTTTTTTACCTGACTACTGATTCGTGGTGTTCAATAATAGTAGATTGCACAAAAGTGCACAAAACGCGTCATATTACCCGAGGGGTAACCCACCCGAGCCGCAGGCGAGGGTTGCTAATCAAGTTGAGGATCAAATGTGTTTCATGAATGAATTTCACCTCGATTACAATAAACTTTAAGCACGAGAAATTAAGAGAATATTTTGTATTATATTGGTTACCTTTGACAGGCGAAGGTGCGGGCCGTGGAGTCTGCGGCCGCGAAGCACCAGCCGGTTTGCCAGGGTCCGGGGTTTGATTCCTACTTGAAGGGCGGGACGTTGCATTCGCTGTAAAAGACAAGACTGAATTTATATAATTTTCTTAACGTGACTCTCTCGTGCTAAGATGGACCCACGCCAGCAGTGGGACGTATATAATTATGTTAGAATCATGATGATTGGTAATGGTGACGATGAACGTTTGGGTGGGTAATTATCCACTCTTTTGACCTTTTTTTTTGTCTTTTTGTAAACTTTATTGTATTGGCAATTTTGTATTTGTGTAGTTCCGTACCCAAAGGGTAAAAACAGGACCCTAATAGTAAGACTCCGCTGTCCGTCCGTCTGTCCATCTTTCGCCAGGCTGTATTATAAACCGTGATAGCTAGACAGTTGAAATTTTCACGGATTATGTATTTCTGTTGCCGCTCTATAGCAACAAATACTAAAAACAGAATAAAATAAATATTTAAGGGGGGCTCCCATACAACAAAAGTGATTTTTTGCCGTTTTTTGCTCGATATTAATAATGGCAACAGGTAGGCGCTTGAAATATTCATAGAATATTTAGTCGTATATTCACGTTTAAAAAATAATTAAATTTAAATAAATAAATGTTTAAGGTGGGCTCCCATACAACAAACGTATTTTTTGCTAATGTCTAATGTTGTATACTCGTAGATAATGGTACGGAACCATTCGTGCGAGAGACCGACTCGCACTTGTCTGGTTTTTTTTATGAAAAACTAGCTGTTGCCCGCGACTTTGTTAAAAATGAATTCCTTGTGTCTTGTCCTTGTTAGCTCAACGTAACCATCTTACATTACATAACACTAACTGGATAAAAAATAAACCTTATCTACCAATCTATTCTGATAAACAATGGCTAAATAAAAACTGATATCTCGATGAGTCATTTTTAAAAATATGCAATTGATGTACGAAGATTCACAACTTATGAAAATGATTTAGTTTTAGAAATGAGAGATATTATTAATCTGGTGCCACTTATACTTAGATACTGTTAGTATCAAAAAAATATGGGGATTGGCGCATACATTGGAGACTTTTTATTTCCAAAACTGCTGCGAGACTATTCAGTGCATCCATCGCATATAAGCGTTCACTTGGCTCTATCTAAATGTGTCTCTATTTAAACTCATATATTGTCCGTGTGTAACGAAAATCATATTGCATAGCATTGGCGAGCAGAGTGAACCGTCTACCCAGCTGTGAAAGGTTGGCTTACTGCTGCAGGCATCCACCACCAGCCAACCACCAGCCACCATTACCAACCACTACCAACTATCAGCTGCCTGCCCTGGAATTGAACCAATGCACGCCAATGATGTTTTTTTTTTATTTCAACCGGATGGCAAACGAGCAAGTGGGTCTCCTGATGATAAGAGATCACCACCGCCCATAGACACCTGCAACACCAGGCGGATTGCAGATACGTTGCCAACCTAGAGGCCTAAGATGGGATACCTCAAGTGCCAGTAATTTCACCGGCTGTCTTACTCTCCACGCCGAAACACAACAGTGCAAGCACTGCTGTTTCACGGCAGGATTAGCGAGCAAGATGGTGGTAGCAATCCGGGCGGGCCTTGCACAAGGTCCTACCACCTGCAAATGTCGCCTATCCTCACGCCACTTACTTGCAGCAGAACTACCGGCTTCATCAGTCTTATCATCCTTCTGGTTGGGGCTGCACACTGTCAGTATCACTACACCTTCTGTATGCTTCAGCTTTGCTGCCGCCTGGAAACAACACACTAGTTTATTATTAAGGACAAAGACACATCTAGCAATAGTTTATAATTACGTAAGAGTTTTTTTTTATTATGAGAGGGAGGAAAACGAGCAGTCATCTGAAGGGAAATGATCACCGCTACCCATGAGTACCGACTACTCAAGGAGAGTCATTGGTCCGTTGCCGGCCTTTTAAGTAAGTATAAGCTCTTTTCTTGTAAGCTCTGTCATAATTGTCCGGAAACACTGCTAACAGAAGTCGATTCCACAATTTCACTGTACGTGGTAAGAGATTTGATATTCACTATTGGCAGCCGTGCCTTTAAATTGTTCAGAATGTGATTTTATTGCTTGGATTTGAACATCGATCGATATTTGCAAACATTTGTCGACCATAATTAGAAATCCTAGAAACAAGGGGCGTTCAGTGAGAACCGAACCCTAAATAGCTATACTTTTGACATAGAATCAGTTTTAGAAGTCGTACTGGTCGGGTGGGAATCAGAGGCCTTGTTGTCCAACACACGTTTACACTACTTCTTTCTGCCAAACTTTGTAATATGTGGGTAGGAAGAGATAATGAATGTGATCACAAATGTCAGAGCGTTAGACAATACGCGACGGCCACAGCATCGAAAATACAAACTGAGACATGGATGCACAGAAAAATCAGAAAAAGAGTCCAGCGCTGGGAATCGAATCAAGGTCCTCAGCAATCCGTGCTGCGTACCCCTACACCACCGCTGGACAGAAATCTAGACACGAATTAACCTATGCATACATATCTCGAATGCTTTTTATCTACTAAGCACTACTTAAGCAGCAGCAAAAAGACCAAAAAAGCCAATCATAATTTGACGGACACAGTAGTCAATCATCATGACAACTTTCTTGGGAAAATAGTGTGGTGGCCTTCCACACCGCAGTGCTGGGGTCACGAGTTCGTAGTTGGCAATAGAGCTGCTGCTATCTCACACTAAGTTGCGTTTTACGACAACCACGGGAGGCGATGGGTCCTATACTGAAATCGGGCAGGGCGCGGACTAACTCAAAGAAATAGTCTCATCATCATCATCATCATCATTCCAGCCTATATACGTCCCACTGCAGGGCAGAGGCCTCCTCTCAGAACAAGAGGGCTTGGGCCATAAGTTCCCACGCGGGCCCAGTGCGGATTGGGAACTTCACACGCACCATTGAATTGCTTCGCAGGTTAGTGCAGGTTTCCTCACGATGTTTTCCTTCCCCGCAAAGCTCGTGGTAAATTTCAAATGTAATTCCGCACATGAATTTCGAAAAACTCAGAGGTGCGAGCCGGGGTTTGAATCAACGACCCTCTGCTTGAGAGGCGATAGGTCAAACCACTAGGCCACCACGGCTTCCAAAGCACTCAAAGAAATAGTCTCACCGCATCATAACTGCAGCTCAGCAGGGAGTCCCTGTTCACAGCCAGTATCATGTCACCAATTTGAAGACCGCCCTGAAACATAAACAAGACAAAACATTCAAGATGTAACAAGTAGATATCACTCTTTATTTGTCTGTTAGAAGTCGGAGAAATGCTCTAGCCCCTGTAAGATACAGGTTTTTACCTAGTTTAGGGTACAGAATGTTGACCTCTTCCATGACCCAGTTGTACCTTTAATAGACCTAAACTCATATGAATGTAAATTACTGTTTTTTGTTGTACAATAAATCATCATTATTATTATTATATATTAAAAAAGTAAATGTGGTGTACAAAGTATAAAAAAGGTAAAATTAAAAGTGGTGTAAGTGTGTATGTATTATGTATATACATGGGACGGTAGTTTACTACAACGTCAGTAAATACACGCAAACAAACAAACAGTCTAAGCTTGTAAATAAGAGACTTGAAACTTGACATCGTTTGCCAGAAGTACCCAAGATGGGTTACTAATTAAATATATAAATGCGCAAGTATTGTCTGTCTCTCTGTTTATTTACTTATAACTTAATAACTTACTTACTTACTAATAAATAAATACAAATACAACTTCTTCACGCTTAAACCGCTGATCGGATTTAAATGAAATTTAGCTTGAAGATAGTTTTAGTCCCCGGGAAGGACATTATAATAGTTTTTATTCCGGAAAATTGCATGATTCTTCCGGGATAGCGATAACGGAAATTTTGCAGACGGAATCGCGAGAAAAACTAAATAAAAATGTGCAATTATTAGGGTATGTCTTAAATTACATAACCTTTGAAAATAAACATGTACAAAATGCACAATGACTTTTTTTTCCTCTAACTTTTCTCTCTTCTTCTTTCTTTTTATAGTGTGTGTCTTTGTTGTGATGTAGTGTGCTTTTTATGTCAATAAATGTTGTGAGTTTGAGTTTGAGAAATAGTGGCCCTTTGTAACAGTCGGTGTATTTCATAGATGCACCAAAAATTATATTGAATCAAAAGAATACTATGTAGGTTTGTATTATTATTTCGTCGTCGTTAATTTAATATTGTAAAGTCATGTACCTACATAGTAATAAGGATGTTTTAAAACTATAACCTAACCAACAAAAAGTTGGAAACCCCTCGACTTTGTCACTTCAAAGTTCAATATCTCAAAAACGGCTGAATCGATTTTGATGAAATATGTCTAAAAACCATCGCTAAAAAACCTGCTTTCAAATGAAACAACCGCATTCAAATCGGTCTACCCGTTTAAGAGCTACGGTGCCACAGACAGACACACATAGCGGTCAAACTCATAACACGCCTCTTTTTGCGTCGGGGGTTAAAAATATAACTAAATATAATAGAAATTTAACATTATCCATCCGTATCGTACTTAAGTAGCCCAAACGAACCCATCTCCCCAGTGACCCATCTACGCCGCTGTATATGTATGTATGTATGTAAGTAATTTACGACCCGGATACCAATAAATTGAATAGGTATAGATTTGAAAATAAATATAAAAATTACCTGCTCAGCAGCACTGCCCTCCTGGAGATCTGACACGAAGATACCCCGCCCAGCTTCTGTGTGTCGGCCTTCGATTATCATGATGCCCAAACCAGAGGGTCCCTGAAATTAATACACGTTTATTTTTAGCGTACCTTTTACCATGTACAGTCGAGGGTACCTACACAATACACATGTGAAACTTGCAAAAAATTCTAAAAACATGTAAAAGTTTTTGAAAAAATTCTGGAATTTTTTCACAAGCTATATGTATAGGAAATTTAAATTTAAGAAACGGAAAATTTCAATCGCCATACAAAATTGTGAGAAGTTTACGAAATTTTCCCATATGAAAAATTTTGCAATTTTGGAAAGTTTCCTTTGGCATATCAGTAGTTGAGGGCATTAATCGCACCTTTAAAATTCAAACGAAATAATTCGAAATGTTCACAGTTCCGAAATAAACTTTAAATTAAAACAATCTGGTTGAATTTTAAACTGAGAAAATTTCGAATTAATTTAGTTTAATTTTAAAGGTGCGAAATATCTACATATTTAGCCATGGCCTTGTGGTTAGTGCCATAAAGGTGTATATATATTTTTGACGACTTGGTAACGTACAAATGCGTGGCCTTGACTGTATATTTAAACAGTTACCTACATAATGTATCTACTAATTAACCTACTGATCTCTATAGATCTATTTTAAGCAATGATAACTTAACCCACACTTTCGCAGAGAGTACCATTTGCATTTAGTAGTAACTACAATAATACTATTTACGAGTATTCATTTTGTTAAAATGAGTTCCTGCTAAATTTCTTGCGATGCATTCTTCTTGGCAATAATGGTCATTCTGAAAGCGTTGCTAGTTTGAAAAAAAAAACGTGTAAAGGAGCCCATTGCGGCTTACTTATTCCTCCTTCCTCTCCTTCCTTTCCTGATCCTTCGTCAATACCATTAAATTCGCGCAGGAACCAGAACCAGCGGTGAAGGAATATATCCAATTTGGTTTTCACTTGTGTTCCTTTTCAAGTTCCTTCGTTTGTCCAAGAGAAACGAAAATGTAAAAGAAGTCTATTGATGTGTTATGATTCTCACCATCAACAATAACAAAGAAAAACTGAGCAGAATTTATAACATTGTTGACAGAGATTTTGACCGGGTTCGATACCCGGTTATGTATGAGAGTTAAAAAAAATTGAATACCATTTTTATTAAATCTAAAATCGACGCCATGGTTCCTAAGAACAGATTTCGCTCTGGATTGATTGGATTGATCACCTGTATACTTAATACAATAGAAGTAATTACTGACGAAGGAATTACGAGTACGTACTATTATTTGCAGTAGTTTCGTCAATAGATATATAGATAGATAGATAGATAGATAGAATCTTTATTCAAAACAGCATACAAAGCTCAAAGTACAATAGAAAATATACAATAATACCTTTAAATTTAAAACTAGCACCAAAATAAAGTTCACTTATTATTGTTTAAATTGATAAATTGAGAGCCCTGCGACGATGTCTAGAATAGGCGCTGACTCAGCATATACTGCAGTAACCTGCAGTGCTGATATTCTGTCAGAAACCCATGGTGTTTGCTGTACAAGGCAATCAGTCTGTGCCTCTTTAATTATTCCATATGAAGGATTTACTTCTAAAAAAGGGACAAACAATGACAGAACCAACTTATTACATATTACAAATCAAAAAACAATGTTTGTGAGCCAAAACAGTTATACAGTTAAGCATCGAACCGGCTAACAATGAAAACATCTGTGAAAAATGATGGCAGTGTCTAATCGACAAAAATATATATATTCTATCTATCTATCTATCTATCTACTATTATTTGCAGTAGTTTCGTCAATAGGTACTCGAGAAATCGTTTCTAGCATTGACAGATTGTCGATGAAAATTGGACAGACGAAAATCTTAACAAGGTCAATAGGGACATTCAAAGTATGTTGATGACATACATACCTTTTTGATGGTGATATCTCGAACACCTTTGTATGCCGCATATTTGTCCTCGGACTGAAATAACAAAAAAACCGTGTTTTCAAACAGTTTAAAATAACGCACTGTATAATAGTTAGGTTCAGCAACAGTTTGTGTTAAATCAAAAGTGCCGGCGATAAATTTCCGTACATATTTCATCTTCTTATTCCTATCCATTAGTTTATTAGTCTTTTGATCTGATCGATGTTTACTCGTGCGTCGTTTTAGGGGATACTTGTCAAAGTGAAGATAAAACTACCTTCAGAACGGTTAATATCAAACAAGATTATTATAAAATATTGAAGGTAGTTCGCAGTAAATCTTATAAACCCAGTGACATCCATTGACCAAATATAATATCTTAGATGAAGCGCTCGCTCGACTAGATACCGCCGGCGTACTTGTTAAATGCGGCAACATATAGTACGCCGAATTCGGCGTACCCGAGCCGGAGTCGACTCAGTCGCCTTGCAAACTGTGCGTAGGTGCATATACCGAATGTTAAGTTAAATTTTGGTCATAAACCGAAGTAAAATGCCAGTTTGCGCAGTGAAACTGTGTAAAAATAATACTACAAGAAATAAGAAGGACACTGGGATCACATACCATCAGTAAATATCGTATAATTTCGAAATTACAAAACAAAATAACATGAACCCTAAACGCCGTTCTGTGTTGCCGCGTACACAAGACCAATCATTGATCTAAGTATAATATATTATAGTCTAGTTTATTCTTTGTACTAACCTACTCGGTCAGGTAAAAATATAATACGAGTATGTAGGGACGACCAAGGCGCTAAAAAAAATTCAGATACTGAGCTACACCGACACAATGTCTGCAACTCGGTGTCATGCGACGGAAGACGCACGTAGACACTTGATGTACTTATATGTCGGCGGGCGATCGTAAAATCCGCCAGATCACGAAATTCCTAGGCATATCATGGAATGGCGCCATTTCATGAAATGCCTAAACGTTGGCCAGGCATATAAAATAAAACTAAAAATAAAAAACCTTTATTGCCACAAATTAAATTTACATAAAATTACACATTGTTAAAAAAATATATAAAATGTGGGAGAAAAACAAAAAGTCGGCACAATGGGCCCCCAGTCTCAGCATATGCTGGCTTGATTGCCCCGCGCTGGTTTTCAGACTGGTCCCTGTGAGGAAGACGGCCGGTCGCAGCGCTTCTCACATTCCATTACATTCCAATACTGGATAAGCCAAAAAAAGCATTTGTGTAGCCGTAGAAAAAAAATATATATAATAAAATAACTATAAACATTAAAAAAATACAATCAAAGTTAGCTGCTTTTGGACATACATCGTCTTGTGTGTTATGTGTGTTTGTGATTGTGAGTGTGTTAGATCTGAAAGTGCCAGTTCTGTTTTGGGAGGGGAAGGCTATAACTCCCTTTGTTTGCTAAGTAGGTGTGTTCTGTATAATCGTTTGAATTTTAATAACGGCATACAGGTTCTCGCAATGGTGGTGGTAAGTCATTCCAGATCTTAGCAGCGGCGAATTTAAACCCCCCTCTAAAAAAAATTGTCTTATGTTTAGGGATTGCAAGTTGTGTGCATCTTCTCAGTGTTCATACGCGTGTGTCTGTGACCCATTTCAATTTATAGTAGTATAAGTAGTAAGGCTTCTGGTGTTCTTGAGAAACAATACGGTAGATCGATTAGAGCAACGCCTTGTCGATATTCCTAGCTCTATACCGGGCACATCGCGATATGCCGAAATAAAGAAAAATTTAGGTACGACGAGCGAAGCGAGGAGTGGTTAGTATGAATAATTGTGACCACAACGCACGAGCCGAGCGAACGAAGCGAGCTTGCCGCGGAAGTGTCAGAACCGATATGGCGGCGTTTCATGATATGCCTAGGAATTTCATGATCTGCCTAAACATCACTAGGCAAATCGTTAAACGGTGAGTTTTGACGATATGGCGGATGTCCCTTAGCCAATTCATAAAATGGCGCCATTTCACGGCATACCTAGGAATTTCGTGATCTGGCAGATTTTACGATCGGCCGCCGACATATACATAACATACACTGCCTAGGGGTACGTATCGTTATACATATATGAAAATAAAAACCACAAGTACAAAATATGAGTAAATATGAGTTGAGTTCTCACGATACAGGCCCGTCCTAGTGACGAAACGCTGTTAAGCTGCGTTTCCACCAAAGATGTGCGAGGATCTGTTCCGAGGAATGTGTTTTTCATTAACCAATAGAGACGCTTCATCTACCTCGCCTCGCTCCGCTCAGCTGTTGCCACCTGTGCATGTGCTGTACGAGGATGGGTAAATAAAGCGTTTCTATTGGTTCATTAAAACATATTCCTCGCAACTCTAGTCAAACTGATGAGCAGTGGGGGCACACTTAAAACGTCACCTTTTCACGTACACGCCAGCGCCTCTGGCGACAAAATGATAGCACTAAGGTCAATGTGGCCAAGACCGGCATACTTCATTTTTTTTTTACCTCGGAGTGATCTAGCTGCGTTAATTATTCACCTGCGTTAACAATTGTACTTGCATACGATGAAGAATTTCATAAATAATAGTTAAGCTATAGAGACAGATCATTTTATTCACAAATCAAGCAAAAAAATTGTATTTTCTAAAATTCGGCGAGTAGACGGACTTCCCGTGTAGTATAAGGTAAGTCCGTCTAGTAATGATATCGGCCATACTATGTGGGTGCTTATATGTTAGTATTGGAATCCTTAAAAAAAATGAAACAAGACAATGAAAAGTGTACTTTAAACGTGTTAACATAAGGTTTAGATTCGGAATAAACACAATTTTTCTTTTTCAAAGGCAAGGCCGGCATATATTACGTAAATGGGGTGGTAAACCTTTTTGGCAAAAAATATATAATAAGTACTTACTTATTTATAAGGTTTCCCAAATAAAGGATCAATTGAAATTTTAAAATGTATTTTAATAGTTTAATTTTTAATTTACTGAGATCAAAGAGGGTCACCTAGCACTGATAGTGCAAGCTTTGCTTAGTTTGGGGCTAATATTTATTTGATTATTTATTTATTTGATAGGTATTTTTAATTTATATTTTCGGTGACATAGTGCCACAGCATAGTGCTGAGGGTGAGGACACATTTCCGCACTAGTTTCAAGATCAAAATGCCTTATGAAATCGTAATAATATTGAAATCGTAAAAACAGTTGGTAACTTCTGATTCAAGGGAATATGACGGACTTGCCTTGTACATAGTAGACGGACTTTCCAACTTAACGAAATTTTATTGTGATAAATGATGGTACGTATAATTACAAAAGTAAACCAATTTCTGATAAATTAAACACAGAATAAAGATAGCTGGTTCTTATATTACTTCTGTAGTTACTTCTGGTGCAAAATCTTGTCACGAACTATTTTTAACAATTTTGTTAGCAGAGACCGTCGCACTATCATTTCGAGTTCCATACATCCAATTACTTGTTTAGGCGGATTGCTCTGAAGTTCGTTGTCACAGCGCCATCTGTTTTAGAGTGAGGGAACAAGCGCGACAAACTGCTTTATATACTGGACGCTAAAGCAGGAACCGCTTTCAAATTCAAAAGTTATAACGTGTTGACGGACTTGCCTTATAGACGGTCTTGCCCACATTGACCTTACATTGACAAATGTGTCAAACGTGAACTTGAAAAATTCAGTCTGTCCGCCATCTTTCCGCTGTATGTTGGCTGTCTAGCTTTCGCGGGTGATTTTTAAGTTTATCTGTTTTTTGCTGTTTTCTTAAAGTTGTATTACATTGCTCCGCTTGGGTGACCAAGTGAAGTGACCACCATAAACTCGTTTGCTTTCCGGCCTCGCGATGTAATGCAACTTGCGCAATTTTCTTACAGGTCTAAACTGGGCTTTATAGACGTTAAGCTTGTTGTGTGTGTGCATGTACATGTGTGTGTTATGTCAGATTTAGTTTTTCAGCTAGCTACCAGATAGCGCTTGTTACCATACATGCAAATTTGACCATAGAGTTGCCACTCTTTTTCTATATTGTTACTAATACTCTTTGCTGATGAGCTTCAATGGGTGTGTTGTGTAGAAAAACAGGGTCGGTATTTCCATGTCAGTATTATTCGGCCCGGTAATGAGTGTCACCTGTCAAAACGATCGAGTCATAAATTCTTTTTTAATGTTTTTTATTCTGGACTAGGGAACAAAAAAATAATTGACGCTACTTAAAAAATCTGATATTTTTTTCTGTTAATTAGAAAGGTTATTTCTATTGATATAAAAAGTTTCAAGCGGTTCTAAATTTTGCAGACATTCCCCATTGATGTTGATATTGACGAAATAATAAATACCTACTGCACATAAGAGTTACTATTCGGGTGTTTATCCAGTATGATTTTCGTGGACACATTTTCATTCATTCTGTTACAGTTTGCTGATATCATCAAATTCTACAGCACATTCAAAAAAAGATGTGACCACGAAAATGAGGTGGTTAATTAACGCACAAATAATGACCCAAAAATATTAATTTGAAAATCGCTAAACATCAAACCCGAACTCCTACAGTACACACAAATAAAAAAACGTCATACACCTAGTTGTCAAATCGGTTAGCAGCAAAAAACAATGTTAATATTCTGTGTACACATCGCAAATTTATTTATGCAGCCAATAGTGTTACTAACGCGTAAAAAGGAAGTAAAATTAGTACGGTGGCGGGTTATATCTTGATTTTCCCCGCCGATATTTGATAAGTTGGTACATTTTGTTTGCTGAACAAACTCGAGGCAGACTGATCAACATTTGAACAACTGGGCAACACTTGGATAAATGGCACGGGCTGCGTTGTTTGCTACCAGAAAAATATTTTATTTTTAATATATATAATAATATAGCCTGTTTGTCCCGAACTGGTAGTTTTCTATTTTTGTGTATGTTATTGATTATCATAAAATGTCCCTCAGTTCGGTGTGTCTATTGACATAGGCCTCCTCCAACTGCCTCCATTGGGCTCTGTCAGCTGCAACTCTGGTCCAGTATGGTCCCAGGGTTAGGCGGAAATCATCCTCCCATCTTCTTATCGGACGCCCCCGTTGTCTGTTTCCATCTCTTGGGTACCAGAGTGTTACCTGCTTACTCCATTTGTCTGCTTTACAATTTTTAATATAAGCCTACTATAATGTCGCCAAGCGGTCACAGCGGAAGACCAGCGTTGGCCTACACGGCCAACACTATGCTGAGCTGGGACCGCTTCGCGATTTCGCATATTGTTGTTTTTTTTTCTTCCTTTAATGTATTTTTATTATGTTTTGTGCGAATAGCGAATAAATATTTATATTTATATTTCTTTATTTATTTCTATAAGCCCTCTTGTTCTGAGAGGAGGCCTGTGCCCAGCAGTGGGACGTATATAGGCTGGGATGATGATGATGAGGTAGGATCATCAACAAGAGGGCTTGGGCCATTAGTTCCCACGCAGGCCCAGTGCGGATTGGGAACTTCACACGCACCATTGAATTGCTTCGCAGTTTTGTGCAGATAAGCCTACTGAGCTGACAAAATAGCTAATAGCCTAAGAGTTTTACTTATTTACTATTTATAAATAAACACAATATTAAAATACTCTCCAGCACCATGTCATAGTGTTTTATAATTTCTGTGTCGTCCACATCGGTTTCGAACGACGACCCTAACTAAAACATTATAATACTATAGCGTGTGACACTGACGTAACGAAGCTTCCACCTAGAGCTAATCGAGGTAGACCCCCGGCTTGCTTCAAAACTGACTGAGCCGCGGGTCTACAACCGCTGGTTGCCAGCATGCGCGCCGTATTTTAGAGTCCGGAGCCAAAATGGCAAAAACGGAACCCTTATAGTTTCGCCATGTCTGTCTGTCTGTCTGTCTGTCCGTCCGCGGCTTTGCTCAGAGACTATCAGTGCTAGAAAGCTGTAATTTTGCACGGATATATTATATGTAAACTATGCCGACAAAATAGACGTAAAGTACGGGAGATTTTTTTTTTCTCATTCAACCCTGTAGTGTGGGGTATCATTAGGGGTTTGCCAAGACGATTTTTCGATTCAGTGATTTGTTTGCGAAATATTCAACTTTAAAGTGCAAATTTTCGTGAAAATCGAGCGTCCCCCCCCTCTAAAATCTAAGCCGGTGGGTGGAAAAATTTGAAAAAATTCAGGATGATAGCAAGTATATCAAACTTTCAAGAAAAACGGCTAAGTTTGCTTGAGAATGATTTGTAGTTTAAGAGTAAATAGCAGCCTAAGGTATAAAATATACCTATATAAACTTGGAAGATTCCGTATAAAATACAAAATATTACTTAACTTTTTCGTTATGGCTACGGAACCCTAGTATGGGCGTGTCCGACACGCTCTTCGCCGGTTTTGGTTTTGACAGCTCGCGAGAGACGTCAGTCAGTAGAGGAAGTTGGCTTTTGGCGCCAGCAGGCGAAAGAAAAATATATTCGCCCTGTGTGTGTTTTACTCCTTTGTATTGATTAATTAGGTAGTTAATAAAGTTAATTGCGAAATAACAATAGCTAAATAACACTTGCTAGAGCGAACTTAGTTTTAAAAACTTTAAGTACCTATCAATAGAGTTGACCTTGTGAATTGTTGTCAATACCGGGTATGTCATATACCGGGTGTGGCCTGTAATATACTGAGCGGCCCTCAAATGTATGCAGAATCGGTAATTTTGTATGAAGGGTGGGCCAAATTTTGTGCCGCTGAGAATATGAGCAAATAATTACGACATAGATAAACCGAACAACATTAGTTCAGCGACTTTTAGAAATTATTAGTTTTCTAATTTTCATTACACTTTTAAGTTTATTTGAAGAAGCAATGTAAGTACCTAAAGCAAAATGTTTGATGTTTGTAGCGTGACAGGCGACGTCAGTTATGTTCTAGACAAGTTCTAGGGTGGTGTACATTGATAGCAGTATTTAATTTGTATGAAAAAATAAATATTCAAAGACTCCATTATTTTTAAAAGTCGCTGAACTAATGTTGTTCAGTTTGACGAGGACGATCTACGTTTTAATTTTTTGCTCGTATTACAGACCACATCCGGTAGAAGGGCTTGGGTCTTTTACTGATCGACTTCAAAAATAGGAGGAGGTTCAGAGTTTGTCGGAATCTTTTTTTTATGTATCTGTCATATTTATGTTCCGCGATTACTCGAAGACGCTGAAACCGATTTTGTTTTAAATAATTATTTAGCGTTTGAGATCGCGTGTCTTCAAGCGGTTCCTTTCGAAAATGCCAATGGATCTCAAGAAGGTAGAGCTACCTACCACGGTTTTTTTTGCAGCCAATAGAGTATAATTATTGTGTGTATTGGGTCATATATTTGCCAGCGATGTTTGCTAACGGCAGCGTACGCACGGCAATAACGCTGCGTGTGCTAACAACACTAACTCGGTTAGCGGAGTTGTTGCCGAAATAACGAATCACTTATTGATATTAGAACTATATGCCGGCGGAAATATCATAAAGTGGAAAAGTGAAGGATGTACAATATTGGACTTCCAGTTGCTTCGGTTGGAAGCGGCCTGCAATCACCGGGAACCCAGCGGGGCTACTACGAAATTCGAAAATCGAAATTCGTGTCGATCCTTCCCTCTGACACTTATACTATTTAAGGGGATCCCATGCCCCAATGACCTTCGATCTGAATTACTTAGTTTTCTAATGTTTTTTGTAGCTTATTATATTAACAACAATAGCTTTAAGCTAATAGTATCCCATATTTACTTCAAAATCATTGTCTTCGAGATACTTGGCATCAAAGTTGAACAATTTTAGGCCAAAAAACTGTTTTTCTAGCCATAACTTTTGTGTTAATTAGTTTCAAATGAAAACCCTTGACACGTTTTTAGAGACGTCAAAGACGAACACCAAATATGAAGATTTCGTATATGATTCGTTTATCGCTATTCCGCGGTAACTATGCAGTTTTCCAGGATAAAAGCTATCCTATGTCCTTTCCCGGGACTCGAACTATGTTTATACCAAATTTCATTTAAATCGTTTCAACAGTTTAGGCGTGATGAGGTTACAAACAAACAGACTTACAAACTTTCGCATTTATAATATTAGTGGGATTATTTTGTATGGTCTCCATTTACGGGCTTTCACCATCATACCATCCATCCATCCCAGCCTATATACGTCCCACTGCTGGACAGAGGCCTCCTCTCAGAACAAGAGGGCTCACCATCATACATTTCTATTTAACTACGAGATCGGTGATAGTATGGCTATATCGTGTAAACATGGGATTAATCTGATACGGTTATTTTAGCAGATAAGTTATCTAATGGAGTTGTATCATTGGTAACGTGTTGAGATTCTCCCCATCCATTGTTAGCTTAGATGACTGTTTCGTTGCGTCACCGATAAAATTGGTGATCGGTGAAAATAATCATAAGTATCATAACCTAACCAACTTTTTTTTAAATAGCCTATATAGTGTTCCACTGCTGGCCAAAGGCGTCCCCTTTTTTCTTCCACTCGTCTCTGGCTTCGGCAAATGTTGCCAGTCCGGCTGGAATCGCTTCAAATCGTCCTGCCTTCTTTTAGGCCTACCTCTGCTCCGGTGCCCGTCGCTTGGAACCCAATCAGTTGTGAATTTGGCCCAACGATCCGGATGCATCCGGCAGACATGACCTGCCCAGTCCCACTTGAGTTTGGCGGTCTTTGTCTTCATCAACAATTCGGGTTTTTGAGCGCAGTTCAGTGTTTCTGATTCTATCAGCTCTTCGAACACCTAGGATACTGCGCTCCATAGCTCGCTGTAAAACCTTGAGTTTGGACTTCTGGGCCTCAGTCATAGACCAGGTTTGAGCACCGTAGGATAGGATGGGCAGTACGCACATGTCAACGAGTTTGCGTTTTAAGGCTAGGGGAAGTTTACCCTTCATTAATGCTTTCATGGACCAGTAGCTCCTCCAGTCATTTTCGGTACGTTTGTTGATTTCATTGCCTTGTCTGATTTCGCAGGAGATTCTCTGGCCCAAATTAGTGTATTCGTTGACATATTGAATCACAATCACAATATACATCTTAGACCTCTAGGTTGGCAACGCGTCTGCAATACCCCTGGTGTTGCAGATGTTTATAGGCGATGGTGATCTCTTACCATCAGGAGATCCACTTGCTCGTTTGCCATCCGGTCGAATAAAAAAAAATATACAACTTATTATTAGCTGAAAAACCATCTATATTGCCATTTCAAAGTCAAATCAAACACAGCTAAGAACCACCGAAGGAAACTCCCTTTCACGTAATAAAAATTGCAATCAAAAAGGTCCATCTGTTTGAGAACCATACTGCCAGAGGTACACAGACAAACAGACTTGACATTAAACTAATAACACCTTTTTCCGTTGGGGGCTAATAAATAGAAAATGTTTGAGATCGTAGGATCGGAAAATCGCAGAATCGCACATTTTAATTAAAATTCGTAATGCAATCGCCAGCACCGGACTGTCAGACAATGCGGCCTCAAATTCATTTTAGTGGATTTTTTGCAAAAGAACTTTGTTATCACGATGGAGATGTACGAGTACTCGTAATCCCACACATTTGCTAAACAAAATGATTCCCCTCAATTATGAGCACAAGCAGCCCGAAACCCGGAACTTGTCGAAATAAACCGAACACAGTGTGTATTCAGTGAGAATCCAAGTATTTATAGCATTAGATTCCACTATTTAGCACTTGACCACGTGTCTGCGGCTAGGCAGGATTTAGAGGGTTCAGTTTGAGGAAGGAAGTGGGGTCAAAATGAACTTGCAAGATTTGACCCAATAAAAGCAACAAACAGGGCAAGTTAAATAAAAGCTTGTTAAAATGTTAATTCCCATTTGATTTTTATGAGAAAGTTTGTTTTCATCTCTCCTGTTCGGAAAGTTTAATTTTCATGGATAGATAGCCGGGTGGAAAATTGCGTTTTCATCTCTAGGGTGGAAAGTATTTTTTTTTTAATTTTTACGATTCGCCACGGAGTCGAAGATAATTGAGTTACGTCAATGACACTTTTTTTTCACGTTTCGGCATGGCCATCTAGATGCACGTCGTGACCAAGGAGCTTATATACCTACAACACTGGAGGTTGAACGCCGAACATCCGCTTGAAACAAGAAATTTGACTTTTAATATGTCACGAATATAATCCATCTCTTTCTTTAGTTAGGTTAAGAAAGAGATGGAAGTCATTCTTGGAATGTGAAAGAGAGAGATGGAAAATATAAATAAGTAACAAAGGTCAAACATCTTCGTTCGGCGTTCAGCCTCCAGTTTTGTATATACCTAAGCTCCTTGGTCGTATCGCGACCAACTCGATTTTTTTTATAGTCGGACGTAGCAAGTGACCAGTGCGAAAAGATTGGAGGTTGGATATCTGTAAATTTAATTTATTATTATTCTCTTCTTTTTTGTAGTATTTTACTTTCCTCACAGTCGAAATGAAAAGTAGAGTGTCTAACTCGGGTGAAATTACCCATTTCCCCTCGAACTATTGGCGCTCTCACTTCGTTCGAGCGCCAGAAATATCTCGGGTGAAATGGGTCACTTTCCACCCTTGGTTATCAATCTATTAATATCGCTTACGATGATAGTGTTTGTAATTTTTTCGTTTTATATATCTCTTTTTAGGCATGGTAATTTGCTCTATGTATGCATTTCTTTATAGTTATTTACAAAATTTTCATGTTACCATCAAATTATTTATTTTAAAAGATAGTGCTGTTCTTAGCCCTAATATAACTAATAACCCTGTTGTACCTATTTTGCAGAAGGGCAATGTTGGATTAGGTTAGAGTTGTGTCAAGTCGTAAAGTGCAATGACCACGAAGTAGTGTAACCAACATGCCAATTGTCTAATAAAATAATTCCTTTTTAAAGGTATCTGGAAGAGATCGCTCTGAATCAATAGGCCGTCCAGGCTAACCTTGGAAAAATTCTCTATGTATCTGTTTTCTGTATGTACTACTTACTTACTACACGTCATATTGCAATGTCTAATAAAGAGTCGTTGTATTATGCAAATATATTTATAATTCTAGAGAAATCACAGCGAATAATCCCAATGGGATCGAACGTCACTAATGAATAAACCACAGCTAATCGAGACATCGAGCTGAAAGTAACGCCGTCCATTATGAATAAAACAAGAGTAAGAATATCCACAAGGCTAAGCGCATTATAAATTCATAAGCAGATACAGACGAGCGTGGGTAAGTAGACAAATACTCGTAGATACGTGTAGACGCGGTTATTTATGATAGTGAATTTGCAATGGATACGAAGGTTACAGACGCGTTACAGACATAGGGGCTGTTTCACCGCATCCATTGATTAATTTTATTTGACGGATAAATGTGATGCCGTCTCCGTCTATTCAAACAAAACAAACAGAGACGGCGTCACATCAGGAGGTTATAATAACGTTTACGTAGATGTTGCGCCTTGCCAAAGGGTACAGAAAAGTTCAGGAGTAACTGGTGCTTTTAATACTTGGTCGTTTTAAACAATAACACTGAATGAAAGAAAATATGCTTTTTAGTCATATTTACAAGCAAAACGAACAAAAAATTTGAGCTGGCTCAGCGCAAAGTTAACGAATTGCTTCGTAGCGCTAATATATTCGGCCAGAAAATCAACCTTAAGGGCTTTTAAAACTAAACTCAATCTTTATTAAATACGACTATACGAGAGGAAAAACGGATCATAACAAGTTCATACAAAATTATGCACCATTGGCAACAACAAAAATAAAAAATAACAGTATAAGTACAATATTACAGAACACAAAAAGTTTCCACTGAGGCATAATTTTCTGTAAAGCAAATAATGTTTTTTCAAACTATTTTTAAAAGAAGGTGGATATAGGGATGATGGTGCTAAAATTAAATATTTAAAAAATAACAGTGATAAAGATAAACCTGTATTTACTGTAGTAGACAAAGTACTGTATCAGACAGTAATATTATAAGGAATAAAAGACAGATGAAAAAGAAACTTAACGTGCTCGATGGTTTTATGCGATAAACGCAATTACATGAAATATGATTGTCGTAGTTATTCAAGTTTTTTATGATAATGATACCTTGACGAGTGACATACCGTGATAGGTACAGAGAAACATAAAAAAACTCATTTTTTCATCCTTTTTTTGCTAAATACGTACAGCTAACCAATTTGATTCTTAGGCCATCACAGAACCTTGTCATTATGACATTTTACGTCAGCATTGGTATACACAAACCAAAATTACATAGGTACTATAGCAAGGTTTAATAGTGACATATAAATTCAATTGGTTGACTGGACGTCATGAATTACGAACTTTCGATTCACAATTTTATACCTGTGGCCCATTTCACGAAGCTACAAGTCACAATTTACAAGCGGTAGTCTCTTTTCAATACATACTGTTAAACAAAGACTACCGCTTGTAAATTGTAACTTGTAGCTTTGTGAAATAGGGCACTGTTGGCTTTGCGAGTAAAATTTAACGGTTCATACACTCAATATATCCATCTCACCAGATCTCACCTTTTTCCGTTTGAACGACAAAGTCCGCCTCCATATCGACCGCAACAGCACAGCCGGTTTGTACAACTCTGCGTCGACTCTGCGCGCGCAAGACTCGCTCATCACAGTCATCACTGAGTCATCACTGTCACTGTTACATCACCATCATTTGACCGACGCCATCACTTGTCACTTGTCAATGTTGATTTTTAGGAGCTAGCTCAGCGTTATTTAGAACAAGTTGAGATTGATGTTTCTAATTTTCATCTTCAAACTCATTGAAACCCACAATTACAACCGAGAGGTTATAAACGTTGCAAATATTTGTTTATTAATGTATTCGTTATTCCTTTATTTCGCACTGAAGCAATGGATTCTGTAAACATTTTGTGCAGAACCAAAACGGTAAGCTTCACTGTCAATAATTAATCAATTCAGACGTTACTTTGCGAAGATCCTTCCTTGTCAACTATATAGGTACTATAACCACCTTGACAGATATCGTCGTTACTTTCGAATTCGAAAACTTCATATTTCAAATTAATACGGTACCAAAATTGACTCGTGAGAAATTGTGCCTTAGGTTTTGTATGGAATCTTTTACTTATGTATCTAATATTAAATATTTTTAATATGAAAGTGAACCGTAGAGTTGTTTGACGACAGGTAGAGATATTTAAACGTAAACAAAGGGGTTTATTCTCAATTCAGAAATACCTTCAAATCGAGACCTTACTGGTAAGGTCATTGCCTCGAAAATGTTTAAGTAATACTAGTCACTACACTTGAATAATATACTTAATATAACAATGGTTACAATGTGTAAACGTGATTAATGAAACATTGAACTAAGGAATTTTAAAACACTCGTCTGAATTATTGTCTGAACTTCACATCCGTACTATCACGTTTTTCTTCATCGAAAAGCTGATAGTAAAATTTCAAATGTGATTTCGCACATAAATTGCTGACGATCGCTACCGAGTAAAGCAAAGCCAACGAAAGGAGATATACATCATCTTAAATAATTTATTGAATCAGGCGTTACTTTGCGGAGGTCCATATCAATGAACTAAAATAATTTCCTTGCTCACCCGCGACCTTACGATAGCTAAGTTTATGCAAAATATGCGTGTTCATGCAGTTCCTCCACCTCCACACTGTAAGAACACACACAAATCACACAAACCCATCTATCACCACCACCACACTACACTGACGCGTTTCGAACTCAAACAGAGCTCATCTTCAGAGTGACACAACACAACCATACACCATGCTACCAGTTGTTAGACTAACGAACCACAACCACCGTTTTAACTTGTCACTGTAACTCCCCAAGTACCCACATACGTTTTATGAAACAAAACAAAACTACCCACAAATTATTAATAAAAATTTTTTAACCGTCCTTCAAAACTACCTTGATTTTTTATTTATTTACTGTCAAGGCATGTTTTAATAACTACCATTGCTGAAATTAGATCCAAGCCGTAGCAAGGTTGTGTCACTCTGAAGATGAGCTCTGTTTGAGTTCGAAACGCGTCAGTGTAGTGTGGTGGTGGTATAGATGGGTTTGTTGATGTGTGTGTTTTCTTACAGTGTGGAGGTGGAGGAACTGCATGAACACGCATATTTTGCATAAGCTTAGCTATCGTAAGGTCGCGGGTGAGCAAGGAAATTATTTTAGTTCATTTACATCATCTTAGTCTGATACGTCATTATTACTATTTCGCTCCCTTTCTGTCTCATGACAACCAGCAATCGTGGATTTTTATTGATAAACGGGAGGTCTACTGGCTTGACGAAAAACAAGTGAAGCTAATTAGAAGAAGCCGCTGTGGAGATCTTTGAGGAAGAATACTTAAGGGTAGACAGAAACACGGTCTACAAAACACGTGATCATGAAGAGAAAAATAGAGAGAGAAAGAGAGGTTTACACATATTCGATACACAGGCTAAAAATTATTTAGAAAGAAAACATTTTGAAAGATCATCAAATAGTATAAATTGATAGCTGGTGGTGGTGGTTGGTAGATATAAAAATCGCAAATTTGTGCGGTTCAAAGATGAATTTTTTGCCAGTTTTATCTCAAACACGGACTATTTTCAGTACAATGTTCACAGTATCGGGGCAGATAACGAATACCTACCTACGAATTTGACTGGAGAGTTTAATGGTCTGATAGCCGTAACCCCTATAACTGGTATATATTGAAATCCATACATATTAAAAGTGATTATGTACCAAATGTTTGCCGTAGTGATCATTTGCCATGTCTTTTTCTTGAAAACTATAAATAATTCCTGATTGTTATAAAATAAACCTAACCTAACCCACAAGGTTCTACAGGATGGCGATTTCAAAGTTAAACAAAAAAGAGTTATGGCAAATTACCATTATGTCTTACGTGTTATGGATCGCGAAAAAAATAAATGATTTTCACTGGAACTTGGTTCGGGTCTTGTGTCGTTCAGATTGTCAATTGATTGTCTTTCTCATAACGACCTTCGTCTACTAGTAAGTACTTATTATAACAGATGACTAGAGCAATTATTATTTTAAACAATACCATTAGTCGTAATTAATAAAACAGGGAGTTAATTGGTGAGAACTCTCCCATTGAATTCAAATTTGGGATGTTATTAATATCTAATGATCACTGATTTAATGTTACAGTGTATACTCGTGGCTATATATTTAGTTTCTTCTTGGCTCCTATTGTCTCCTCTGTCTTTTTTAATGAATCAATCAACTCAGCCCACATCCACCCACTGCTGGGTAAAGGTTTCTTTAACTTCACGCCATTTTGCCCGGTCCCGTCTTTTTACAGGATTTTATTTAGTTTCACCTATCCCCTTGTCTGTCTGTCTGTCTGTAATCAAATCTTGCAACTTAAATTTGCCCAACTTCCAGTAATTATATTAACTTGAAATTTGGTATACTTTGTTCACTAATATGTTGCATAAAATCGAATCATAACAACCTTGAGCAGAATCATCATATCACTGAATTACTTTTCGCATATATTTTTTCCCATACTATTTCTCATAATTTTGTAAAGCAGAATATTAACATCACATAATATCAATGAGAATAATGAAGACAACAACAACAACTGGTAACAAATCTAACTCTAACTCAACTCTAACTCTCTGGTGGGTCTAACAACTGGTAGCATGGTGTACGGTTGTGTTACTCTGAAGATGAGCTCTGGTTGAGTTCGAAACGCTTCAGTGCAGTGTGGTGGTGGTGCTAGATGGGTTTGTGTGATTTGTGTGTGTTCTTACAGTGTGGAGGTGGAGGAACTGCATGAACACGCATATTTTACATAAGCTTAGCTATCATAAGGTCGCGGGTGAGCAAGGAAATTTCTTTTAGTTCATTTAGTGTGACCAGTCTTAATCCCCGTTTAAATATGGCCACGCTTTTTCGTTACAGACATTACAAGCCTTTCAATAAAATACAATTAGCATACAAAAGCTAAGCGCCATTGGTATTCGCGTGAACCGTATTTTATGGCTATAGATATTATATTCGTGTAATATTTATTTAAATTTGTGTGAACGATTATTCAACAGTTCTGCGCGGTCATAAATTTCAATAAATTTCTGAACAGTTTTTCTCCGAAGCCAGACGAATCGGTTTTGTATGAAGAAATGTAATTTACATACAATTAGATGATTTAGGTGTAGTAATAGGCATAAACTCTTCTTCAGTTTTTTGTCTTAATCTCAAGCAATTTGAATAACTTGATTATAGATTGCTTTTTTAATTTGTGTTTTAAAATCGTTTATTAGAGAATTTTAAGTGTTGTCATTAAGTAAACCTGAATTTGAAATATCTGACACAACAAGTGCATAAATTATCTAAAACGACTCTATTTCCAGGGCCTGTCGGATGTGTCAGATTATTTGCACGCTCCGCTGTGGCAGATATTAATGCAGGTGACTGTACCTACCACGGCATCTTCTCTATGCGAGCGATATCCTAAAGGAGCGGCCACACCGCTGCTTAAAAAACGGTGACGGAACCCAATCGCAGTGACGCATCGTATGCGCACCGTTTTTATCGCAGCCCTCCACACCGCTGCTCAAAATACGCAGAGGGTGCGGAATCGCAGTGACGTGCCGTAAACGTCACGACTTTTGGTAGAGAGTATGCGGTAAAGACCTCACGTTTACGGCACGTCACTGCGATTGCGTACCGTTAGCGTATTTAAAGCAGCGGTGTGGAGAGCATCCAATAAAAACGGTGCGCATACGATGCGTCACTGCGATTTCGTACCGTCACCGTTTTTTAAGCAGCGGTATGGTCGCGGCCTTCAGCGTATAATAATACTGCTTTTTTTTATTACAGATAGGTAATCGAAGTAGTGCCGATTATTCCCACGCCGTTATGACATATGACACCGGGAGTGTAATATCAGTAGCTTAATCCCTTGATACTCTTACTCGGACGTAATAAGGCCATGGCAACATATTTTGAGTGGTTTTAAATAGATACATATTTTTGCACTTGACTGTACTAGTGTATTAAAAGAAATGCGAATGCAAAGAAAAACATAGTTAAATGTGAAAGTTTGCTACTTTTTCAAACAAAAACTAAAGAAAGGACTTTGATGAAATTTGCCACGCAGTTTTAATAACACGGGTATATTTCTTCTTTGTCGCGAAAAATTTCAATTTCTGGCGGGACATAGTAATTAAAAGTAACATTACACCATAACTTTACAACATAGTACCTAAAGGCTATAGTTTGTGATAAATGTGGTAATAATGATGACAATATAATGTAGGTATATCATGCATGACACTTATTTAGAACGAACTCAAAAGCATTAAAAGCTATTGATCTTAAACCACCGTGGTGGCCTTGTCGTTTGACCTATGGCCTCTCAAAGCAGAAGATCGAGGGTTCAAATCCGGGCTCGCACCTCAGTTTTTCAAAATTAATGCGCGAAATTACACGTGAAATTGACCACGAGCTTTACGGTGAAGGAAAACACAGTGAGGAAACTTGCACAAACCTGCGAAGCAATTTAATGGCCCGCGTGGCAACTACGGCCCCAAGCCCTTACATTCTTTGAGAAAGCCTGTGCCCAGAAATAGGCCGTTTAGTTTCATTCAAATTTTATCGGTAATTGCTATTGCTTCACAGGTGTGTGCAAGATTCCTAGCGATGTTTTCATATACCTATATCACAAAACCTATATGTACATTCAAGAATTCGAAAAACTCAGAAATGCGATCCTGGGTTCTAACCCACGATCCTTTGCTTGAGAGACCATAGGTTAACCGTTAAACCACCACGTCTTGCGACTACATAAAACTTTATAAAAAGGTCCCTTCGCAAAGTAATTATCTTTTAACATAATTAAAACACTTAATAACCTCGAAACACTGGAACAAACGAAAATAATGCTACATTGCATTTAATTGAATCGTTGATAATAATCATAATAAATAACCGCTTGTTATATAAATTATTGTAAATTGAATACCTAACAAGCTAGGTATAAATCACATACCTCTAGATAGATTTATAGCGTAGTACTTAAATTAAAGTATCGTTAATATTTATCACTAATTACCGGTCTTAATCAACCTAAGTATTTAACGTGAAATTTCGTAAAACGCAAAACTACAATTTCACTTAACACAATAGGTTTTTACGATTCGAGCAAATCTAACCTTTTTCACACTTTAGAAAAAAAACATTAAACAGTCTATGGTCGGATTTCACTTCACTTGAATTAAGAACAATTTGTTTTAGACAGCCTTTTAATTCACGGATATTTTTAAATATTTTTTAAAATTTGGAACGCGTTTATAGCGTCTCTAAACCATCTCCAAACTACAAACACAGTATGTTTGCAATATGACATTGCTATGTACGATAACATATACAAAAAAAACTTCACACCCATACAACCATAAGTTCCTAACACGCAATTCAAACACACACCTTAATACCATTACGTAGAATTCAAGTTCGATTGAACGGCGATCGGCGCTTGTATTGTTTTAATGTAGAAAGAAAACGTAAACACTGAAACATTGCGAATTTATCAATTCTGAGTTCTATTATGAGCCCACAGAGTATTCTTTTAACTGGTATGTTTCCAAAGGAAAATCATACGGATTATACTGGCATATGATATGCCGTGCGTGCGAGCGAGAGAGAGCGACAGACAAGGTCAACTTTAACTCTAATGAACATAATTTAAATAATAAAACGTAATCTATCTTTTTTTCGTAAAAGACTGGTTTTAATTAACAGATTGGTAACGGATCATAAACGGAATCGGGGGAGAACCTTCATTGGAAAGTTTTTTTTAGTTGTTTGTTAACGGGCTAGCGGAATGCGTGATGGTAAGTAAAGGTGCGATTCCACCAGAGATGTGCGAGGATGTATTGCTAGGCATGTGTTTCAAAGTTTCTAGGAACTATAATACGACGATAGACAACCGGATGGCCTAGTGGTTAGAGAACCTGACTACGAAGCTTGAGGTCCCGGGTTCGATTCCCGTGTCGGGGCAGATATTTGTATGAAAAATACGAATGTTTTTTCTCGGGTCTTGGGTGTTTAAGTAATATGTATTTAAGTATGTATCTATCTATTATCTATATAATTATATTTATCCGTTGCTTAGTACCCAGCACATGTACAGGTGTGCATTATGTAGAACTAGTGCCTAGCAGAAATAATCCTACTAATATTATAAATGTGAAAGTTTGTAAGTATGTTTGTTTATTTGTTTGTTTGTTATTTCCTCACGCCAAAACCGCTGCCGATTAAGATGAAATTCGGTGATAGTTTGCGTCCCGGGGAAAGACATAGGATAGTTTTTATCCCGAAAAATTGCATATTTTCCGCGGGACAGTGAAAACCGAATTCTACGCGGACGGATTTAATGGCTCTACTATTGGAAATACAAACTGAAATATTGATACACAGAAAAAGAGGCCAGCGCTGGGAATCGAACCAAGGTCTTCAGCATTCCGTGCCGCGTGCCATACCCCTACACCACCACTGGACGGGAGTACAGACACGAATTTCTCCTATGCACCTATTTCTCCTATGTTTGTTTCTTATTTAGTCACTTAAGCAGCGACACTAGCGACATCTATGCTGTAGCCCTCATCGAGAAACTTTCAACACACCATTGGAACTAACCGCTCACCCGGACAAGAGATGTCGCTATTAAGCAATCAAATGACACGATAGGACACCAAAAGGGGTCGAAACGGAGCGCCACGTCGACGTGATTTTTGGCATAGAGATAGTTTATTGCAGTAGTTCCCAAACTTATTTTTCTCGTGGACCACTTTCAAAATTTTACTGGTTTCGGTGGACCCCCTGCTGCTACATTTCTACCACATTCTTAAAGTCGACAAAAAATAAATATTGTGTCGCTTCTGAGTTCTGTCCAGTCGCTTGCCTTATTAAAATATTATATGCTTAGTTAGGTACTTAAAACAATGTAGGTAGGCCCTTATAAAAACTATGCTTACATTTTGGCTCTTTACTATCAAAAGCAGATAAATTTTCGTGGACCCCCCATTAACATCTTATGGACCCCCATTTTTTTCACGCCTACGTAGACCCCCAGCAAGTCTCCCGTGGACCCCTTGGGGTCCACCTGGACCACTTTGGGAATCACTGGTTTATTGGCTAGAGAGTGACATAGGCTTAAGATAAAAAAATACAAAAAGACTCCAAAAACCAATCTTAACTCTACTATTGGTACATTTTTACCTTTCTAACCACTTCGCCTCCTCGTTCCGCTCCAGTGGACACCCTGATACGGTTGTAACATGAGAGGACCGACCGATATTATATATCGCATGGGTCTCAACTCCCTGTCGCCGGAAGGCCTCCAAATGGTAAGATTAATCGCTTCGGTCAATCGTGGCGATTGGCATACACTTCTACTCGGGGATTGACATACGAGTACACTATCGATCGGTCGTTTCGATCGGTTTGTAACGACGGATTGTAAAGATTAATCTTACCATTTAGGTATGGAGCCCTTGAAGTGGACCGGAGATTTTATTCAATTCTATTGGTGATTTTTTTCGCTCCGCTCCAGTGCACACGTAGCCTTATACGCTTGTCACATTAGAGGATTGACGTTGCATACCCGTTATGGACCTTTTTATGCGCCTTTCAAAGACCTATCATAGACCAGAGGCCTTATCATAGTAAAAGAGGACAATATTACATCGCGCGGCTTAAATGTGTGTGCGCCGGTTGGCGCTGGTGCGCACGTGCACGCCGCACGCACACACTGATAATTTAAGGAGGATTAAGTTTTCTTTAGTCAAGGCTGCGCTTCCTTAGGTGCCGTACGTTTGGATTTCAGTACCCTTAGTGTAAGTTTTCGGTTACAAAATACGTCGCGAACGCGACACTAAGGGCACTGCTCGCGCGTCTTGCGCTCGCTTCGCGAGATGATCACCTTTTACGTTCGCGTACTTACTCGTACTTACGTATTTTTTGAATCAGGTATAGTTGTAAATTAGTGGTATATAAGTGTACTGTAATAAGTTCGTGCAAGGACACATGAAAAATAATAAACACCTATAAACAATATAATTATAGTATTATGTGTAGGTAAACATGAGTAGTATGTATACAATCGCCATCACAGTTCTGGCGAATTTATAAATAACATTTTTAAATTTAGTATAAGCACTTCTTCTTCTAGCTAGCTAAGCACTTTAGACACCACTAAATATGGGGTCCCGTTGTAAAGTATAAAACCAGCCAATTTTGTGTCAGATCACACGCAATACAGTGTTCCGAACGATCATGCGACAAAATATTCAAAGTTCTAGTTCAATGCTAACGCACACACACACACACACACACACGCACAGACACGACTTGTTCGTTTTGTTGCCTAATTTTTAATTTACCCATTTTTGACAAAATTTAGTTATATAATCAAATCAATTGTTTGTACCCCGAATCAGGTTTCCACGTGACAGGCTTAGCCTAGTGTGGAACCAACGGAAACTCTACTTGTAATTTGTTTTTGCTTTTAATAAACCATTTTAATTTTTTTGATTTTTTTTAATGGTTCTTAACTCTTAATGGTGATGAGGGACCATTTGATTTTTTTTGCCCTGCCTCCCACGGACCACATGTAGTTCGTAAAATGAAAATGATGAAAATTAATAAATAATTCTTTGGGTATGTCCAGGGATCTCGAATCTAGTTAATGATCCAATTCAATTCTAAATTATTAATTTCCTCAGTTTCACAGGGAACGATATATTTAGTACTAGTAAGTACTTATGGATTGTTATGATATTAACCTAATCTAGGTATAAGGCTCCATAGAAAACCAACATTGCTGTACATATACTCGTACATGTGGCAACACATGCTGAGTGGAGACCCATTTAGTGTCCTATCGTGTCACTACGTACTTAGTTTTTAATTAATTAAATAATGAAATTAATTAATTAAAAATTAAACTAAACTAACTTAATTTTATGTATTTGACATTTAATTTGATTTAAATGGTTTTTAATTCTATTATTTTATTTTATTTATTATTTTTTGTGATTTTAATTTTAAAATGTGCTTTTGTTTTTTTCAGTGATTATATTAATTTTTAATTTAATTTTAAACAGAACTAACTTAGTTTTAAAGTGTGAATGTACTAACAAATGAATGGATCTATGTTGTCTGATAAATAAATAAATAAATAAATAAATTATTATTATTATTATCATTTAACCCCCGACGCAAAAAGAGGGGTGTTATAGGTTTGACCGCTATGTGTGTGTGTCTCTGTATGTCTGTGTGTCTGTCTGTCTGTGGCACTGTAGCTCTTAAGCGGGTGGACCGACTTGAATGCTGGTTTTTTAATTGAAAGCAGGTTTTCTAGTGACGGTTCTTAAACATGTTTTATCAAAATCAGTTTAGCCGTTTTTGAGATATTGAACTTTAAAGTGACAAAGTCGGGGGTTTTCCAACTTTTTGTTCGAAATTAAGTTAGAAATGCCTATTTATTATTACAGTACGGTAGTGGTACTGATGGAACAAAATAAATCTTTCATTCTTTCTTACTTACAGGATAGTTCCTAAAAAAATGTCTATATGTTAAACAGTTGATTATACCGGAAAAATATTTACCCCAATGCGTTAGAATAATGATGAAAAACAACGCATTACAATTTTACCCGCATATATTTACCTGCCTTGCGATATATTTATACTTGTATCATAAGGAAAATAGGTACAAATGCGTATGCTACGTACCTAGACGATTGGGCATGATGTACAGTCAAGTGGAAGTATCTATTCGAACCATTCAAAAATATGTTACTACGGCCTTATTGCGTCTGAATAAGATTCTGTGGTACCTATTTTTGAAACTTTTAATAAATTCATATTTTTAAACTTGTCTGTACACAATATGTCGTGCATAATGTTTTTTTAGCATATTTTATCAGAAGTACGTACTTATTAACCGTGCTCTCATATTTATCTTCAGTACCCATCATTTGTCAGCAGTTTTTTATTTATTTATTCCTCTTAATGGCGGCCATAAGGCTTGGGCCAATATCAGTTAAATTAAAGATAAATATATTCTTCTTATGCATGTTGTACGGTGATTGTAGTTTTTGCAACTTGATAGCAAAATTCCAGAAACCACGCGGCGACCACTTGCGCATTAAAAAATGTCAGACACGAGAGCAATATAGAATTTTGTGATCACTGTTCACTGTCAAGGTTAATTGCCGCATAAAACACTATCAAAATTATACTTCAACTAGCCAAAGAAGCAGAAATACCAAAATTAGATATCGTCTACATCCGCCATGTTCGAATGCTACAAATCGAATCCCAAACACAACAAACAAGCAGTTTTTTTACATTTGTCAACGATTTTGACATTTGACACTAAATATTTATTTTTTATATATTAATGGATGTGAAAACGTCACTCATTTGATACAATAATTGATTGAAACGTCGTATTCCGACTATTCTCGATGGAAAACCATGCGCTCCACTCCATTGTAGTAGGTGTTTTATCCACCTTAATAGTTATTTGTGTCACAAGGGAGCAAAATAATGCAGGTATTTACGGCGAGGGCGGTACATTGAATCCAGAATGTAGCGAAGGATTCTACAATAGAATCCTTCGCTGAGCGTACTGAGGGATTCAAATGTTAACGCCCAAGATGAAAATAATTTTGCTCCCGAGTGGCTCATACAACTTTTTACACCGAGCATTAAGAAACTTGAAAAAAAAAACTTAAATATAATGAAAGAGCAACCAGCATAGAAAATGGCGTGGCTTTACTATTTTTAACTTCAAATAATTGCATTTGCAAAAAAACACTTAGAAAGGCCTTGAACAGAAAAGTTGCACTTTGCTCCCTCTCGTCAGGGAGGAAAAGTTACTTTTCTGAATGAGAGGTGTGAAAAAAGAAATAGTTTACTATCACTTACCTCTTCTTCCAATGCCACTGGAAACTGTGTGAGAGGCTTCACAGCAACGTCTTCTAAAGCTGACTTTCGCCTGTAGGACAGAAAAGTTACATAAGTATGAGTTGAAATGAACACAACTTCACGAAGAATTGATTGCATAAATGGAGAATGGATTAAATGAATAGTGAATGTGTGAATGTCAAAATCCCGCTGTCATTACGCGATATGTTCTTGTGTGCGTCAACTCAGGTGGTACTAACTTTATAATAACTTTTTCTATATATAATAATAATAATAATTTAACGTTTATTTCAGGCTCTAGTCCCATACACTTCATGTTAGTTACAGTCTTATAATAATAATGTGTATAATAAAAATATTTCGGCGGCCGATCGTAAAATCCGCCAGATCACCATATGAGTAGATTATATTTGTTTACCTATGTTTTACAAATAGATAATTCTGATTCTGATTCTGATTCACGAAATTCCTAGGCATACTTATCGTGAAATGGCGCTATTTCATGAATTGGCTAAGGGACATCCGCCATATCGTTCAAAACTCACCGTTTCACGATTTGCCTAGTGACGTGTAGGCAGATCATGAAATTCCTAGGCATAACATGAAACGCCGCCATTTCATGATTTGGCCAGTTTAGGCAGATCATGAAATTCCTAGGCATATCATGAAGCGCTGCCATATCGGTTCTGGCACTTCGGCCTGTACCACTACCATGAGTTTACAGTGACCGTACTCGATAGTGACGGCGTAAATTATTCGTAGGGGCGCTGTACAATTCTCCATACAAATAATTTACGCCGTCGCTATCGAGTACGGTCACTGTAAACTCATGGTAGTGGCACGGTCACTGTAAACTCATGGTGTGTAAGTTTTCGGTTACAAAATACGTCTCGATCGCGTTCACGTTCAAATCTCAATTTGTATGCAAAGACGAACAGCGCCTTTAGCGGAATGTTTTCGATGTTCGTGTTTCGATACAAATTGAGATTTTAACGCGAACGCGATCGAGACGTATTTTGTACCGAACACTTACACTAAGGGCACAGATCGGCCGCCGACATACACGTCAAACGGACCTTAAGATACTAACGCCATCTAGCGACATATAGCGGCAACTGTCAGAAAACCGATATTGCGATATTAGTTTAGTGTTATGAAATCATGTGCTTGCACTGTTGTGTTTCGGCGTGGAGAGTAAGACAGCCGGTGAAATTACTGGCACTTGAGGTATCCCATCTTAGGCCTCCAGGTTGGCAACGCATCTGCAATCCTGGTGTTGCAGATGTTTATGGGCGGTGGTGATCTCTTACCATCAGGAGACCCACTTGCTCGTTTGCCATCCAGTCAAATAAAAAAAAGAAAAAAGAAAAATTGGTTTAGTGTTATGAAATCATGTTTCATTTTTTAGTAAGGTGAGTATTGCTATAACTTTTAAATAGGCGCATGCGCATTGGAATACGTACTCTACCCGTATAGGAGTGAGTTTGAAATCCCCTTATTCGTCGTAGTACCAACAACTAACGTAGTACACCAGTGGTACGAGAAGGAACTGTCATTCATGGGGTGAAATCCACTTCCGGTTGTTGGATTAAAATAATCATCATCATCATCCCAGCCTATATACGTCCCACTGCTGGGCACAGGCCTCCTCTCAGAACAAGAGGGCTTGGGCCATAGTTCCCACGCGGGCCCAGTGCGGATTGGGTACTTCATACACACCATTGAATTGCTTCGCAGGTTTGTGCAGGTTTCCTCACGATGTTTTCCTTCACCGCAAAGCTCGTGATCGGATCAAAATAATAAAATAAATAAATAAATATCACGGGACAATTCACACCAATTGACCTAGTCCCAAAGTAAGCTAAGCAAAGCTTGTGTTATGGGTAGGTACTAAGCAACGGATAAATATAATTATATAGATATAGATATAGATACATACTTAAATACATATTAAACACCCAAGACCCGAGAACAAACATTCGTATTTTTCATACATATATCTGCCACGACACGGGAATCGAACCCGGGACCTCAAGCTTCGTAGTCAGGTTCTCTAACCACGGCCATATGGTCGCCTATAGCCATATGGATTGCCTTGAGACTGTCTATAAATGTGTAGGTTCGAGTCGATACAGATACAATCAAGAAGAAAGGTCAGCAAACTTGCTCATCGGATTTTTTTGATTCAAAATGTACCTATTATTTTAGGCGGTACAGCGAAGATCAAATATATGTTTACACTTTAAGGCGCTGTTTCACCATCCATTGATTAACGTTAACCGACGGTTAAATGTGATGCCGTTTCCGTCTATTCGAACAAAACAAACAGAGACGGCATCACACCTAACCGCCAGTTAACACTAATCAATGGACGGTGGAACAGCCCCTAACTGGTCATGGAACTAATAATGAACTAAAATAATTTCTTTGTTCACCCGCGACCATAATATGATAAATAATGTTTATGCAAGATATGCGTGTTCATACAGTTCCTCACCTCCACACTGTAAGTAATACACAAACCCATCTATCACCACCACTTGACGCGTTTCGAACACAACAAGAGCTCATCTTCAGAGCAATCAAGCTTTGAGCTTTTAGTTCCTATGAATATTTATGAACCTCGAGCTCCTTCTATCGTGGTTTACTTGTATACTCATTAATGTATGACTGTATGTGTTCTCAAAATAAATAAACATAAGCGTACACCATGCTACCAGATGTTAGATTCAACACATGGAGTACGGTTGTGTTGCTCTGAAGATGAGCTCTGGTTGAGTTCGAAACGCGTCAGTGTAATTTGGTAGTGGTGATAGATGGGTTTGTATGATTTGTGTGTGTTCTTACAGTGTGGAGGTGGAGGAACTGCATAAACACGCATTATCTTGCATAAGCTTAGCTATCATAATTAAGGTCGCGGATGAGCAAAGAAATTCTTTTACTTCATTGATATGGACCTCCGCAAAGTATCGCCTGATTCAATAAAATATCTAAAATAATATAAAAAAAAATATTTAAAAAATCATCTTCCGTTTACAAATTCGCAGGTAAGTTATCTAAGGCCACGTTACGGCGGCAGCGATTACTCAAAAAGGTCTGTCAGCCTCCAAATTACCTCCTTTCATCCGCTAACGAGGCGCCCCCTGGCGACAAAGCGCAGTATCGCCGCTTTGAACGCATTGTACGACTCCAAGGGCTGACTAAGATATATATGCCGACGGAAGTGATATAACGTTGATTGATTGAGGTGTTAGTTCCGATTTCAATGAACTGTAGTTATTCGCTCCAAATAATTTGGACATGGACTACTAGAGTCTAACCAGTATTATTTGTCACAACTATGCTGACTCTTTCTGTTTCTGGCCGTCTGTCTATCTGTTTGCTAGTAGCATCGCAGCTCTGAAACGGATGGATTTATTACGACGAGGTGTTTTTCACGTAAGCGATAAAGAGTGAAGGTAATTCTTTTAAAATCAGTTCAGTCGTTCTATGTATTTAAGTATGTATCTATCTATATAATTATATTTATCCGTTGCTTAGTACCCATAACACAAGCTTTGCTAAGCTTACTTTGGGACTAGGTCAACTGGTGTGAATTGTCCCGTGATATTTATTTATTTATTAAGAGCTTTTAAGTGACAATGTCGGAGTGCTTCCAACCGTTCTAAGTTGGCCAGGTTATCGATGTTGTTATTAATTTTGTATTATTTTATTTCATTATTTTTTGTGAACCTAGACTGAAAAAATTTACGAGTAATTCTTGTGTCGCGAATGTGATCTCTGGAACGGCGACAGCGGCGGCTCTGTCCTGGCCCATTTCGATGAAATTTGATATGTGGGGGATTTCGGGGGTGAAGAAGAACAATTTAGCTTAGTGTTACTGAAAATACAAACTGAAATATAGATGCGCAGAAAAACCAGCAAAATAAGACCAGCACTGGGAATCGAACCCACGCCCTCGGCATTCCGTTCCACGTGCTATACCGCTACACCACTGCTGCTGGAGCAGCAGCAACTATTAAATATCTCGGGTGAAATGGGTCACTTTCCACTCTTGGTTATCAATCTACTATTGCCATCGTAGTTTGTCGCAAAAGTTCGTATTTATCTTGTTATCTCAACTAGCTTACCGAAGTTTACTGAAACTTATTGAGAAAGCCAGATAAATACGAACTTAACCGACAAAGTACGATGGAAAAAGAATATTGATATATCATATTGCACTATCTAAGTTCTATCATAACTCCTTCACTTGCACTTCAATCCTTCTATGGAACTCTCTTCCCCTAGATGTGAGGAAAGCTAAATCTCTTCCTATTTTCAAAAATCTCGTCAAGGCTCACTTCTTGACACTGCCTTCTTAGCTCTGTCCTCAGTCTTTCTGTGTTTATCTATTTTATTTCCTTATTTCTTATCCTTTTTCTCCCATTACGGCCTTATTGTTAATTTATATTGCTATTTTATGTTAGTAGTTTATGTATTGTATGAGTATTGCATGTATGTATTTATATAGTTGTTTCATTTGTATTTATTTTAATATTATTGATTTTTTGTTTGTTTTTATTTTCTGTTTCTGTTTCCGCCACCTATTTTTGTAACATATAATTTCTTGTACCCAAATGGTTGTCTGGAAGAGATCGCTTTTAAGCGATAAGACCGCCTATTGTCTACCCTTAATCTAAGTGTTTATATCATAAGTTTTTGTACTGCTTTATGGTGTGCAATAAAGAATATTTGTATTGCATTGTATTGAAAAGATCTGTGTAGCATGAAAGAGGAATAAACTCACAACATTCACATTCATAATTTATTGGTAGGAAGGCCGTATCCAGTAGTCATATCACTTTAGCCCCGAGTTCCTTCCTATTAAATCGGCCCTTTCTACCGTTTAATACCCTTTTTATGTGCCGTGACGTCATCAACTTACGCGGAACGTCATAATAAGAGACGAGAGCTATTTCGCGAACCAGCGGCTTAGATTCAGGAGCAAAATTAATTTAAGGATCAGTTACTAAGTTATGATTGGCTAAAATGATGACACGTGGTATGAACTGGATCAAATTGAACGACTTTTGCATCTCATCATCAACATTCCGGTATATATATGTCCCACTGCTGGGCATAGACTTCTCAGGATGAAACGGCTTGGACCATAGTTCCCATGCAAGCCCACTGCAGATTAGGAGGTTCACACACGCTACAGAATTGCTTTGCACGTGAATTTTGTAAAACTCAGAGGTACTGAATGTAAAGGTTAGTTAAGTTTATTATAAATTTCCCTGCTATTTTGAGTTTTTTGATTCTAAAAAGTCTCACTTGGTACTCCAATTAAAACTTCATGACACTCAAAAGTAATTTTCACAACGTGACCAAAACAATAGTTTGTATTTCTATTTTGAGCTCAAGTATTATGATAAAAGTCATCATTCAAGTATGCGTATGTATATCATACTTAATTGGCATATTTTTTAAAGATTATCCGAATATATAAGTAAAAATGCGCTAAATTGTCCAGGAGATGATATCGTAGGCGCCAAAAGATTTAGACTCTTTTATTTACGTATCTATCTTAGATAAACGACCGAGAGTTCCACGCGCTAATACCTAATAGATGACACCCTTGTCAAAGTCAAAGTCAAAATATCTATTTACAAGAACTATGGTATTTTTATATGTTATCTTTAGTTACCTTAAAAGTATGATCTTGAAGACAGGTCCGACCAGCCCCTTGATGATGGCAGAAGCGTTTAGATGACATCTACCATGCAACACGATGCCATTGACCTGGAAAAAGGAGGTGTATGTTTAAAAGGTTATACAGGTAGCATTGGTAACACACAAAGAGGTTCAAATTTCAAATAGCCTAACTCGATCCCTTGTTACAAGTTTTTGTTTCTCTGTCTATTCGAACAAAAAAAATAAAGACGGCATCACACCTAACCGCCAGTTAACACTAATCAATGGATGGTGAAATAGCCCCTTAATGAATAATGTTTTTCTATCGTATTTTATTGGCTAAGCTTGCATTTATCTTGCTTTCTAAATTAGCTTCAGTAAACTTCTGTAAGCTAGTTGAGACAACAAGACAAATACGAATGTTTCCGACAAAATAGAATGACTAATTATCACTACATATGTACTACCTGTGGGCATCACTAAATTGACCTCGGCAATGCATTTAAGCGTATCTATAGCATTGGAATAAATGCACCAATAGATTTTCGTGCGTGCGTGTTTTGTTTGTGTAGATACGCGTGTGTTACTATTTTGTTACTCTGTTATGAATGATGAAATTTGGTTTAAACAAAGCTGGATTTTGACAAATAAAAGACTCGCATTACTTTTTATACCGATTCTTACGGGACTTTGGGATCACGCGTTTTGGAAAATTAAGTACTGTGGGGACTAGGCGGTATACCGCTGGCAGGTGGTAAAACTGAACACCTGGCAGGTTAGATTGACTTTATTATATATAATGGTAGTATGTTTATATTGTATGTTTCTAGAATTTGACTTTAAAACGATTGACAGCGGTATACAACGCAGATTGCTCCCGACAGCCTGAGCGGCTGGAACTATATATGTAAATTAGTGATAAGTTTTACCAAGTTTAATTCATCTGAGTTTAAAGTCACGCGCGTAGATCCCCATTACTTAAGCTCTTACCAAGTTACAGTCCCCACAGTACACTCATTAATTTCTCCACGTCCAAGAACTTTGACACTAATGGTTAAAATAAGCTTAAGTGCAGTTATCATTCAACAATGCCGTACAGAAAAAGGGAATTGGAAGCCAGTGAGATAACGAATGACGAAGCATCGACGATAAGATTGATGATGGAGGATTTAAAAGGAAGCGATATCTGGAAAGTCATTGGATTGCTGATAATAGTGATAATACTTGCAATATGCCACCAGTGAGATAACGTTTCCGAAAAGAAAGAATTACATCGAATGTTGTATATTTTACCGAAATTTCACATTGTTTTTAAGTGAAGTAAAATTTGCAACTAAAGTTATTAGGTCTATGTTTTACCAAGAGTTATGCACTTACTTACATATATTTCGGCGATTCATTTTTACGTATTTATTTATAGAATAGAAGAACCATGAGTTTATTTTAATGAAAACAAAAAAAATAGTTTACAGTTTAAATTTGTACCTGTAGATATAAATTGTAAGATATAATGCAAGTTTTGACAGCACCAGTTTTTTTTTATCAAATAGCTGCCAAACAATCATGCGGGTCACCTGATGGTAAGTGATCACCGCCGCCCATGGACACCTACAGCATTGTTAGGACTGCGGGTGCGGTGCCGGCCTAAAAGGGGGCTAATAGGGGAGGAGGGGGGAAGGGGGAGGGGAGTTGGGCCTACGGATCTCCCACTCACCGTACGAAACACAGTAGCAAAACTACTATTTCACGCCGGTATTCTGTGGGAGTGTGGTACTAACCCGGTCGAGCCGGCCCTTTAAGCCCCAAGCATGAAGGCCGGGGGTTTTAATTAAATGTTATTTTTAGTGTCAAGTTTTGACTATTTTAGGGCTCCGGCAACTATTTATTTTCCAAAAGGGATTTGTCACTACAAAAGTTTAAGAACCTCTGCCTTAAATATTCCATATTAATTTTACGACACGATTCGCTGAAATATTCTGGATTTATTTTATGGCTAACATGCATAAAAGCACCCCAGTATCAATAAAGCAGTATCAATGAAGCCGTGGTGGCCTAGTGGTTTGACCTATCGCCTCTCAAGCAGAGGGTCGTGGGTTCAAACCCTGGCTCGCACCTCTGAGTTTTTCGAAATTCATGTGTGGAATTACATGTGAAATTTACCACGAGCTTTGCGGTGAAGGAAAACATCGTGAGGAAACCTGCACAAACTTGCGAAGCAATTTAATGGTGCGTGTGAAGTTCCCAATCCGCACTGGGCCCGCGTGGGAACTATGGCCCAAGCCCTCTTGTTCTGAGAGGAGGCCTGTGCCCAGCAGTGGGACGTATATAGGCTGGGACGATCAATAAAGCTACATTTCAATCAAAATGCTCTCCGAATTGTAAATTAGCAAGCGGTTTGCAGAAACTAGTCCATGGGAGAGCGCATAGTAATGCAGATAGCGGAAAAAGTCCTTACTTCCTTACTTATTCCAGGTAACAGGTGTTCATTATATAACTGGAAACCTCCGAAATCTCAACAGCCTTTTTTTAATTTTAAATTAGTTTATGGCATTTCAGTTTAATTATTTCAAAAAACATTCTTATTTTCTGTTAAGTCTAATTACATATTAAGTTATTCTACTTAATAGCTAACCTATCATTGACGACCGGATGGCCGAGTGGTTAGAGAACCTGACTACGAAGCTTAAGGTCCCGGGTTCGAATCCCGGCCGGGGCAGATATTTGTATGAATAATACGAATGTTTGTTCTCGGGTCTTGGATGTTTAATATGTATTTAAGTATGTATTTATCTATATAAGTATGTTTATCCGTTGCCTAGTGTCCATAGTACAAGCTTTGCTTAGTTTGGGACTAGGTCAATTGGTGTCAAGTGTCCCATGATATTTATTTATTTATTTATCATTAGTAATATTAAGCTCCAAATCATAATTTTCCTTAGAAAGAGGTATAGTTAGCAATTTACGTATATAACAACGGAAAAGAAGCCAGTTTGTGCTGCCACGAGTGAGTAGAAGATGCTGGTATAACATCCGTGTATGGTAAGTATATTCGAAGGTGTTTACAATTTACTTTTGCAATCGTTACATGCAAAGCGCGTTTGACACTGAGGTCTTGGACGCGGAAAAACGACAAATTATCAGTTTGTAAAAGAAGTTAGGCCTGGGTCTACCGTCTCAGAAACTGTTTCGTGTTTCCTTAGTTACACATAATTTGATACCCGTAGAAATACATTATAAAGAAAATAACTAAAATCCCATAATATTTATGTATTTAATAACACCGCTCCGCTTATCACAACGCCTAGCGCCCACTAATCGCTCCGCTCGCCCCGTAACCTCGCCCGAAATCTTTGCTGGCGAGGAGCCAGTCAGCCCCGGAATTTGGAAATCAAGAGATCATTCTAATGTATTCCCGAATTTATATACAAGTATTGTTTGCTTGTCCATTTGTGGGGAGAGTTCGCGGAACTATTACCGTTAGTATTTAAACAATGTTTAAACAATATCGTTTAAATTATAATAAACTGAAGCGTCACAGTGGGCTTCTTTGAATACTTTTTGTTTCTTTAAAGTAAAACTACGAGTTTGTTAAAAATCTCATTTTTAGTACTAGTTTTTTTTTGTTGACAAAATGTATTTTATGCTGACTGTACTTCCATTACATTGTCTTATTTATACAATACAATACAATGACTCTTTATTATACACCAGAAATAAGCGATACAGAAAACAGGTACACGGAAAAAGCAATCTCTTCCCGACAACCTTTCAATTAATTTATTTGTTCATACCAAATTTCAAGTCAATCCGACCGCTGGAAATGAATCAAATTAACTAGCAAGATTTGATCCAAACAAAAAACAACAACAATCAGGGCAAGGTAAAAAACAATGCTTCGTTATTAGAATAAAATATCATTTTTACAATTTTTTGAAAATTTTGTTAGTAGGTACCCACTACTTTGCAATTGCTAGTTAACCGGAAAACTTGACCTTTTATTTACACTTTCTGGATGACTGTACTTAGTCTGCAGGGTGGGATACCCTTATTTATTGATAAGTTTTTACCGAATTTAAATTCATCGAAAGCGGTTTATATAAGATTCAGTTCAAATAATCTCTTCAAGAAATATGATTCCAAATTTTCGTAACTATTAGAGCAACTAAACAAGGATTATCACTTATTTGAAAATACATTTCAAAGAATTCAAATTAAAAAAAAATACATGAAATGATTTTCTGCGAAAGATATTGTCTACGAAGTAACCTTTCTGTGGATTAAAAATCCATAGTTAAAAAAAATCTTGATCTAATCGTTCAATGTAATAAATTGTCGATAAATTAATAGGTACGAGTATACGTGAAACGTTGACGTTGAACTGATATTCGATGAAAAGTTTGTCGATGATTCAAAGGTAAGGTCTAGGCCGCAATACAGCTAAATTTTTAACCGCGTGACTTTATGTATCAAATAAACTTAAAGCCGCCAGCTGCTTGCATTAGTTAACTTGATTCACAAGATCAAGGTTACGCGATTAAAAACCGCGGCGGTTATGCCGTAGTGCGGCCTAAGCCTGAAGCCTGCAGGGTTCTTGTATGCCCATTTCTATAAATTCGGAACAGAGCCAAAAACTATTGCCCTCCCTTTCAGTAGTCCATTGACCTGCCCTAGAACTAAATACAAGTACCTTTGTACTCTTTTGTTTTGTTGTTTTCTTTTTGTAATATTTTTGTGTTTTATGTACAATAAAGTATTTACATACATACATACATACATACAAGTACTTACAGCTTGTATAGGCAAAAACCAATAGCTTGGGAGCGATTATTCATAGCATAAAATAACCGATAGAGTAGATTAATTTATCTTTTTTCTGTTTAAAACGCACACACATAGCCGTCAAACTTGTTACAACCCTAGGGAGTTAAAATGGATTTCCTTGTTATCCATAAACTTCAGATAATTTATTGAATCAGGCGTTACTGTGCGGAGGTTAATTTCAAAGAACTAGAACAATTGCTTTGCTCACCCATGTCCTAATGATAAATAGTTATGTTATGATGGCTGTGTTGCTCTGAAGATTAACTTTGGTTGAGTTCAAAATGCGTCAGTGTAGTGTGGTGGTGGTGATAGTTGGGTTTGTGTGGTTTGTGTGAGTTCTTACAATGTGGAGATGGAGGAACTGCATGAACATACATTTCTTGAATAAACGTAGTAATCATAAGGTCGCGTGTGATCAAAGTAATCGTTTTAGTTCATTCATAAATCTTAGCTTAGCTTTTGCCCGCGGCTCAGTCAGAGGGCCTACTCCGAAATTCGAAACTCGAAGTTCGTGTCGTGCGGTCCCTCTGACACTTATACTATTTAGAGCGAGAGGGACGGTACGATACGAACTTCGAGTTTCAAGTTTGGTAGTAGCCCTGCTGCTGCTATAACATAAAAATTTTATTCACTTGGCCCTTGAGGCGACTCAAAGTAAAAAAAAATGGACCTGACAACAACTCTATTGGTTACATGCTCGATGATGCGAATAGATCGACAACTAGAGGTGCAGGCTGAAAATCAGCGCGGTGACGTATAGTCCTCACCGCACATGCCGAGCCTGAACCTTTTGCCACATATGTAGCTGAGCATGTATGTACCTTCTCACAAATATGTATTTTCTATGGGCAATTAATGTTTTTTTTTTTTAACTTCGACAAGCCATTCCATACAGTCCTAATTACTTTCCATCTTTACGTTTTCAAATATTTTTATCGGAGTGCGACACTGTTTGCAAACGACATGCTTGGTGGAAACAGGACAGCGAGTGCCAACACTGTTATAAAATAACATTGTAGAAAGAAAATTAATAAGCCAGATTACGTGGTTTAAAATAAACGTAATTTATTGATGAAGATGAAACTGCACAAGACAAAAAATGTACTCCATAAAATGGAATAAAATATGTAAGATATTAAGTAGGTAACAAAAAACATATTTCTGTAATTAGTCACAAGATTAACAAATGTTGAGTGATAATGTTAATATAATAAAATGTGTTTTTGTTCGAAGTACTTAGAACAAAGGCATAGTAACGGATAAGTGCTCATATAAGTTGATAATTGCAACACCTGCCTAAATCTGTTCCTTTCTTTCTGTTTTTTACAGGTTGCCTGGAAGAGATCGCTTTGTAAAAATAAGACCGCTCGTACATTTATTTCGCAGAATAAAATGTAAAATATTCAATTTTTGTTATTTTTCCATGGAATACGTAATTGCCAAGTGATATTGTTTCCATTAATTGGCTGTTACGTAAGGCAGGCACAGCGTAATTAGGATCTCACCAGATACTACTGATATATTACATAGGAGAGGTTATTTTTGGACAAATAAAATTATTTTTATTTTAATGATCACAAACCCAGTGTAAAACTTTTGTAACATTGTATTATTTTTGTAATTTTTCAACCGAAAATACAAACTGAAATATAGATGCACAGAAAAACCAGAAAAATAAGACAAGCGCTGGAAAACGAACCCAGGTCCTCGGCATTCCGTACCACGTGCTATACCGCTACACCACCGCTGGACAACGGTACAGACACGAATTTCTCCTATGCACCATACATCTCAGCCTGTTTGTTTCTTATTTAGTCACTTAAGCAGCGACACTAGCGACATCTATGCTGTAGCCCTCATTGAGAAACAGCGCTGGTCTTATTTTTCTGGTTTTTCTGTGCATCTATATTTCAGTTTCTATTTTCGATATGGTTTTACGGGATGACCGTAAAAGTAACAAAAAATTGGAATTGAAATAAAAAAAATACAAAAAGATTCCAAAAACCAATCGTAATTTTTTAACTAATGAACTTATAAAAACCCTTAGCTTAGTTAGATAAGGTAGAGTTTTTACACATACCCTTAGGTTATTAAATGAAATCTAAATTTTAATTTATCAATGTCCATATGTTATACTTATACGTAGGGTATTCTTATAATAATGCCGTTTATAAAACCACTGCTAAATAATTCAAGACTTTATTAGAAAGGTGTACCTATTGATTCCATTGCCGTTACACTTTACAACCACCGTCCAAGGACAAAATCCAAACTGTCCAAGCATCAAATATTTAAAAACATCATTCTGTCTCCCTTCTTTCTCCCGCGGAGCTAGCGATCCTCCCAAACAGCTCAATAGTTGGCGGCATTCCACTTGGCCATGATTCATGGGCAACAAATATTACAATAGGTATATGTGCGTTCCTATTTCTCGCAGGCGTCTTTTCCGGTGTATATTTTGCCGAAAATATTGAGGTGGTACGTTTATTTTTTAAGTTTCTCTTCAGGTAATTATTTCACAGAGCTATAGAGAGGGCTATGCTTGGGGTGTCTCTGCGGGATAGAATCAGAAATGCGAAATTATATCCGCAGTAGAATTAAGGTTACCGACATAGCCCAAAGAATTGCGAAACTGAAATGGCAGTGGGCTTAGGACTGATGGCCGATGGGGTCAGAAGGTTCTCGAATGGCGTCCGCAGACCGAGAGACGAGCTGTCAGTAGGCCTCCAATAAGATGGAGCGACGACCTGGTTAAGCTCGCGGGATCGCGGTCGATGCGGAAAGCACAAGACCGGTCTGAGTGTAGAGCCTTGGGGGAGGCCTATGTCCAGCAGTGGACGTCTTTCGGCTGAAATGATGATGATGAATTATTTTACATGTAAGTATGTAAACTCTTTCATCGTCATCATCGTATCAATTGTAGGACGTCTTAATATTGGACATAAGCCTCCCCTATATATCTCCAGTTGCTTCGGTTTCTACCGAACCCGCAGATTTAACCAGGTCATCCGTCCATCAACGAGATCCTACATCGTCCATCCTACGCTATGTAAACTCTTTATTGTGTAAAAAAAGAGAAACAAACATAATCTTCAAACGTTGAGATACAAAGTCAAACTTATCCCTTTAAAGGATCCCTACCAGTCAATCTTGGACAGGATTAGAGGAGCATTTAGTCCGCCTAAAGCAAAGGGGGTCCCATATATAACTTTAACACTCTAACCAAACCTAACTTATGTAGTCGGGACCCCCTTTGCTTTAGTGCAATCGAGCATTTTAATAAAGGACTGAGTATAAAAGACAGAGATAGTGGAAGCTACTTCAATGATTGGCACCTAATAATACTCGTACATATACGTAAACTCATAAAAATAAATCTATCGTAAAAATAGACTGCTGCTCATACAGCATACACATACAAGCACATTACGAACGGTACACAAAAAATCTTCGCAGACAGAGTCGCGGGCTACAGCTAGTAGTTATATAATTCTTTGTGGAGAAAAAACTGAGGGTTCAAAGTAAAATTTAAAATTGCAAACAGGAAGCTGCTTTCTTTACGTTGTATTGAACCAATGAACTTTCCATCAGACCCTATAAATACTACGAAGTGGAAAATTCACAAACTTCGTATCTTGCTTGCCGTCCCGCTGAGGCTAATATTATTTAATACAAGACTGAGAGGGACGCTACGATATGAACAACGATTTTCGAATTTCGTATTAGCCCTGAACTCGTTATTTTCAAGTGCTTCCGGGTTGGATTTATTTTGATGGGCACTTGATCACCGACATTCAGGGTCTGTTTCACCAATTGCCTACTAACTTTAAGTGTCAGATAAGTAATGCCGTCTTTGTTTATTCGGACAAAACAAACAGAGAGGGCGTCACTGATATCCGTCACTTAAAGTTAGTCGACAAGTTGTGAAACAGGCCCTAAATCTGAGTAAAATCAGACTTGTCTTTAAAACTGAGGCACTTTTGAGGCACAAACCCGGGGACTTGCGATCGTATTCGCCACCTCTTTCATGTTATGCGAATACAAGATGCCTTTAAATTATTCTGAAATATTTCAGCAGGTTGGGTCCATTTGACTGAAAATCCCTGTAAATGTTTTTAAGGCCTTTTTAATTGTGATTGACAAAATCGGGGCAGTCTATTTCTTTAAATCGAAGATAAATTTGAATCCACGATTCTCTGCTCGAGAGGCCATATCGGTCAAACCATTAGAGAAGGGTAATAATTCCTAAATTCTTCCATAATCATAATTATGGGATCACGTTTGACCCAAAGGCTCAACACTAGAATAACCTATCTATCTCCCCATAAAACGGTGGGATATTGGAAGCTCTGATCAATAGTATAAAGTTACCTCCAAAATCTCGTCGCCAACCTTAAAACCGCCTATACCGTGAATCGGTGGAATATAGAAAGCTTTGATTAATACTATAGAAGTAACCTCCAAAATATCGTCGTCAACTTCAACAGCGCATGTCTCCCCTTGATACTATGGGATATAGAAAGTTTTGATGAATACTATAAAAGTTACCTCCCAAATATCGTCGCCAACTTTAACACCGCCTGTCACCCCTTATAGCGATGGAATATTGGAAGCTTCGATTAATAGCATAAAAGTTACCTCCAGGATCTCGTCGCCAACTTTAACAGGGGGGATGGCCTTGGCCGCGGCCCCGGCGGGGTTCAGGCCGCAGACGAAGACCGCCATGCGGCTCCGGTCCCTGTGCCCGGCCAGGGACAGGCCCAGACCCGCCTTGAGGGTGCGCTCGAGCTTGACTGCGACCACGGAGTCGCCGAGGGATGAGTATTTCTTGCGGATCTTGTCTGGAAAGACATTGGTATTTTAGAATAATACAGTTTTTGATCCAATATAATTTGTAATTGGAATTGCTTGTGATCGGAAATCCGATCAATAGTAAAATATGTAATATTGTTTTCTTTTTCTATTTTATAATATATTTTTTTAGTAGGTACTATAACTTATAGTACTTACTAGGCACCTAGTACCTAGGCAGGTAGGCTAGGTAGGGTGGTAGGTATAGTAGTAGTAGTTTATAATATTTCTTTCAAATTAATCTTTTTAAGCTACACTTGCTTAAGAAGTGTATTTCATAAAAATCTAAATTAAAAAATAAAGTTTGGTCTAAAATGGCTAGACGAATTTGGATAAAATTTGAGATATATTTATACCTACTTAATACGTTTGGGTAATTAAAAAAAAAACAATTATTGATGTCTTAAATATTGAAATTCTACCATTAAACTATCTAAACACTTACATTTCTGTATTGAAATACACTAGTCTAGTTTGTAAGTATTACAATTATAGATAAGTAAAATGTTTAAAATCCTTCAATTTACCAAATCTGGCAGCTGAAGTTTACTTCATTTGGATAGGTAACTAACTAAATGTAAAGTTAGTTACCTATCCAAATTAAGCATATTCTGAAATATTAGATAGGCTACTTTTATATCACGATATTCCCATAATTTCCAGGGGATTGAGATAAAATCCTGTGTCGACCGCTAATTTTGGGGACGTGAAATTGGTACAGTTGTTTATTGACTTTTCTAAGTTATTGTGACGTCTTTCATACGAGTATATCCCAGAGTCAGAAAGCTTAAAACGCCTCCTAAACAAAATCCGTGCACCCCTCGGGTTCGATTCCCGCCCCGGCCTCGCAAATTGATGCATTATCCGCCACTCTTGGCTCTAACTCGATTTACCAGCAAGGCTAGGGTCACCATGATAAAAATTGTTAGTCATTTTGAGTCATTTTTCGAGAATTTCAACCACCTCATTTTTCTGGTCCCATTTTTTTATGAATTGGCTGTAGATTTTAAACTGTATCAGATTAATATCGTCTATCGTCCAAAAGAATGAGACGGTTGAACGCGCTTACCCTTTGCTTCACAGGTCATTATGTAAAACTTCTCGAAGAAGAGTTATGTTTTCCAAGTGTACGAATGTGTAATGTCATATGATGGACATGACCATAGAAATAACATTGTAATAAGTTCGTACCTAATTAAAAAGAAATTAAACAGAAGTTAATTAATTAGGCAGTGTACATGAATGTCATGGAAATTAATGTAATTTGATTAATGTAACATTACACTAACAATACTTGGATCTACTCAGTTATCAGAAAATAAATTATTTTGATTTGATTTTGTTTTTTCATTATTATTATTATTGTATATCCTACAGGGCGTCATGGACTGACCAATAACACTTAAACACCTTTTATAACTATGTACTAACAATAAATAAATTAATATGAATACATACATACATTCGAAAAACATAGCCCTCCTTCAAGACCAAATATAGTCGGGTAAAAATGTAATTGAATTTCTACTTAGGCGGCATTTGAAAAAGCTTTCGTTCTATCAGATCAGGGCAGGATACAAACGTCAAATAAGTATGAATTTTCCATAAAATATGGTAACTTTTTTTTAAACGAGCAATATCCGCAGATGTGTCCTAAGAAATATAGGGTGGTAACCCTAAAAATGATCCAAAGCAACGAATAACAGGCACAGATACCCAGTATGCCATGCCAATCACGGCTGCGATTTCAGTATTCCACAGTCATACATCCCGTGAGAATAAAGGGAAAAAATAGTGAACATGTGTTATTCAAAAGCTCCATCCATCTGTATGCTTTTTTAATCGGTGTTGCCGTTTTATCGTGAAACTCAAGCTTTTGCATTTTATATTCATCATCATCATCAGCCGAAAGTCGTCCACTGATGAACAAGGTTCGTGGTCGCCACTCGAAGACTTTTCTCCTCCAACAGTTATCTGGCCCTGGTCCATCCATTGCCACTATAACTAGCATACTATCTTCTTTTTTAAACGTATTAAAAAAGGGTGTTTGACCATTAATGGTAACCTCCGCCCAAAGAGTATTCTCCTTTCAGGTGGATAAGAGCTGATTTGAATGCGGTCTCATTCTTTGGAGTCTCTAAAGCAAACCTTCTGTATCTATTCCCAATATTTCACCCCTGAAAGGGTGACATTTTTGTATTACTTTACCCTGATATAACAAAATCTTCTGTCCCCCTCATGAGGGCGAGTGATTGTTCAGTGAAATCAAATTTATTCTCATTAATACGTTTGACCTAGTTCGTGCTTGTACTTTTTTGTCAAAAGTATAGAATGGCTGCAATTTGCAAGAGTAGCCGTAGCGTGCCGATCCTATTATCAACCCCCGACCCAAAAAGAGGGGTATCATAAGTTGTACGCCAACGTCTGTCTGCAGCATCGTATCTCAATTAGATGGACCGATGTCTATGTGGTTTTTAG
>NC_133493.1:11392427-11445569 GCF_025370935.1 Choristoneura fumiferana
TACATTAGATGGAGAGAAAAAATAATAATAATAACATCGAATAGTATAAAGTGGACCCCACCCAGCATACTGTTACGGCAAGCCGCAACGCTGTTTTTCAGTGGGACCCATTTAAAAACTAAAACATATGAAAACATACAACACACAATGACGACACTAACGCCAGCGGAAGGAAGTTCGCAACCGGAAATAATGGCAACACGCGATCAGTTTAACCATTTTAGAACCATCGCTAGAAAACCTGCTTTCAAATAAAAACAAACCGCATTCAAATCAGTCCACCTGTTTAAGAGCTACGGTGCCACAGACAGACAGACATACAGACACACAAAGCGGATAAACTTATGACACCCCTCTTTTTGCGTCGGGGTTAAAAAAAAAATTAAAGGGGTTCGTCATACTAGAAATATGTTTTTTCGGCGTTTTTTTGTTAATTTATTGATCAGGCGTTACTTGCGGAGGTCCATATCAATGAACTAAAATCATTTCCTTGCTCACCCGCGAACTTACGATAGCTAAGCTTATGCAAAATATGCGTGTTCATGCAGTTCCTCCACCTCCACACTGTAAGAACACACACAAATCACACAAACCCATCTATCACCACCACCACACTACACTGACGCGTTTCGAACTCAACCAGAGCTCATCTTCAGAGTGATACAACCGTACACCATGCTACAGTTGTTAGACTAACGAACCACAACCACCGTTTTTGCAGTGACAAATTAAAACGTAAAACTTAGTAAGGAAACTTGAATTGACCTGCAAAACAATTAAATAGCGTGTGTGAATTTCCAATCCGTCCTGGACCTGCGTGGGAACTAACAGCCCAAGCACTCCTTTTCTGAAAGCTAGCTTTTGCCCACCAGTGCGACGTATAAAAACAGAAAATGCCGGTGTTGCCATACAATTTAATAAGTTTTTTTTTAAACCTAGTGGTTTCATCTAATGCCTCTCAAGCAGCGGGTCGTGGGGAAGCCCCGGCTCGCATCTCTGAGTTTTTCGAAATTCATGTGCGGTATTACATTTGAAATTTACCACGAGCTTTGCGGTGAAGGAAAACATCGCGAGAAAACCTGCACAAACCTGCGAAACGATTCAATGGTGCGTGTGAAGTTCCCAATCCGCACTGGGCCCGCGTGGGGACTATGGCCCAACCCTTGTTTTGAGAGGAGGCCTGTGCCCAGCAGTATGGGACGTATGTTAGGCTGGGATGGTTTTATTTGAAGTTGGTTTTTAGATAAGGTCCTCACTGAAAATCAGCGTCATGGCTGTCTGTATGTCTTGTATTTGCTCTATGTTTGTTTTTATGGCGTTAAATAAATGTATTTTCTTTCTTTCTTCTTTTCTTTAATGTGTAGTTTAATCTTTTATTTTCATTCAATCACGAACTGAATTTAATTACTTCTGTCGATCTAGTTACAGCGTTAAAATTATCTACTCCAACATTTAGCCACAAGTTTCCTCGCGATGTTTCTCTTTACTAGGTTCACCCATCACATAACCCAGCCTATACACGTCCCACTACTGGGCAGAGGCCTCCTCTCAGAATGAGAGGGCTTGGACCGTAGTTCCCAAGCAGGCCCAGTGCGGATTGGGAACTGCACACACACCATTGCATTGCTTCGCTGATTTGTGCAGGTTTCCTCACGATGTTTCCTTCACCGTAAAGCTACTAGTGAATTTCAAATGTAATTTCGCACATGAATTTTGAATAACTCAGAGGTGCGAGCCGGGGTTTGAACCCACGATCCTCTGCTTGAGAGGCCATAATGTCAAACCGCTCTGCCACAACGGCTTTACTATAATATGTGTGAATTGTTCCGTGATATTTATTTTACTTGTATTTGTTGATGCGCTGACTGTGTGTGCAGACATTTATGCCCTCGACGGTAGATACAGACTCGTTACTTACGAACTGTACTCAATCCATCAGTTTCCAATTAACTAATACGTGGAGGGAAATTATTAAATAGAAACAATCTTCTAGCCCGTCCTGGCTTATGGGGATTAAAGAAAACAGTCAACCGCAACTAGTGATGTGTCGGCTATCGATTCTTAATGCCAAATCATCGATACCACGAACGGACTGTGTTGCTTTATAAAACAAACTTAAGCGCTCGTATGTGGTGACAGATTATTTAATAATAATAAGTACAGTTCCACTGAGATCTTAATAATCGTGGCAAAAAAGGAACTAACGCGGCTGTCTTGTAAAACTTCACTTTTGTATCTTTTGAAATGATTGAATTTGAATTTAAATGATTGTATGATTGAAAACAATTCTGAATTTATTTAAAAACATGACATCCTAATTCACCTCGTGCGAAAGAGACTAAAAGTTTTTTATTTAACTACTAGGAAACTAGGAAAGGAAATATTAGAAGTTTCTTGAGCTACTCACAATTTTAATGGGTCCCGGCTGTTGAAGATTGAAACAAATAAAAACATTAAGTTAACATTAAGTTTAAGTTAGGTACCTAACAGAGTTCTGTACTAATAGATTTGTGTTTTCTTTTTTTAGTTTTTTATTCATTCATCATCTGAAAATAGTATTCTAACATCAATAAAGTTGAATATTTAATTAGCTATCCAGATTTAATTTTAACTCGGCAACGGATGTTGCGCTCTTATTAACTACAATGTTTATTTGAACCGGTAAATGTCGTTAAATGTCCGGAATAACTTTTTACTAAATTAGATTTAATACTCGTCGTATGTCAATCAAATCAATCATAAGCAGAAAGATGCCCACTGTTAAACAAAAGCCTCCCCCTTAAAACGCGACAAAGAATGGCAGCTTGCCACTGACATCCACCAGTTTCCTGCAACTCTCACATACTCCACCTGGTGGGAGGCCTGCCAACGATGCGTCTGTTAGGACTTATTATTTACATTTCAAATCCTTGATTGCTATGAGAAATGTCAAAAGATGACATTAAAAAATATTTATTTACACTATCATCACTTACAGTATCATTACAGGAGTAAAACCTAAGTAATGCATATTTATATGCAGTGCTAATATGTCCCATGTATCTACTACTTTTTGGGTTACGTAGTTCTAAAAGAAACCCTTTTAGATTCACCATGTCCATCCGTCCGTCCGTGCGTCAATTTGTTAATGCTAGTAAAATAAAATTTTAGGGTCGCTACCCTACATGTAAATTGGGAATGATTATTTTTTCACATCTAAGACCATAGTGGGAGGGTATTATTAGATAGATCTTTCAAAAAATAATAAATTTGCACAGATTATTGATTTAGAGTGTCTTCTATCTTTTCTTTTAAATGCTAACCTTAATACCGAGTTACCATTTTTCAAACAACAGATACTTACCTAATAGAGTTTTGCTTAAAAATATATTTTTGCTACAAGCTTTTGTCGCTGACTGCACTTTTGTAGGTACTCTGTACGTTATTATCCAGCTTACGTGCTTATACAAAATTTCAAGTCAATCTGAACACTACAAGTGAATTAAATATGACTGAAAATATCACCTCAATAAAGCGTGTTAAAATATAAATTTCGTCCCACCCTGTTACATCGATATCGATAGAAAAACACAACCCTGACATCACTAAGAGAAAATTGCTAATACTCATAATTGAATTATGGTTAGCCGACCTCAATGTATCATTGTGGTCGCGGGCCGCCGCCAGAACACGCTTATTCGTCGCTTGTCAGGTTTTGTCGGTGTTCGTCGACATTTGTCGGCGTTTGGTTGGTCGTTGTCGGCGTAGGCGCGCGGGCACCGAAGTGTTCATGTTAACGTGTGGAATGATCCGGATCTTATTTTGATTTTGGTGAGTTTATGTAATTTTTTTTCAATTTACTTTCTACGGCCAGCTCTTCATATTGGTCAAGTATTTGCTTCATTAAGTTTGTTTAGCTCCTCAATAGAATACAAGACAAAATGCAGGTTAGATATTAAATGGTCTTATCGCTTAGAAGTGATTTCTTCCAGACAACCATTTGGATACAGAAGCGAGTGCGTGCGTGCGAAACAGTGCGGTCGTGTCACCTCCCTCCTAGACCTTCCCGCTTTAATAAATATAAATGAAAACATTATGAATAGATTCGCCTTTTTAACATATTGCGTGATTTAGTTATATCCTTTAGACATTTTGTTCAAATTTCCCTCTACATACAGATCGATCCATAGTCTGAGATTCTTCTATAATCTCACAGCTCGGAGTGAGCACTAAACGAAGTTTCCACTGCATTGCCCCCACTTTCCACCCAGTCGAGCGGAATTAACTGTAGCCGAAGATCCCGCTGTTACCTTCTGCATCTATCTGTTTTTTGATCGAAATGTGACTCAAACAACCTTCATCATCAACATCATCCCAGCCTTTAAACGTTCCACTGCTGGGCACAGGCCTCCTTTCAGAATCACGCGAGGAGGAGCGGCACAGTGTGGATTGCGAACTTCACACACACCATTGAATTGTTTCGCAGGTTGTGCAGGTTCCCTCACGATGTTTTCTTTCGCCGAAAAGCTCGTGGTAACCAGAGGTGAGAGTCGGAGTTTGAACCCACGATCCTAGAGAGGCTTTAGGTTAAACCACTAGGCCACAACAACTTTAACAACTTAGAAGCGTTGAAAATCCCCGACTTTGTAATTTCAAAGCTCAATACCTCAAAATTAGCAGAACCGATTTTTATAAAGAACCACGAAACCTAGCTTTCATTAAAAAAAAAACTGCTTCGAAATCGGTCAATCCGTTTGAGAGGTACGATTCTACAGACAGCCGTTGTGGTCTATTTTATAAACACCTTTCCTCTTGAGTCTAATTTACTACGGCGTAGAGTATCTCGACTCGCCCGCGCTCGCTCGCCCGAACCCCGCCCGCGCCCGCGTGGGAACTACGGCCCAAGCCCTCTCACTCTGAGAGGAGGCCTGTGCCCAGCAGTGGGACGTATATAGGCTGGGATGATGATGTTGAACTCTACTTGGGATTTCGGCTATTATCCAGAGTGTAGACACGTTGTATACTTTTAAAAGTGAAAAAATATAAAATTCTTGCCAACACACAATAACCTAACCAAAAAAATTTGGAAACCCCCGACATTGTCACTTCAAAGTTCAATATCTCAAACACGGCTAAACCGATTTTGATGAAACATGTCTCAAAACCATCGCTACAAAACCTGCTTTTAAATAAAAACAAACCGCATTTATGAAATCGGTTCACCCTTTTAAGAGCTACGGTGACATAGACAGACACACAGACACACATAGCGGTCAAACTTATAACACCCCTCTTTTTGCGTCGGGGGTTAAAAATAGCGCAATTCACACACTTCAGCTATTCAATGTAAAGAGTAATTACTAGTAATTAGTTTTAATTGGTCTGAATTGTATCAAGGTAGTTTTTATTCTATTGTTCAGCATTAATTGTCCTATCGTGTGGACACTAGTTTTTGCGTGATGTTAGTTTGTGGTCACGTGTGGTTCCGAATCCGTGAAAAGTTAAAACCTGACAGTAAATTGGAATTGAGCCGTGGTGGCTTACTAGTTTGGCCTACCTTATCCTCTCAAACACAGGATTGTGGGCTCAAATCCAGACTCGTACCTCTGAGAAGCAACTAAGAGGTCTACGGGAGAGGCCTATGTCCAACAGTGGACGTCATACGGCTTTGATGATGATGAAACAAAAAAAAAGCAAAAATATTATATTTTGCTGGTGAAACTCAAGCCGTCATTACTTTTTTTTGATTGTCCAGTATAGGTACAAAACAAAGCCGAGGCACTTTTTTGATTTACCAACAAGTTTAAACAATCATTTTGCCAATTTTGAACATGAAACTACCGTGAGATTCACTCATATTAAATATTATCTTCGAAGACGAAGGGCTACGGATTAGCCCGAAACATGTCGAGCTAAACTCGATTTAAGACGTGAGTTATCCGGGTCATTATATTTAATCATTTTGCCGTTTATTCTCATTAGTTTCGGGGCGGGAACAGAAACAATCGCGCTGTTAGTTCTTATCTGTTTGTTATTCGAGTCGACACAACGTAACAACCTATCAAGAGAGTAGGGAAGAGACGTGCGGGTTATTATTTCAGTTATAATATAAACAAAACATACTAAAAGTTCACTGTTCTGGTCGAAAAAATTATCCAAAAACACTTTTCCCTCCCTATTTTAGTGAACTTTGGGAGATTGGAGTAAAAATAACAATAAGTCATGTTTGACCCACGACACTTTATGACTGATCAAGAAAGCAGAAAACAGACGACAAATAGTAAAAAAAATAACTATCTTGTCTAATAAAAAAACCGGCCAAGACCGCGCACGAAGGGTTCCGTACCATTATCTATCTATACAACATTAGACATTAGCAAAAAAAGGGCAAAAAAATCAACTACTAAGACAACTAGCATACAAATATATTTTTGCTTCCGAAATTGGTGGCTATCGAGAGGATTTATGGACTAATATGGAGCACGCTTGCCTAATAAACGCCCGTTCATCCTAGATTTGGAAACGGCCAGACTGTAGCGATCAGGGAACAAAGAAGCTGGCAGAACATTCCACTCCTTAAATTGTCCTGTCCGGATAAATAAAGGGCGAGCGAAAACGCTTTGTGCGATTTTTAGAGATAAAAATGTATTTACATTTGCAAAGATATTTTTTTGTTTTTGATTGATTTAATTGATAAACTACATAAGACTAAAAAAAATGGATAAAAAATGATATTTTCCCTTTTATCCACTGTTTACTATTTTCCCACCCCTAGTACAGTCACAAACAGGCGCGTTCGCTCGGCCGTGTCGTCGCTAAGTGATTGAACTATATGCATCCTGTACTGTCGCTTGCAAAATAAATAACCCTCTCACTGTGGTTAGTGGCCAGAGGCAATTTTAATTCCGTTGTCAAAATAGCTTTACTAGCACTGATGTATTAAACTGTTTACTAGCGATAAATGAATGTCTATTAAATATGCTGAAGTTAAAGTCATAAGTATTTATAGTTTTAATAAAATATGTTTTTACAAAGGGTTTTATATACTGTGCGATGAAAATCTAAATGAACGTGGCAAAAAAACGGAACTTGCACATAAAGGTAAAGGTAAATCATGAAAATAATTTTCTATCCGTATGTCGATGGGAGATGTGGAGGTCAAGAGGGGAGGCCTTTGCCCAGAGCAGTGGGACACATATTGGCTCTGTGCACGACATCAGCGCCACCTAGCGTCCGCAACTTTTATGGCTCTGATGCTCTGAGGTTTTGAAATTTCATCGCGACATTGTGACAAAAATCAAACATATAACGTATTAATTTATAATACAAAAATACTGTGATACCGTGATTTGGGTGGAGAAAAGGTTGTGAATTCATATTTGGTCATTAAAATTAAATGAGGTAAGTAAAATTAATTCAAAAAGTGTGTTTTATTTTCGTTATGTCAGGGTTTGTTTACTTTATGTTTAGTTGTAGGTACTTTTACTGTAAAACGAAAAGATAAAGCTATCTTATTGGTTTCTTTGAATAATAGTAAAATTATATAATTGTTCTTATATCGCTAGCAATCAATTAAATAATCGTTTTAAGATCAAAATTAGTATCATTTTGAAGACCGGTTTTGTGAGTATCACTCAATATAAATTTTCAACCACAAACCGTTTCATAAGGAAAATTGTTGCTGGACATGTCCGAGATGTAGAGGAATTAAGAACAAAACAGGGACAGTGTTCAATAATTCAAGCTCGCATCATAACACAAACATCTATTACTAAAATTAGGTAGTTAAAATCTATACAAATTGCTTTGTTAATGACAGATTCATATGAGTATGACAGATGACAGAGCCAGAACTATTTCTACTTTTGGCCACCATGAGCGCTGCGATAGATTTCATCACCCCCACCTAGTACTTCGCACCCTCCCAATATAGGCTAGAAAAAAAAAGTCAATGCCTGAGCACGAGCCAGCAAGATTGGACCAATAATTGTCTAGCTTACCTCCATACCACAGAATTCGTAATAGTACAAGTGCAGAAGCTTCACTGCCGTACAAAAGTGATGTCGCGAACGCTCGTCTTTATGGGAATTTAATGAGTATGACAGGCGTCCCGACGGTATGAGATAAAGATGTTTGAATCTCACCTTTATCTCCTTTTCTATGCCACGGTATACTCGCTCCCTTCGCTATGTACCCTTATCTCCCTTTCTAAACCCTTCTAGCCATTTCAGAGTGAAAGAGCAACAAGCATACTCACCAAATTTATCTTCAAAATCAAGATGTTGAAAAACAAATTGATTTACGTCGTACCTTGGCTTTACTAAGCTCACCTGCAACCTTACGATAGCTACGAAATACAACAACAAATTATGTTTTCATGCAGTTCTTCCACCTGCACACTGAAAGAACACAAACAAATCTCACAAACATACCTATCACCACCACACTACACTGACGCGTTTCGAACTCAACCAGAGTTCATCCGCCTCAGACCAATACAACCGTTCACCGTGCCAATGCCACCAGAAGTTAGACCCAAAATACACGTTTAAAAAAAATCGAGCAAAGCTCGGTTGTTATGGTACTAAAAATAAAATAATGTAAATCAAAGCAATTCCGTCGTCGACGGTACCACGTAAGGACGATCATAGAGATGTAAACATTTGTTTCCTATTGCATTCGGTTAGTTTGAAATTGCAGCTGAGTTAAAATAAACTGTTATTTCGTCGTGATATGAGCGGACCACAGACGAGATTGGTTATACGTGAGATCTTTAAATTGGCTCTCGCCATTTTGCTCACTAGACTAGAATGAAATAATTGGTAATAATAGTGTTTTGTATGTTCAAACACGAGATTACCCAATGTGGTTCATATAGGCTCGCATAATTGTTGAAAGTCAAAACGTAATGTTTGTCAGTATGTACCGTTTGTCATAACTATCTTTAGATTTTACTTAATATTAAACATGGAAGACCCGAGAGCAAAAATTCGTATTATTTACATAAAATAAATGTCTTCCCCGGCCGGGGATTAAACCTGGAACATCAAGCTTTGTAGTCAGGTTCTCTAACCACTTGGCTAACCGATCGTCAATGTTATACAAGATATCTTCAAACAACTCAAGGACATTACAACAGATGCTGCACTCCGCTATTTTTAAAACATTTAAAATTACAATTACTTAATATGTACAATTGGACATGTGTATGAAAAAAAAATGAACACTGGTCACGCTATAGAGGTCATGTTTTAAAAATTAATAATTATTAAATTAATTAATTATTTGTTTTTTAAAGTTTCTCGATGAGGGCTACGGCATAGACCTCGCTAGCGTCACTGCTTAAGTGGCTAAATAAGAAACAAACAAGCTGAGATATGTGGTGCATAGGGGAAATTCGTGTCTGTGCCGTTGACCAACAGTGGTGTAGCGGTATAGCACGCGGTACGGAATACCGAGGACCTGGGTTCGATTCCCAGTGTTGGTCTTATTTTTCTGGTTTTTCTGTGCATCTATATTTCAGTTTGTATTTTCAATTTATGTTTTAAAAAGTTGCAGAACAAAAGTAGCTGGTAGAATAGAAACTTGCATTAAAGTCCCACGGATACAGGCACTTTGTAAACCATACTTACAAAATCTTCAACATATTTTTTTTCTGCAGTTACGTACCTCAGCCGGCGATGACGGTAACAGCCTCCCCGCGGCGGGGTGACGTGGCCGCCCAGCAGTGGGGCCCCGCGCGGAAGGTGACGCTGACGCGGCGCCCGGGGGCCCCGCTTGGCGTCAGCATTGTTGGGGGCAAGGTAAAAGGGGCAAGCTGCAACTACTACATTAGCTCAAAAGATAACAATGACAAGGTGATGAAGTCAGTCAGTAAAGGTTTCACTGACGTGGTGCCCGATGGTTTCATTCGGCACACACACACACTAGCTTAAGAACTAGCAGTAGCAGGGTGATGTAGTCAGACAGTGAAAATATCGCGCGAAAGGGGACGCCTACGCGGCGCCCGGTAGCCCCGCTTACCGTCAGAACACGGTTGGAGGAAAGGTAAGGGGGGGCAAGCTTGAACTACTACATTAGCTTTAGAGCTAACATGCACAGGTTGTTGTTGTTACTACTTTCTGTTTATATATATATAACTTAAAACCAGTCTAGGCTAAGAATTAATTTTACTGTATTGTAAAACTCTATTGTACATAAAATAAGATGTACAATGGTAAACTTATCCCTTAAAGGGATCTCGTCCAGCAGGATTTTTCTGAAATAGTGTTTTAAATGTATTTTTATAATTCCACATGTTTTTTTTGTTTTTCTTCTGCATGTAATTTTTGCATGAAATTTTCCACTGTACAAAGTAGATACCTGTTTACAGAGTAACGCTGTCTCTTAGCACAGGTATTTTTTTACTTAAAAAGAGGCACCAGTGGTAATCTAATAATGTACACTCAAGAAATCGAAATTATTTTTATTTATTTTTATTTATTTCTTATTTATTTGTTGTAGTTGTAGGGTCATTATAATGACTCATTATTTAATTTAATTGCCCAACATATTCGTTGACATGCTAGAAAATTCTGTTACAGTTTCAATGTTAACTAGTAAAAGTATGGGACGCCTAAAGAATAATCGAAAATATCATTAAATTCTACAGCCCATTCATAAAAAAATGTGACAATGAAAATTGAGGCTGTTAAACGCTCGAATAATGACCCTGCGATGTAACCAGTCAGTAAAGCCATCGCCGTCTAGGTCTGCCAGGTCGCCTGTATTTGCTATGAAATAGTTTTTTAGCTGTTTATCTTTCGCAGGTCGACATCATTGCTAATAGTGAAGACGAAGGAAGCGACGAAAAAGCAATATTTGGTATATTTATAAAGAATGTTGTGCCGGGAAGTCCTGCTGGCGATTGTGGAGAATTACATGTAAGTTTTTTTTTTCTTGATTGAAATACAAAAATGTAATAAAGAGAAAAAGCCTCAAAAAATCAACTTCCAGCTAAGAGAAGAAAAGAGGGCAAGGCTTCAAATTAGCCATGTTTTCCTAAAAACATAATTTTAAGAGTGAACTTCACTCGATGACTCGAAAGATGAGAGCAGGACCAACCCTACCTCAGTAATTGATCGTTCAGTATCATTGTTAAGTAAAATTCCCACGACTTTAATTGCAGAGTGACCAAGCACTTAGTAAATAATTTGATACATTTTGTTTGTTGTGCTGTTTGGTGACCGGCAGAGTAGAATAGCGCCAATCCCTTCTGCTAATGGGTGTCGTAAAAGGCGACTAAAGTATTAAAAAGATAGCATCTAAACTCTCCATATACCAGAGAAAGAAAACTTGCGATTAAACCCTGAAAACTAGCAGTTACTGCATCCAAACCTTCCGCCGGTAGTAGCGGTCCTCGTTCCACTGAGCTATGGGGGGTAAGGACGAGAGAGTCATCTGTGATAACGCGCCCACTTAGGCACTAAAATGTTCCTGTGCAAATGACGGCTTCTGAATTTAGGGCTCCAAGTAATATAGTATAACGGTGTGCTCACGTGCCCGCACTGTGTGAGGATCTTCTCTAAGAAGATTGGCTGCGTAAGCCACTGGCGAGCGCATGAGCGACACTGACGGAGTTGAAGCTGTTGCCATGGCCGAAATCGGCCGGATCAGATCATCATCACATTTTGTTTTGAATATAAAAAAAACCGGCCAAGAGCGTGTCAGACACGCCCGAAATAGGGTTCCGTAGCCATTACGAAAAAAATAAGTGATATTGTTCTAACGATTTCGTATTTTGTACGGAATATTCCAAGCTTACGTATATTTTATACCTTAGGCTGCTATTTACCTACTCTTTAACTACTAATAATTCTCAAGAAAACTTAACCGTTATAGTTTTCCTTGTAAGTTTGATATATTTACTACCATCCTGAATTTTTTCAAATTTTCCCTGTCCCCTGAGCAAAGCCACGGACGGACAGACAGACAGACAGACATGGCGAAACTATAAGGGTTCCGTTTTTGCGATTTTGGCTACGGAACCCTAAAAACACTCACTGTTAATAGTACGATACATAGTAGTCTGACTAAAAAACCGTGACTTGAACCCGTTAGGATTATATCTACTGTATCTACTTTTTTTAGCTAAAATAAAAACAATCTCTTTATATATAGCTAACCCCAGGAACACTCGTCAAACATTTGGATTGTATTTGATTATTTCCCGTAGACCGGCGATCGTATTCTGGAGGTTGATGCTGTTTGTGTGAGAAATGCACAGCATGAAAGAGCGGTGCAGCTTATCAAGGCAGCAGGAGATAAGGTCACCCTTACTGTGCAGAGTCTACCGGCTTGGGTGAGTCTGATGTCTTATATTATAGATGGAGGGGAGAGGGAATGTCAACACGTAACTAGAAATTAAACGGCTTTCTCTGCTACCTATATTGGATCATCAGAGCGATGGCAATGGAAGTAGACAGAGCAGTTTTTGTGCACTTGGTGTTGTACATCTGAAAAATGATTCAAATTTTGATTCGTCCGCGCTTACAGTACCCATGAAAAATTAATAAGAATATTTGATTAGATTGGGGATGTACTAAAGAAAGGTAAGGTCAATAGTACGGTAGTACCCGAAATATGAAAAGATTGAAGGGTGTTGAAGAAGCGAAATATTTATGACAGGATCGTAGCAAGGTACCTATTCGTTGGCGTGATTGTATGTAATGGTTGTATTTGTACGGGACAGCACCACAAATTCCACACAGCGGGCAGCGTCATCAATTTACGTCGACTTACTAATCTAGGCCAATGCACGACAGTTCACTAATATCAGCCTTTATGTGTACTCGTTGATTACGTAAAAATAAAGTAATGAATTATCTTAACATCAGAACTATCAGTTAAAGTTGTACAAACCGTACAGTATTAAAAAAAAGATTAATGATTATTAAGGTTTTTTCTCGATTATTTTGCTTCATTTTACAATAGAAAGCACTGTTGAAGTATTTCAGAAGAAAGCTGTTTTAATTAAAAAACACAATAAATGCATGTACTTGCTGTCGACTTCACTGGTAAATGTAAGTTATTTTACGTTTTTAACGATGTAATTTCTCCACAGCACACTGACTCTTCAGACGTGGAACCAACTTCACCACCTCCTTCCCCGACCCACTCTGTAGTTTCCACAAGACATACGCCGTTGCCTCCTGCTGTTATTGGTACTCCAGAGCACGAGATTAAGGTACGGCAAGCATAATCTTAGTCCTTATCAAATTAAGATTGGTTTTTTTGGAATCTTTTTGTATTTTTTTATTTCAATTCCAAATTTTTACTTATTATTTTTTTTTATACAAAAAGATTCCAAAAAAACAATCTTAATTTGATTGCTTAATAAAGATATCTCTTGTCCGGGTGAGCGGTTAGTTCCAATGGAGTGCCGAAAGTTTCTCGATGAGGGCTACGGTATAAATGTCACTAGCGTCACTGCTGTGGCTAAATAAGAAACAAACAAGCTGAGATATGTGGTGCATAGGGGAAATTCGTTTCTGTAGCGTTGTCCAGCAGTGGTGTAGCGGTATAGCACGTGGCACGGAATGCCGAAGACCTGGGTTCGATTCCCAGTGCTGGTCTTATTTTTCTGGTTTTTCTGTGCATCTATATTTCAGTTTGTATTTTCAATATAGTCCTAATCGTCAGTTTCACCATAAACCCAATGTCAATTCCAGGGTGGGCAACGCCTTGACTGCCTACCGTGCTTGGACTGCTGTGGTACCATCAGTCAAATATGTGGTCTACCACCCTAGAGTTGATAATCGTTTGCATTTCGTAAAACAATAATGCCAAAAGACGTGTCTGTCAACTTGAAAGTTCGACCTTAGCGACATATTAATTTGATAGAAAACTTGTTTAAAAATTGGTAGACCACTTATTTGGCTGATGGTACGAGCTAGCGCTGCACCCTGAAATTGACCCAATGCATGCCATTCAATTCTGACAGGTTGCTCGAAAAGGACACTTTTAGTTGCATTTAAATTAACAGTTCCATCCCAGCCTACATATGTCCCACTGCTGGGCACAGGCCTCCTCTCAGAACAAGAGGGCTTGGGCCATAGTTCCCACTCGGGCTCAGTGCAGATTGGGAACTTCACACGCACCATTGAATTGCTTCGCTGGTTTGTTCAGGTTTCCTCACGATGTTTTCCTTCACTGCAAAGCTCGTGGTAAATTTGAAATGTAACTCCGCACATGAGTTTCGAAAAACTCAGAGGTGCGCGCGTGCCGGGTTATGAACCCACGACCCTCTGCTTGAGAGGCGACAGGTCAAACCACTAGGCCACCACGGCTTATTAACAGTTATTATTGACCAACTATTAGGTGTTAATGACATGACTTTGATTGATTATCTAGAAACAATTCCAAAAAGTTTGAACTCCAAAGATTTTGCATTAGTAAATGTAAATACTGAAAAAAGCCATGGTGACCTAGTGGTTTGATCTAAAGCTTTTTAAACAGAAGATTGCCGGTTCAAACCTGGCCTCGTATCTTTGAATTTTTCGGAGTTTATATGCGAAATTACATTCCAAATTTACCACGAACTTTACGCTGAAGGAATACATCGAAAGGGAATCTGTACGACCTGTGAAGCAATTCAATGGTATTTGTTACGTTCCCAATCCGTATTGGGACAGCGTGAGAACTTAAAACTCAAGCCCTCTCATTTTTGACTACTTCTAGAAACATACCCACTTAATAAGACTTTATTACAGATAACAGTAACGTCTGAACCCGATACGGTGGAGAAAGAGTCAGAAGATACAGAGAAGGAAAAGTCTACTTCAGAAGCGGAAGCTCCTTCGAAACCTGTATACTCTGATTCTGATAGTAGTGATGAAGAAGAAGATGAACGGCAGTTGCAAGGGAGGACGTACTCGGAAAAAGGAGTCGAGGTGAGTATGGGAGGTGCTACGTTAGACCATTAGTGGTGGTGACATGAAAACGGCTTACGTTGGGGGGACTTTGCTGTAAATGGTGTGGGAAAACTGCCGTAGATTTGCTTCAGAAAGGGATTAGAATACTAAATTTCAGTTTCAATGGGACATAAGAGTACATGCTACTGAATATAGATCATGATTATGAAATAATGCATGACCACGACCATTCTGTCAAGAGTGAACGACTAAGAAGAAGAAGAAGAATGAAAAAATACGTAGCCGGGGCCGGTTTCTTGGATGAAGCGCGTCAAAGTTCAGGAGTAGGGGAGCGTGACGTCACACCGTGTTTAAACGTGTCGAGCGGAATGAACTGGCACATTACCTATTTTTTGTTTAATTGACAAAAGAAAAAATACGTGTCCGGTTAACTAATGATTCGCCGACAATTTTTACGCAGATTATTGATTGGCAGACAACGTTTCGTCGAGTAACAGTACGCCGATGAATTTGTACGCAGATGTATTGTTTCGCATAGTAACGTTTCGTAATTCAACCTTTAGTAGACTATTCAGTTGGCTTATGAGTCATTAAGCCGAGCAACTATTAACAGAAATACGTTTAGCCGATTAATTACTTAGGTAGGTACTAAACATTTTAAGCGTTAGCTCGAACAACTTTTCGCTTCCAAATTAGTGTTTAATTCTATATTGAAGTCAAAACAAACCAATTCGCGATGCCAGCAGTTTGGTTCTGCCCATGTTCTGGCACTCGCCGGCCAACTCCGCGTAACGAAATTATACCAAACGTTGCTCGGCCAAAAGAAAAATCTGCCAGTAGTTGTCTGCGAAACGAAAATCTGAAGAAGAAAGAAAGAAAGACTCGGCGAAACGACCTGTGTGTCCAGTGTTTTCTGATAATCTAACTTAGAATTAAGATTTTTTAGAACACTAGCCTATTCTGCTATCTCGCTTATAGGTAACTAGCTGTTGCCCGCGACTGCGTCCTTGTAGAATTCGTTTATCACTTTACCGCGGGAACTATTTTAATTTTTCCGGGACAAAAACTATCCTATGTCCTTCTCCGGGACTCAAACTAACTGTATACCGAATTTCGTCTAAATCGGTTTAGTAGCTTAGACGTGATGAGATAACAAACAAACAGACTTACGCATTTATAATATTAAGTAGGATGATTTTATAAGATCCATTTTCCAGATCGATCGAGCGTCAGCCGCGGCCATCAAACGTAGCAGAGAAGAGAAAGAAGCAGATCCAGAAGAAGAAGACGACTTCGGATACACGACAAGTGAGTGGAAAGATACATTATTCACGCTGTTCAACTTCTCTTTCTATTTTATACACGTGTATGTTTATGTGTGTCTTTTGGAGCACAGTCGGTGAGATTTACCAATTTGATATATTTCGTATGATGGTTTTTTCAAAGGTTTTTTCATAAAAATGTAGTTATAGACATAACATGAGGGGGTGTTTGTTGAAAAGGATAACGACTGATTTCTCTAATTTTATTTGGCTGTTACTGGACCAGTGAGACTTTTGGTTTTATCTTCATTTATTTTTCAGTAGGTCAGATAGGGGTCGTTACTGGTCAGTTTTATGTAAAAAATTACACTATTGTAATAAAAAACAACTCAGTAGCTTTTACAAAAGACTCTCTTAAATATTTTTGTACTTCAATAAAAAAAAATGTGCTTCGGCCATACGATACGAGTACATTAAGGAAATTAATTTTAAAAGCCTGTGCTCTATAGTCTGTCAAAAAAGAGAAGAAATTAAAAAGTGGCAACACTGTAGTGTCCTCCCTTTTTGGTTTGACAGGGTTTGAAAGGGATGACACTACAGTGTTGTCACTTTTTAATTTCTTCTCTTTTTTGTCAGACTATACATACGAGTATAACAATGTTATAAAGTAGGTAAGTAAATGATGATAAATAATAAATTTTACCCTACCTTAGACCTCTTTTAAACCCTGTTTACAAACTGCGAGGAAAATTGTTTAAATTGGCGTTAAAATGCGGATCAGCGGTTAAGGCTTCATAAATGACCCATCGAACGCCATAATACTAAAGAATCCTACCTACGGGTTAGGTTTGTAAAACTTACTTTCCCAAAATGTGCACTTTCTCTAAATGTGCATTTCTTCAGAAGTATTACTTTTTTGGAAAGTACACTGTCTTTAAAAGCGCATTTTCTCAGAAGGTGCAATTTCTGAAATTATGAATTAGGTAGGTTATCATACCAGTGTTATAGGGCCCCGAGTAAATTCTTCTGTACATGAACGGGTAGCCACGACTTTATAATCGAATTAAAAATAAAAAGAACCGGCCAAGAGCGTGTCGGACACGCCCAAAATAGGGTTCCGTAGCCATTACGAAAGAATTAAGTAGGTAATATTTTTCTAAGGATTTCGTATATCGCTAAAAACCAACTTTCAAATAAAAAAAAAACCGAACCGAATTCAGGTTTTCTAGCGATGGTCTTAGATATGTTTTTAACCCCTGACGCAAAATTAGGGGTGTTATAAGTTTGACCACCATGTGTGCCTGCCTGTCTGTCTGTCTGTGTGTATCTGTCTGTTGCACCGTAGCTCTTAAACGGGTGGACCGACTTGAATGCTGTTTTTTATTTGAATTCAGGTTTTCTAGCGATGGTTCTTAGATATGTTTCATTAAAATCGATTCAGCCGTTTTTGAGACTGAACTTTAGAAGTGACAAAGTCGGGGGTATTCCAACTTTTTGTTTGCTAGGTTATTGCGAAGTAGGTGTCTATTACACCAAATCATGTGTAACAATACCATTGGTCATCCCCGGGCGCAAATGGCCCAAACTATCAAACTTTCTTTCTTGTTTGTTTCCAACAGCTGCTGTGGCGTTTTTGCCCAAAGTGTTTTTGTTATTGTTACGAGTTTTGGGTTTGGTTTATTGCGGATCAAATTTAACTGGAGTTTTGATATTGTAGTTAACTAGAGAAGGGTCTCATTATAAATTCGAAAATGGTAGTCTGTTTTGATAATCCAAGTAGAAAATGATGTTGGCTGACTGACGATTAAGGGGCTGTTTCATTATTCATTGATACAATACAATACAATACAAAGACTCTTTATTGTACACCAGACATAGTAAGCGATACAGAAAACAAATTATTAAAATTACAAGGTGAGCAATAGGCGGCCTTATCGCTTAAGAGCGATCTCTTCCAGGCAACCTTTTTTACAGAAAGAAGGAAGGACTAGTTTACAACAGGTGGTGCATCAAAAGTAGATCAGAAAATTTAAACGTAACAGCAATACATCTACGAATACATACATAATTATATCGTACATATAATATACGTCCAAAATAAATATAGGTAGTGAGATAAACAGCAACAAATAAATAAATAAATAAATTATAATAAGGCTAATAATTACAAGAGAAGTTTGATTAGCGTTAACCGACGGTTAAATGTGATGCCGTCTCCGTCTATTCGATCAAAACAAATACAGACGGCATCACACCTAACCGCCAGTTAACACTAATCAATGGATGGTGAAACAGCCCCTAACTCTATCAAACGTTAGTTTTTTAACCCCCGACGCAAAAAGAGGGGTGTTATAAGTTTGACCGCTATGTGTATCTGTCTGTCTGTGGCACCGTAGCTCTTAAACGGGTGGACCGATTTGAATGCGGTTATTTCCATTTGAAAGCAAATTTTCTAGCTATGGTTCTTAGACTCGTTTCATCAAAATCGGTACAACCGTTTTTGGTATATTTAACTTTGAAGAGACAAAGTCGGGGGTTTTCCAACTTTTTGTTGTTTAGGTAAGGTTATTTAAATAGCTATTGAAATGGGATTTTCAAACCCCTGACACAAAAAGTGGGGTACAGTCAACATCAAAAGTAGCTATTAATACTTTCGTACTTTGTCGTTTTACAGCCACGTACTAAATGCCATGCAAGATTGTCAATCTGTCAATGTAACAGAGTTAAAAAGTGATCCGCTACTTTTGATGCTGACTGTACTATAAGTTTGACGCCAATTTCTGTTTGTCTGTCTGAGGCATTGGAGCTCTCAAAGGGATGCACCAATATCGATGCGATTTTGTTGCATGCGTTTAAAATTTCCTTCTACTAAACTTTTAATTATTCTACATGCAACATAAATAATGTATCTTTTCACTATTTGTTGATTTTGTTTCATTAATAATTTTGTTCATTACTTTTTATCATTGGTCTGAATCAGTCATCCAACACTTGTTTATTTTTTTTTAATAAAATTTTAATTTCAAATTTGATTTTAATTTTAATTTTCATGTGCGGAATTAAATTTGAAATTTACCACGAGCTTTGCGGTGAAGGAAAACATCGTGAGGAAACCTGCACAAATCTGCGAAGCAATTCAATGGTGTGTGTGAAGTTCCCAATCCGCACTGGGCCCGCGTGGGAACTATGGCCCAAGCCCTCTTGTTCTGAGAGGAGGCCTGTGCCCAGCAGTGGGACGTATATAGGCTGGGATGATGAAAATTTTAATTATTCTTTGCTTTTTATCTGATTTTTAGGTACTATGTTAAACACCGAATCTGTTTAAAAATATCGAAACTTACACTTATGCGATTAACGAATATGTTCTAGTTGAGACAGCTCCAATGTTATAAAGACTACTGCACTACTGGTTAGTCCTTCGAAAATCAAAAGGAACAGAAATGTATAAATAAAGAAGAAAGTAAATATACAACAATACAAAACACAACAACATTATTGCAAATAGACAAGATGAAGAATATTATGGTTTATCGTATATATTTCCTTCCAGAATCAGATTCAGATTCCAGAAATATCTGCCGCGACCGGAAATAATACATAGGTTTCTTGGAATAGCCCATAGGATTCTTTTAATTGCGATATTTGCGACATTTTAAAATCGCGAAATCTTAACTGTTAATGGACATGAAATTGGCAAGGGTGTTCTTAACCGCCGACGCAAAAAGAGAGGTGTTATAAGTTTGACCGCTATGTGTCTGTCTGTGGCACCGTAGCTCTTAAACGGGTCAACCGATTTGAATGCGGTGTTTTAATTTGAAAGCAGGTTTTCTAGCGATGGTTCTTAGCCATGTTTTACCAAAATAGGTCCAGCCGTTTCTGAGATATTGAACTTTGAAGTGACAATGTTGGGGGTTTTCCAATTTTTTGTTGGTTACGTTATAAAGCAACGCCATTTTTGAGCATTCCTACGGGGATTTTACAAAAACCAAAAATAAGCATTTAGTATTATCATCCCAATTCCCACTAATATTATAAATGCGAAAGTCTGAAAGTCAGTCTGTTTGTTTGTTTTTGCAAGTGGGTCTCCTGATGATAAGAGATCACCACCGCCCATAGACACCTGCAACACCAGGGGGATTGCAGATGCGTTGCCAACCTAGAGGCCTAAGATGGGATACCTCAAGTGCCAGTAATTTCACCGGCTGTCTTACTCTCCACGCCGAAACACAACAGCGCAAGCACTGCTGCTTCACGGCAGGATTAGCGAGCAAGATGGTGGTAGCAATCCGGGCGGACCGTGCACAAGGTCCTACCACCTGCAAACCTCCTAACGTGTTACCTCTTAACGTCTAAACTCTGGAACCGATTTCGATGAAATTCTGTATACAGATAGTTTGAGTCCCGGAAAAGAACAAAGAATAGTTTTATCCCGAAAATTCATATATATTTAAACGAATTCTACGCGGACGGAGTCGCGGGCAGCTAGTAAAGAAATTATCTTACACTGTTAAATATCTACGACATTTACCCCCTGTTTCATAATCCATTGATTAAATTTATTTGATGGATAAATGTAATGCCGTCTCTGTTTGTTTTGTTCGAATAGATGGAGAAGGCATCACATTTATCTGTCAGATAAAATTAATCAATGGGTGATAAAACGCACCCTATATGGTTTTTTTTGTCACCCTAAGGGTACTAAATCCATACTAATATTGTAAATCTGAAAGTGTGTGTTCGTATGTTTGTCCATCTTTTACGTCGAAACGAAGCTACTGATCGACGTGATTTTTGGCATAGAGATAGTTTATTGGCTAGAGAGTGATATAGACTACTTTTTATCCCGGAAAATTGCACAGTTCCTGAGGGAACAGCGCGCAATAACCGAATTACATCACATTAACCGGACGCAGCCGCGGGCAAAAGCTACTCTTAAATAATTCTGCAACCCGGTGGTAATCGAGTTGCGGCTCCGCGCTACTCCTAGCTTGCTTACTATGTTGAAGCCCGATTGCCAGTGTACACCGGCGTCCATTGGCTACATAATTCACCTGCACACTGTTTACAGAGGCAGGCCTTGACTGAAATAGAAGCGTACTGGCTACCTTGCCATCGATTGGATCGTAAAGCTTTCATAGAATTTGTGAGTAGTCTGGATCGCTAAGCGGTCGGTGATGGGTGTTCAGCTTGGAAGTGAGATGGGATTAAGATTGTTTTTTTGGAATCTTTTATATTTTTTATTTCAATTCCAAATTTTACTTTTACGGTCATCCCGTAAAACCTAAATTGAAAATACAAACTGAAATATAGATGCACAGAAATACCAGAAAAATAAGACCAGCACTGGGAATCGAACCCAGGTCCTCGGTATTCCGTACCGCGTGCTATACCGCTACACCACTGCTGGTCAACGGTACAGACACGAATTTCCCCTATGCACGTCATATCTCAGCTTGTTTGTTTCTTATTTAGCCACTTAAGCAGTGACGCTAGCGACATCTATACCGTAGCCCTCATCGAGAAACTTTCGGCACTCCATTGGAACCAACCGCTCACCCGGACAAGAGATGTCGTTACTAAGCAATCAAATTATTGTAATTTGATTGCTTAGTAACGACATCTCTTGTTGACCAGCAGTGGTGTAGCGGTATAGCACGCGGTACGGAATACCGAGGACCTGGGTTTGATTCCCAGTGCTGGTCTTATTTTTCTGGTTTTTCTGTGCATCTATAATTCAGTTTGTATTTTCAATTGACATGGGATGATAGACTAAGAGCGCTTGTGTACTACAAGCACCGGACCGGAAAAAAACGGCCCGGAACGGGGATAAGTAAAATGTCGGACGGTAAAATTACGTATAGTGCACAAACTAGTATGTATACTTACGGCGTGCCATATCCGATATAAATTTACATAAGTACTGCTTTGTGCATTATACATAATTTTACCGACCGACATTTTACTTTTCCCCGTTCCGGGCCGTTTTTCCCGGTCCGTTCTTTATAGTGCACCAACGCTTTAATCCCGGAATACGCTTGTCATACTGCTTCAGTTAGCTTCAGATGGACAGACATATTTAATTGATAGAAAAACAGGCAAACTCTAAAATCTAAGTATGTTTTGTGCAATGCCAAGTTTTATGCTCTGTTAAGATCAAGAATTAATTTTTTGTGTTCTGCACCACGCGTGTTTCCATGCAAATACCGCTTAGGGTGTTTGTTACCAGACCAATCGATCGATTATCGATCGACGGCATCGATCGACGTCGATCGAAGTCGATCGACTGGTCTGGTAGGAACAATCGATCGACGGATACCGGTTGACGTCGATCGATTTATAAATCGATCGATTATCGATCGACGGCATCGATCGACGATCGATCGATCGGTCTGGTAGAAACAATCGATCGACGTCGACCAATCGGTTCTACCATCGATCGATGCCGTCGATCGATGATCGATCGATAGGTCTGGTAACACTTTTATACTTACGCTCCAAAAGCCGAAGCCTCAAAGTAGTTTGACCTATGGCCGCACTTCAAGCAGAGCGTCATGGGTTCGAAACCAGGTTCGTACTTCTAAGTTTTTTCGAATTTATGTGCGAAATTTTTGCGTATACATCTTTTTAAAAATAGAAAAAATAACAGTTTACATTGCATAAAAAAAGGAAGAATAATTTAAAAATATTCAGCTACATGCTTCGTCAAATTATTAAAAAAAAAGAAAGAGAAATGTGTGCGAAATTACATTTGTAACTATAATGAGCTTTTCAATGTAAGCGAAGCCATTCTATGGTGTGTGAAGGTCCAGTGAAGGGCAAAGATATCGACACGGGCAAAGTTGCAAAATATGTATACACGGCCTTAATGTGAAGTGCATAAAGTCGTGTATAAATATTTTTGCAACTTTGGCCGTGTCGATATCTTTGCCCTTGACTGTCCCATCCGCATTGGGCGTTCAGACTCTTGAACAGGGACTACAATCCACACCCTCTCATTCTGATACGAAGCCTGTGTTAAACAGTGGGACATATAGTATATGCCGTTGTGTGTTTGTAATGTCCGCTTACTTTGTTTCTTCTATGAAGAGTTAATCATAACAATGCCATTAAATAGTGATGGCTAATTCGGGCGATGCCGTAACATAAGCTATTACTAGCTTTACTCGCTATAAAGCTATAAATAATAGTAGCCTCGTAAATTACTTAACTGCAATTATAATGGTTAGGACGAAAATATGATGATTTATAAACGGTCAGGCATTCGGCTTGTTCTAGTAAGTTTTGTTTGCGTAAATCCATACTTATTAATATTATAAATGCGAAAGTGTGTTTGTATGTTTGTCCGTCTTTCACGTCGAAACGGAGCGACGGATCGATGTGATTTTTGGCATAGAGAAAGTTTATGAGCCAGAGAGTGACATAGGCTATTTTTTATCCCGGAAAATGCACATTTCCCAAGGGAACAGCGCGCAATAGCCGAACTCCACGCGGATGAAGCCGCGGTCAAAAGCTAGTAGATTATAGATAGTTATTGCCCTTTTGCGTAAATCATAGTTCAATATTTATTCGCTTGAAGCTCTGTGAACTGTTGATCTCACGGCCCTTGATTACGTTTACAAAATACCACGGTGAATTGGCTAAAAGTGAATCGACTAAATCTAATTTAATAAGAATTCTCAGGTCAAAAGTGTTTGTGACTCATTCCAAACGGCTTCACCCATTATTATGATATATTTATTGTGTATATTCAGTAAGTCTGAGAAAAGGACGTAAATTACTTTTCATACCTCTACGCGGACGGAGTTGCGGGCAACAGCAAGTCTTTATAAAATTCTCGGGTCAAAAATGTTTGTGACCAAACTCATTCGATCCGGCTTGACCGATTTTTAAGATTTTTTGGTGTATATTCGCTAGATCTGAGAATAGGATGTAAACTGTTTTTCATACGGAGTCGCGGGCAACAGCTAGTAATTCATATAATTATCAAACATGCTCATAAAATTTCACAAGAATCTGTTGAGAAATATTTGAAACGATACACTTTTAACCACGCTGAAAATCCTGAAATACGAGTGCTGAGATATTATGAATTAATTTCAAAACAACGTACTTATGTTATGTATGTTGAAGATAAATTGGTGACATCAAACAGGGATCCATAAATATGACGCATAGCTTTATTTTTCCTCTGACGCCGTTTCAACTGTTTCAACACGTAATACAAATGTAACAACGCCATTAATAATTCACTAAGGCATAATTCCGCCGCTCACAAACTGCTGTTTTGTCACGTATCATACTTCCACTGACAGCCACCTTTATTTTACATGCACGAATATTTTCGCACATCATTACCCGAATAATTTGCCCCTTCAAAAGGACACATGCAAATACTCACCCAAAAACGAAAACAACCGTTCAACCCAAAGCAAAACAACCTTTACTCCCACTTGAGTAAAGACCTCTTGGAAAACACCTTTGCATTTCTCGTAGGAAAATATTACGTTTGTGCTATTAAAATCCATGTAGTGTGAACGAGCTCGCGTCTGTTTGCATTCAAAAGCTCGGCCTGTACCCGAAGATTGCCGAACGTTTTCGAATTTTCTCGGAGTCAGTTTGTCTTAGAAAACAATGGTATTTACAGTGATATAATGCAAGTTGTTCTTGCGTCCTTATGGTTACGGTTCACTCTAAAACGATCGACTGAAACTTCAAAACTATCCTAGTTTCCATTTGCATTTCTATCTCACTCGCTTTGCTAGAAAAGGACTTGTGATGAAAATGCGAGTTACGCAATCATGGTAGCCGTTTAGATGCTATTGTGTTTGGAATTTTTCTCGTAACGCCGCGTTGCGTTTGAGATCGTGTTTCGACGGCATAAAGCGAGATTTCTATCGTCGCTGAAAAGAGCTTATGTCTTTATTTGAATTTAGCATCTGTGTTTTCAACCACGTGGTTTTTCAGTACAACGGCGGGCATGCTATTGGGCGGACGTTGAAATGTTTTCCCGCGCTTTGCGATCGCGGATGGAAATTTAAATTAGAAATTTGGATTTGGAATATTCTTTTTATAATTCGCAATGAGCTAGCATGCGGTGATGGCCATGTGTTTTTATTTTTTTAAAGAGTAAGGTGTATTTGTTTTTGTTTGATAAAAAGTTTTTGTAAGTACAGAAAAAACTTTACTGAATAGCTTTATTGTATACTACAAATGGGCAGTACATTGTTTTAATCGATATAATTGGAGCTCGATTGTCAGGATTTGTAGAAAATACGCATTCTTTGATGTGCCGTTTTTTATAGTTATCCGATGATAACGTTGTCGTTATGACATAGTCGTTAGGGAAAAATGTTGAGGACAGACTGACAGCTGCTTTTCTATAAACAAACTGATTAAAGTTTGTTTACAGACATTAAAATATTCTTGCAATTTATAGAAATGAATAAAAGTTGCGGGTTCACGATGGATACAGGCCGGTTCCAACAGAAGCAACTGGAGGTCTATGGGGGAGGTCTATGTCCGACAGTGAACTTACTACAGCTGATGATGATAACGATGTTGAAATAGGAATAGCCTACCAAACTATATGTATTTGTTCTTTAACTAGTACAGTTTTGAGTTTTAGGTTGAAAATCATTTAATTTTAAACGATTTATGTCAAAAGAAAATCACGGAAATCTATTCATTATGCCAAATGAGATTCGGGCAAACGAAAGAAAACCGAATAGGTAGGTACCTAACTATTCGTCATATGTTTTATACTAAACTAATGTGTACTAACTAGTTATTTGCAACGTAAAACAGATTTTTACAACCTGCGACTAAAATTACCTTTGATGTTTGATTCCTTTTCGACGAAGGTAATAAATTATAACAACTTTATGATGGCCGATAATAATTTTAATTTATTTATTTTTAAATATAACGAACTTACCTAAAACAGTAAATTAACGGTAAAAAATAATTTAATAATTCAGGCGTTACTTTGCGGAGGTCTATATATATACAGCGTGTATTTTTGATACTACCTCAAACTTTAAGGGTAGTTAGTGAAGGCCCTAATAATCACATTTTATTATGTATTAGTAAAAAAAATATATCATTTTCCTCACAATTTTAATTAGCACGCAATGTATCACTACGTGATACTGCTTTGTTTTTATTCAAAACGTCGCACTTGTTGACGTGACAGATATCACAGCACGTTTCTCTCTCGTATCAAATTATTGTACGCATTACATTGCTGCTCGAAAATATTTCAAAAATTTATTACGCTCTGGTAGTAAATTTTAAATTAACAATTTGTTTTGATATCGGTTCACAGCACTTAAATCTTCGTCTGGTTACAGTTTGAGCTAGTATTAAAACTACACGCTGTTATATGAACACGCACAAATCATAACCAACTAACACCATCATGCTATAAAGCTAACCTAACCTATAACCTAACTTCGGTTCTACAGAATAGTCCTCAAAATCGGTGCGCATCTACATCTCAATACAATCTCATAATTTTCGCAAGTCATAATGTAATGTTTGTCATAGTTTTTGTTATTCACAAATTTTTCCTGTCGAAACGAGTTAGACATTAATAAAAGGTTATCTTGTAGAAATCTACATTACATTACGAATTGCGACAGTTATTGTGAGAGTCGATATGGATTCCCTCAAAATATACCCTAATAAGTTTACAGTTTTAGATAAAAAATAAAATAATGCCTGCGAAAAGCGAGGATCCCAACTATAAGGATTCCTTTTCAAAACAGCGTTTTAATAAGGATGATCAATCTCCTAACATTGTATTCCATAAACAATTTTTTTACGCCTAGTCTGCATGTAGAGATTTCCATAACCATTATCAAACGCGGCAGACCGAAAAATTACATAAACGAAAGCCTGGTGCGAGTCTAACTGATGGTTTCTTGAACATACACTGTTGGAACATACCATGGGACCGTCGATATCTACCGGATGTGGCCTGTAATACGAGCAAAAAATTAAAACGTCCTCGTCAAACTGAACTACATTAGAAGTATAACTTTTAAAAATAATGGAGTCTTTGAATTTTCCTTTTTTCATACAAATTAAATGTTGCTATCAATGGACGCCATCTTAGAACACAACTGACGTCGCCCGTCACGCTACAAACATCAAGCATTTTGCTTTACATTGCTTCGTCGAATAAACTTAAGTGTAATAAAAATTAAAAACTAATTATATTTAAATGTCGCTGAACTAATGTTGTTCAGTTTGACGAGTATGGTCTATGTTTTAATTATTTGCATTACTGGCCACACCCGGTATGCATAGACTGCATGTTTCTTACGTCAAGACGGCGCACAAAATTGGTTCACAGCGCGGTTTTGCGAACCTCGTCGGGTGGCAGGCAAGGGTCACTAACTGCAAAAAAAAGATTAGTGGACAATTAACCTTACGATGCTATGCATAAGTTTGATTATCCCTCTTGACTTTAAGTTGTAGTTAGTGACTTTTGCTTGTCGCCCGACTAAGGGCCTGTTTCACAACTTGTCGACTAACTTTAAGTGAAGGCATCAGTGATGCCGTCTCTGTTTCTTTTTGTCCGAATAATATTTAGGTACATAGATGTCAGTGAATGGGACAGACGCGATACAAACCCGATATAAACGCGATGCAAACGCTTGCGTTCGAAAAACGTGGCGTTTGTATCGATACAAACGCAAGGATCGTGAGTAAGGTTGAATCGAGCCGGCTTAATCGCGTTTGCTGAGCGTTCGACTTGCGTTTGTATCGATACAAACGAGCGCAAAAAAAGCTATAATGACGCGTCCCTCACTCAGGCGGTTATACAATACTATACAAATATTATTTATTGCACACCACAAATCAGTACAAAAAATTTATATATATACATACATTCAGGGTAGACAATAGGCGGTCTTATCGCTTAAAAGAAATCTCTTCCAGACAACCATTTGGGTACATTGATCTTAAGATTATGTCAAAATTGAGGTGGCGGACACAGAAACAAAAAAAAAACAAGAATTAACAAAAAAAACATTAATAAGAAACTAAATACAAATGATATATATATAAAAATATATACATACAATACTTACTTATACAATACATATACTACTGCATAAAAAAGCAATAGAAATTGACAAAAGGTCGAAATGTAAGAAAAGGATGAAAATAATTAGTTATTGGTTATTGTAAGATTTGTTGTCTAACTACTTAGTCATATTTGAACTGATTTAGTTGAGTGAGGGACGCGTCATTTTAGTTTAAAAAAGTTCTAGCAGAGTCTCTTTTCTAAGAAAAATGTACGCAGTGTCACATTGACGTCGGAGTCATTTTGATTTGATTACAACATTGCAGCGGTAGTAAATAATGTACTGCCATCGTATTTTGTCGGAAAAGTCGTATTTATCTTTCTTTCTCAAATACCTTCACTGAACTTTAGTAAGCTAGTTGAGCAAGGAAGATAAATGTGAAAATTTCCGATAAAATACGATGACAAAACATTTTTCATTAGGTACCTACACTAGGTACTGCTACGCCTACCACGCCACGGCTACTGGCAGAATATGCTGTTGACATTTATTATAATAACTACTTGTATCTACCATATTCTAAGAAATAAACAATTTCTATTTCTATTTCTACATCTGTACAGTCAAGGGCAAAGATATCGACACGGCCAAAGTTACAAAAATATGTATACACGACTTTATGCACTTAACATTAAGGCCGTGTATGTATACATATTTTTGCAACTTTGGCCGTGTCGATATCTTTGCCCTTGACTGTACGTCAGTGTAGCTAATGTACAGTCAAGGGCAAAGATATCGACACGGCCAAAGTTGCAAAAATATGTATACACGGCCTTAATGTTAAGTGCATAAAGTCGTGTATACATATTTTTGTAACTTTGGCCGTGTCGATATCTTTGCCCTTGACTGTACGAGTGAATTTTAAAATAATATTAACTTCTGTCAAAACTACAAATCGACAACAACGTCATGACAACGTTTATTAGCGTTCTAAAGACTCAATTACAAAACCGACAAGTTAAATGGCTAGTTGATTTGCAATAATTGTCTTCAACTCAGCGGAATAAGGTTCATCCTGATTAGTTTTGTGGTTAATTCACGCTAACGCTGTAATTTACGTCGACACATACCACATGACAAGTCAAGGTAGCTTAAAAATTTGTACTGATACTACGTAAAAATACCAGATGAGATACCAGGGAAAATACTAGGTTAAAATATTAGGTTAAATAGTCATCTGGTATATAAATAACTGACACCGTGGTGGCCTAGTGGTTTGACCTATCGCCTCTCAAACAGAGGGTCGTGGGTTCAAACCCCGGCTCGCACCTCTGAGTTTTTCGAAATTCATGTGCGGAATTACATTTGAAATTTACCGCGAGCTTTGCGGTGAAGGAAAACATCGTGAGGAAACCTGCACAAACCTGCGAAGCAATTCAATGGTGCGTGTGAAGTTCCCAATCCGCACTGGGCCCGCGTGGGAACTATGGCCCAAGCCCTCTTGTTCTGAGAGGAGGCCTGTGCCCAGCAGTGGGACGTATATACGCTGGGATGATGATATAAATAACTAGCGAAACGCACCAGCTTCGCATGAGTGCAAGTTTGGAAAAATTAGCGAAAATATAAAGATAGTCTGTAATCATAGGCGGTAATTTTTCATTTTCCACCTCCCTTTCACCAAAACTACACCCGCGCGAAGCCAGGGCGTAAACCTAAAATTCCTCGCTGTTCGGAGTTCCGTACAACGAACCCATATAGTTTAGCTATGTTCGACTGTCCGTCTGCGATAAAGCATAACTAAATGAACTAAAAGAATTTCCTTGCTCACCCGCGACCTTACGATAGCTAAGCTTATGCAAAATATGTGTGTTCATGCAGTTCCTCCACCTCCACACTGTAAGAACACACACAAATCACAAACCCATCTATCACCACCACCACACTACACTGATATTGTTAGTCTAACAACTGGTAGCATGGCGTACGGTTGTGTCACTCTGAAGATGAGCTCTAGTTGAGTTCGAAACGCGTCAGTGTAGTGTGGTGGTGGTGATAGATGGGTTTGTGTGATTTGTGTGTGTTCTTACAGTGTGGAGGTGGAGGAACTGCATGAACACGCATATTTTGCAAAAGCTTAGCTATCGTAAGGTCGCGGGTGAGCAAGGAAATTCTTTTAGTTCATTGATATGGACCTCCGCAACATAACGCCTGATACAATAAATTATTTAAAGCATAACTAGATTTTTTTCTCATCTCTACTATTTCATAATAGTGTCGTAGGATAAGTCTTTTAAAGACATAAAGTAAGGTCTATTTTTTGTAACCCTTCTCCCCTCCCCAGTTTTACGAGCTAAATCATTGGCTTGAAAAATTACATAAAAATCATAATTAATGATACTTTATTTCATTACCTGTTCCAAAAATACCAAGTGAAAAATATTCGCCCAAAACACATTTCCATTAGAATTTAGTGTTCAAGCAATTCCTTTTATCTATACTAATTAGAACATTCACGGTCGGACACTATTTTTAAAGAACAACATATTGTCAACAATAAAGATATTCATTGTTGAGTCTAGAAGAAACGAGACGTTAGTACGTAAGTATATGTATTACTAGACTTGTAGACTTTACCCGCGACTTCGCACTCGTAAAGAAGCTTTTTGTCACCGTAAGTCGCATTTTAGTATACTTACATAAAGTCGTAAGTGATAAAAAGAAGCTTTCTGAATTTACAAAACAACCAAATTAACGACTAAAAGTGTGCCTGCTCAAAAGCAAATACTACAAAATTTGTACCTAACTAACTCTCTCTAAAGTGGTCTAAAGTGTTAAAATTAAATGACATTGTAACGGATAACTCACGTCTTAAACCGCCGCGCGGGGTTGCGGCAGCCGCCGAGTCGCGTTCGCGTGCTCCTGAGAACAAGGGCTACGAAATAGCCCGAAACATATCGAGCTAAACTCGTTTAAGACGTGAGTTATCCGTTATAATGTCATTTAATATGAGTGAGTCCCACGGTAGTTTCATGTTCAAAATGGTCTAAAGTGTGTCCAAAGTTTTATGTGAATGTGAAAAGTAAGTGGTTTAAAAGTTCAAAGCAACCCTTTTTCTCAGACTAATGTGAGTCAATTGTAGTGTGATACGTGTAAAAATACGTGCTTATAAGCCCATGTAATTCACAGTGCATCAATAAAATCCTTTTCCCTTACGCAAAACTCGTATAAGCAGCGCTTATAACCCGTGTACTGTGTATCAGCCGTAGTGCTCGGGCCCGGCCTCGGGCTCGGTGCCCGCTCATAGCCCGTGCACCGGGCGCGTGCTCGCTTATACCCCGTGCACATAAGCCGTCAAGTTGCTCGGCACGTGCTCGGAGTGCGCGCGACGCGCCGGCCGCGCGCGCGCGTTCAGCCTCGAGCCATGCGCTGAGACCATGGAAACCATCGCCGAGGATGCCGAAGCGGAACTTGAGCTCGGTAAATAATTTACTTACATACACGTGTAATTGTATTACTTACTTAAAATGTTAAGGGCCATGCTGCTGGTTAGCTCATGATCAATGTCCCGTTAGATGGCGCTGTTATCAATGTTGCCTTTTTTCAGGTTTTTTTCGTAAATTATGAAGAATTATTATTATTATTATTTCTTTTATTCGATTGGATGGCAAACAAGCAGGTGGGTCTCCTGATGGTAAGAGATCACCACCGCCCATAGACACCTGCAACACCAGGGGGATTGCAGATGCGTTGCCAACCTAGAGGCCTAAGATGGGATACCTCAAGTGCCAGTAATTTCACCGGCTGTCTTACTCTCCACGCCGAAACACAACAGTGCAAGCACTGCTGCTTCACGGCAGGATTAACGAGCAAGATGGTGGTAGCAATCCGGGCGGACCTTGCACAAGCCTTGCCTTGCCTACCACCTGCAAACCTGTACCCTGCAACCTGCTGCTGCTGTATTTAAGACGTATATAGCTTTTAGTTTTTTTTTATATGAAATGCAACAAATATGGAATGCAATTCAATTAACGCGTCAATAAAGTCTTATCAAATGAAATGTACGAGTAAAAACTAACCATTTGTGATTTAAGCGGTTTGTTGCAGCCGGTGAAATTACTAGCACTTGAGGTATCCCATCTCAGCCCTCTAGGTTGGCAACGCATCTGCAAAACCCCTGGTGTTGTAGATGTTTATGGGCGGTGGTGATCTCTTACCATCTGGAGACCCACTTGCTTGTTTACCATCCAGTCGAATAAAAAAAAAAAAAAAAAATGAATTTATTTACTTTCACCTATTGCCTATAATAAAGTCTTAGAAGTTAAATTTGACCCACTTGCAATGGTAAAATTGACGTGGTTCGAATAAGTAGTTAAAATTGACGTATTGGCGTAAGTTCAATGACAATACAATGATCTGGTAGAGAAATTTTGGTGAACCGGCCAGGATCGTCTCCGCAAGACGGAACTCTTCAACGGTTAATGGCATCCACTTGAAACTTGGTAAGATGTACTTAGTCTAAATGGCAAAGCAAATACAGTTAACGAAAGGTGCAGCTAGCAAAAATTTGAATTAAAATTTCTTTAAAAAAAGCTTATCTCAATAAAGAAGTACTTCTTTAACCGCCAGTTAAAGCGGTTTCTAAACGGGCTCGCCTCAACTGGCATTATTAACGGCCCAGTTAAAGATAACTGCAATTTTATTAAGTTAATTTATTGACTCGACGCATGGTGTCCCGAAAGAGGTAGTATTAGTGATAGTTAAAACTGCTTAAGGACACCTTCTCTTTCTTACCGTTATCTGACTGTCTTCAAATCTGGGGTTAATAGGTTTTTGTTAGGCAAGCGTGCTCCATCTTATTAAGTCCATAATTCTTTACAAAGCGTATTTCATCATCATTCCCAGCCTATATACGTCCCACTGCTGGGCACAGGCCTCCTCTCAGAACAAGAGGGCTTGTGCCATAGTTCCCACGCGGGGGCCCAGCGCGGATTGGGAACTTCACACACACCATTGAATTGCTTCGCAGGTTTGTGCAGGTTTCCTCACGATGTTTTCCTTCACCGCAAAGCTCGTGGTAAATTTTAAATGCAATTCCGCACATGAATTTCGAAAAACTCAGAGGTGCGAGCCGGGGTTTGAACCCACGACCCTCTGTTTGAGAGGCGATTGGCAAAGCGTATTTGCTCGTCGTTCATTATCCAGACAGCTGAGGAGTGGAATGCCCTGTCTGCGTCTGTGTTCCCTGAACGCTACGATCTAGCCGTAAATTTTTAAGGGTACCGTACCTCGAAAGGAAAAAACGGATACCTTATAGGATCACTGTTGTCCGTCCATCTGTCCGTCTGTCAAGACCCTTTTTCTCAGGAACGCGTGGAGGTATCAAGCTGAAATTTATATCAAATACAGAAGTCTACTGTCACTTGGAGCTGTGAAAAAATCAAACTTCTAAGCCAACACAATCAAAAGATACAGCCGTTTATGCCGCATATTTCCGCAAATTTTCGAAACTCGCAAGGGAATCAAACCCTACAGGGTACTTCCCGTGAACTCAGAATCTTGAAATTTGGTACGAAGCAACGTCTTATAGCACAGATAAAGGAAAAATTGCGAAAACCGTAAACTTATCATTGCATTACATCATATAATAAAAATAATTTTAATATTTTTAAAGTTACTACGTACAGGCTTGTACGGAACCCTCTTCTTATATAAGAGGGGGGAAAACGAGCATGCGGGTCACTTGATGGGTAGCAATCACCGCCGTCAATGGACACCTGCCAACACGAAAATCTAAGAAATCTAGGGTGAGAGGTCATTTATAAGCAAGCGTGCTTCTTAGTCCACTTCTTCGCAGCCTATTTCTGTATAAATAACCTAACCTAATTAGAACGATTGAAAACCCCCCGAAATTGTCAATTCAAAGTATAATATCTCAAAAACGGCTGAACCTCTTTCAATCAAACATAGCTTAACTACCGCAAGAAAATTCGCTTTTACGTTAAGTTTCCGTACGCACTCCAAGACGCACGCAATCCGCACTAGGCTCTCGCATGAACTACAGCCCAAGCACTCTCATTCTGAGAGGAGGACTGTGCCAGCAATGAGGCGTACGTAGACTGAGATGAAATATTAGAGAGGACAGAATTCCAATTCTTTAAGGGGCCGTAGCTTTCTTCCTCTATTCAATAATGTAGTAGAATAATAAATAATAATAATAAAATAATAAAGTGAATATTGTTTTCCATCGTATTTTGTCGCAAAAGTTCTTATTTATCTTGCTATCTTAAATAGCTAACTGAAGTTTACTGAAGCTTATTGAGAAAGAAATATAAATCCAAACATATCCGTAAAAAACCGGCCAAGAGCGTGTCGGAAACGCCCAAAATAGGGTTCCGTGTCCATTACGAAAAAATTAAGTAATATTTTTCTGAGGACTTCGTATTTTATACGGAATCTTCCAAGTTTAGGTATATTTTATAACTTAGGCTGCTATTTACTCATAAACTACTAATTCTTCTCAAGCAAATTTAACCGTTATAGTTTTCCTTGAAAGTTTGATATACTTACTAACATTCTGAATTTTTTCAAATTTTTCCACCCACATTTTAGAGGGGGACGCTCGAATTTAATGAAAATTTGCACTTTAAAGTTGAATATTTCGCAAACGAATCACTGAATCGTAAAATCGTCTAACGATACCCCACAATATAGGGTTGGATGAGAAAAAAAAATCACCCCCACTTTACGTCAATGGGAGGTAACCTAAATATTTTTTATTTTACCATTTTGTGGGCATTGTTTACATCCGTGCAAAATCACAGCTTTCTAGCATTGATAGTCCCTGAGCAAAGCCGCGGACGGACAGACAAACAGACAGACATGGCGAAACTATAAGGGTTCCGTTTTTGGCATTTTGGCTCCGAAACCCTAAAAAACTATAAAAGAATATTATTCAACTAGCTTTTGCCCGCGGCTTCGCTCGCGTGGAATTTAAAGTTTGAAATTTGGTTTTCGCGCGCTGTTCCCTCGGGAACTGTGCATTTTTCCGGGATAAAAAGTAGCTCTCTGGCCCATAAACTATCTCTATGCCAAAAATCACGTCGATCCTTCACTCCGTTTCGACGTGAAAGACGGACAAACATACAAACACACACACTTTCGCGTTTTTAATATAAGTAAGTATGAAAGTATGAATAGATCTGTATCTTAGATCGGCATAGATACACAGACAACTTAAAATAGACTCTGTTTACCTATATTGTTGGAGGGGAATAACGACTGGGTCATTAATTTCTCGGATATTGGCACTAGCAGACGCAAATATAATAAATCTGTAGGTATCGGTTATGGCTCGGGTCGAGATCCCCAATGGATTTATTACTTCATCTCTTACTCTCGGTTGCGATCTTTTTTTATTTCAGGAAAATATATATATTTCTAATTAATAAGAGGAAATAAAAATAAAAGAGCTGCAGTTCCTCGATTATTAAGACGTCGACTATCGAAAAAAAATATAATTAGCGCCTCTCCAAAAAACTTTACTTAGCCAATTGGACAAGCGCTAGTTGGACTCGAGTTGAGTTTCGTGTAAATTTAGGAACCAGCAGAAATAAATTACTAATTAATTATTAAATTTCAAAGCCCGCGGGAACTAGGTATGCAATTTTCCGGGATACAAACGGATGTTTTCGTAAATATGTGTGAATTAAAAACAAATTCGCCGTTTTAATACGTAAAACTATTTGAAAGTTTCAAGTCTTGAAGAAATTACTCGTAAATTCATTTGACCTGTTGATTTTTCTCTTAAAACTAACGGAGTACAAAAATTAACACAACTTACAAACAACATTTTTTATTGGAATTTACTTTACTACTTTATTTCTTCATCTGCTTTTGACGCTGACTGTAAATTCACTTAAGTGGACGTTTTGATATAAAGAAATCTTGCTAGTAGGTCTAAGAGATACTGGGACCATTCGAGATACCGTCGTTTTGCTACATCGCCGTTTTACTATATCGGCTATCACATTTATCAGGACAACCCTTGCTCAAAAATATCATTTTGTTTTAGTACAACTGCATTTTTAAATAAAAACTTTATTGTCTTGTTTTGATACCCATAAGTAGTTTTTGTATGAAAATAAACTTTTACAGTAAGCACCTAAAACATAGCCACCTAAAAGCACGTTCAAAGTGATTCATTTGCTCTCTAGACGACAAAAACACAAAAACAGAACCCTCTTTTTGTCAGTTGGTTAAAATTGAAGAGATCTGCGCTAAGTCAATAGTCGAAACGTTATCTCGATTCCATTACCATGTTAAACGGGACAGACGGACACACAAGTGTTAATATAATATTAAATAATTCGATCAAACCAGACAAGCAGATAGCCCCGTGATTAGAGAACCTGACAACTAAGCTTGAGGTCCTGGGTTCGATTCCCAGCCGGGGTTGATATTATATGTAAAAAATACAAATATTTTTAAACTCGAGTCTTGGGTGTTGCTGTTTGGGTGTTGGGCTGTGGGTGTTGGGAAGGTAGTGGGTACGGTTTATACACACACACACACACACACACACACACACACATGCAAACAAACATTATAAATGTAAACTCATAATCATTAGTTATTTTATTGTTTTTTTTTTTTAATAAAAGTTAATTTTATTTCCTATCTAACAATACAAAGTTGCCTGACAGATAAGGGTATGTAATAGCTTTATATCCTTCTGGCGTTACAAATTTCACCAAATTTGTATCAAGTTTAATAAAAACTCTACACTAAAACGTTTCTTAATTTCATAAAGCGTCAAGACCATTTAATAATTCCAAGGTATTTTAATCTTGTTTAATCAAAATACCGTGGATTTAAGGCCTTTATTAGAGCGCCATTAAAACTTTTAATGAGGGTACCGGACACCGCGCAACTGCGGACAATTAAATAAAACAGGTTGAAAACAGTACTGTTATAGGTAGTGTCACCAGAGTTGAGGTCACGCACACAAGAGCAGGTCAAGTAATGACAGCGGGAGTTTGTCATTTCATTTATTCTCCTTTTATGCAATTAGTTCTTCATGTAGCTGTGTCTGTGTGTGTAATCACTACCTCTCGTGGCACTACCGCTATAGCTAGTGTACAACCGAAGTTCCAACAAGTTTCGGCGTAAAGCAAAGTTTAGACTTGCAAGAAAAATCGTGCAAGTTGCATTACATTGCGGTGCTCGATTGAACACTACAAACTCGTTGGCTTTACGGCCACGCAATGTAATGCAACTTGCACGATTCTTCTTGCAAGTCTAAACTCGGCGTAAGGCTGCATTTCCGCTAGACATGAGCGAGGATGTGTTGCGAGGAACATATTTATCATAAGCAAATAGGAAGCTTTATTTACGCAGTCTTTAACCAATGTGTGTTGCCAGTGATGACATATGGATCCGAGACGTGGTGTTTTACTTTAGGCCTTATAAATAGGCTCAGAGTTGCTCAGCGAGCTATGGAGAGCTATGCTTGGGGTTTCTCTACGGGATCGAATCAGAAATGAGGAGATACGTAGAAGAACAAGGGCCACCGACATAGCCAAGCGAATTAGCTCGTTGAAGTGGCAATGGGCGGGCCATATAGCACGGACAGTGAATGGCCGTTGGGGCCGAAAAGTTTTCGAGTGGAGACCGCGGATCGGCAAGCGCAGCGCAGGACGTCCACCAACAAGATGGACGGATGACCTGTTAAAGCTGCGGGTTCACGGTGGATGCAGACCGCTGCCAACCGAAGCAACTGGAGGTCTGTGGGGGAGGCCTATGTCCAACAGTGGACGTCCAACGGCTGAGATGATGATTTACGCAGGAAGGCGAGGGTAGCCTCGCTGGGTGTTTCCACTAGTGCACTGTGCTGTGCGAAGATAGGTAAATGGAACTATTTTATTGGTTCATGACAAACACATCCTCGCATATCTCTGGTGGTAACGCGGCCTTAAAATAAAATTCTGGTTTTGGCAAAAAGTCTGCTAAGACAGGTCGAACCTTTAATGGAACTCCTCCAGTTAAACTTTGAGTGAATGAGAGGAGGATTCAGAAATTTACGCATAGTACCTATTTACTCATTTAAATTTAAAAGCAATAAATAAAAGCTTGTAAAAATAACGCTTGTGTCTCCGACAGTCCACTCAATGCATCAGCCAGCTCGCAGAGGGCATCCAATGTTACTCAAACTTCTGCGATGGTTCACTGAACTCGACGACGCCATTTTGTTAGCCGACTGCGCTGAAGTGCTTTTTCAGGCATGCCCGTATTTCATTCTAGACTAGCCTATTCCCGCGGCACCGCACTCGTAAATCATCAGGTCAAAAACGCGACTGCGTCAAATTCAACAGTCGGAACCCATTAGGTACTAAGTATTTATGAGTTGTTCACGATTTGAATGGGTCCCGACTGTTGAAGTTTAAGTAAGCTACTTAACAGAGACCACTATGTCCACGTCTTGTTGCAACAACAATGCGTTAAAGAAGCATTATATTGTCCAGCATTAAATGAGCTAGAAACACTAATTTTAGATCACGTTGAAAATTACACCCCCACCCCCACACGGACTAGTGCAAGGCAAAAGTTTATGGTATTTACAGGTAGAGTCATTTACGATGACCGTGCGTGATGCCGTGGTTCTTATTACAATGTCATTAATGGCTTATTTTGACAAAATCACGCGTCTTCGTGGATGACACTAGGTATAAGTAGAATGAGTTAGGTTTTTACATGTATTAAAGATTAATTTTCGTGTCTGGGTAAGGCACTGTCGTAATATTAACATTGCCCGCTTTTTGAGTCTCTACTTGGACAAATTTTAAAGGAAATACAATGCTTTGTCTATTGCAGCACCGTGAGCGTTTGCGAGATTCAATTTATTTCGAGACAACCACAGTAAATTGTTTAACGACAGTAAAGAAGTTACTGAACTTGACATTGTGAATGAAATCTGCTCATTAGTGTTAACAGAGAATATACAAAACTAGCTGTTGCTTGTAACTTCGTCTGCATCCCGTGGGAATTTCACACGGTGCTGGGATAATGCATTTAAGATTATTATGTAGAATAATTTTCTGCACGTAAATTAATTTTAATACCAGCTCTGTCATTTTTAAATTTATCCATTACAAACTTAAAAAAATACTAAATCAAAGTTTATCTCTCTATTTATTCAGTTTAGTGGCTTAGCGCTTTGCAGAACGCTTTTTGCATTTGGGTGAAATAATCTAAGTAATATCATAAATGCAAAAGTTTTTAACTGCTTTCACGTTTTACATTATAACCGCTGAATCGATTTAGACGTAAGTTTGGAGATAACTTGAGACCCTAGAAAGACCATAGGATAGTTGAGTTGATTGACGAATGCTTCGCTGACGATGTCGTGGGCAAAAGCTGCTTTAAATAATTTGCTTTAGTTTTTAGTTTCATGTAAGGTGTATGTTATTTACTATTTTCTTTTTCCTGAAAACACATTTAAACGTCCAAGACGTTAAAATTTAGATTATGTTTAGATGTTTGTTACTCGGTCCAATGAATTTGTCGCGGGCTACTTTATAATATTACTAGCTTTTGCCCGCGGCTTCGCCCGCGTGGGATTCGGTTATCACGCGCTGTTTCCTCGGGAACTGTGCATTTTTTCGGGATAAAAAATATATTCCAAAAATCACGTAGATCCGTCGCTCCGTTTTGACGTGAAAGACGGACAAACATACAAGCACACACACTTTCGCATTTGTAATATTGGTATGGATTAGCAGTAGTAGGATATCCCACTGTCGTACTGTTAATTAAAATATCACAAACTGTTTCACTGTTAAGTTAAACTGTATCGTACTGTTTTCTCAAAACCCACTGCGCTTTGAGTAGAGCCACTTGACCTGCGCATTGTCATCTAACGAAAGAGACGCGGGTTGGAGTTGGACATTAGATGTTCCGTTTACAGCTAGGTACAACATTCAGCTAGGGCCAATTAATATAAGACTAGCTGTCCTCGAAATTTTACTGCAAGCAATACTGTACTTGACAACTCAATTAGCCATAATTCTTTTTATTAGTATTATTAATTATAACTATTATTATGAAAGTTTATTACTATCTGTACGGAACCCTCGGTGTGCAAGTCCGACTCACACTTGACCTTTTTAATTTTTGTTTTCCATGCACTATCTCTATTTCTGCAATGGCAGGCAATGACACGGTACAAGCACTTGTATAATAAATGGGTATTAACAGGCTGTTGTTTTTTTGCGGCTGATGATAAAGATTTTGCGGACGTTTATTAAAGTATGCCTCACAACATAGGTACAAGCTTTTTGAGAGGTTTTAGCAATTTTGGGGTAAAATAAAGAATTTCTCATATACAGATATGAGCGTAAATTATTCGCCATTCTAAAAATAAAGGTTGATTATGATAAGCAATATTAACCCCTTCTTTCACCATCCATTGATTAAATTTATTTGACGGATAAATGTGATGCTGTCTTTGTTTGTTTTGTTCGGATAGAAGGAGACGGCATCACATTTATCCGTCAGTTAAATTAATCAATGGGTGGTGAAACAGTCCCTAAGACTCATGATATTTGCTTAGATCTACGAGTATGTCCAAAATTTAGTACACTGGGCCGTAAGAGGCTAGCAAAATGGTCTACCCACAGTTATTATTGGGATCTAAGGTTGTCAACAGGATCTTATTTTTAAGGATGCCTGTCTAGACGTCTCTGTCATAAGTCTGTACCTTTTAAAGTGTAATTAGCAATTATAAATGTATAAGCTTGGTTTTCGCGCGCTGTTCCCTCGGGAACTGTGCATTTTTTCGGGATAAGAAGTAGCCTATGTCACTCTCTGGCCCATAAACTATCTCTATGTCAAAAATCACGTCGATCCGTCGCTCCGTTTCGATATGAAAGACGGACAAACATACCAACACACACACACTTACCCGGAAGAGGAAGTCATAAAACCGAGAGAAATGGTGTGCACTGCGCTGGGGAACTACATTCAACAACAACAAAATTTTTTTTACCCTTTACAGCTCAATTTTTAGGGTTCCGGAGCCAAAATGGCAAAAACGGAACCCTTATAGTTTCTTCAAGTCCGTATATCTGTCTGTCTGTCCGTCCGTCCGTATGTCACAGGCATTTTACTCAAAAACTACAAGATGTATATCAATGAAATTTGGAGTACAAATGTCTTGTCAAAGCCGCTATTTAGTTTTGTAGTTAAATTACAAAAATAAATATTTATGGGGGGGGCACTCCATACACGTAACAGAAATTGAAAAAAAAAAATTGTTTAACTCGCATCAACGTGTGGCACATAGTTCGACAGCTCTTTTGAAAAGATATTAAGTTTTCTCAAAAACTTTTTATTAAGTGAAGGCTTCCGGAAATAATCGCTCCCAAAGTAGCAAAAATTGTGTCCCCCACCCCTCTATCTTGTAAACCGTTTGTCCAAAAAATATGCAAAAGTTACGCTTAATAAATACTTTCAACGAAAATTGTTTTCAGCATGATCGGATATACCGTTTTTGAGTTATTGCCGAAAAACTGCGCTTCTCAACAAAAGGACTTAAGTGCCGTGAAGATACGCTTTCTTTCTGGTAATAGTTAGTAAGGTTTTAATTGTGTTACAACGCACATAATATTACTTATTTTTTTTCGTAATTGCTACGGAACCCTATCTTGGGCGTGTCCGACACGCTCTTGGCCGGTTTTTTTATACCTATCCGGAAATATCGATCTGACTCAAAAGTAAACCAAGACAAAAGTCTTTTCATATCTTGGAATAGAAATGTCCTGCTTCCAGCCATCTTATGTCGTAGTGGCGTGTCCGATTGACGAGTTATGTGTCGGCCATTAAATGGCCGTCAAATAGCGTTAACGGCCACATATCTCCGCTGGCCTTGTTAGCGGTGTAAGGCTGAGACAATACTTAAGTCATCCTGTTTCAGAGCGTGTTCTATGTGATCAGAAAACGTCTGTTTTTATTTGTAACCAACCATTACAGACTGTATTGAATTTAACCCGGTAGAATATAGAAAAATAACTAGCGGCGCATCTGCAATCCCCCTGGTGTTTCAGGTGTCTATGGGCGGTGGTGATCTCTTACCTTCAGGACACCCATTGCTCGTTTGCCATCCAATTGAATAATAAAAAGAAACTTAGATACTTTGATCTGACAAAAAAACTACTCGTTTTTTTATAATTATTATATTTAGCTTAAAACTGTCCCATTTCTGGGTAAAGGCCTCCGCTCTTGACCTCCACATCTTCCTATCCAGAGCTATATTTGACCACTCGCTTAGTTCTGCGTCCAGGTCATCTCGCCATCTCCGCCTCGGCCTGCCCTACCGTGGGTGCCTGTAATGTGGTAGGTACCCACCATGTGGCATGTGCACCCTTTTTTGTGGGTACATCCGGCAAACAAGCCCAGTCCCATTTAATTTAAGCTTACCTATTCGCTTTTCCAACACGCGATTTTTTATGTTAAAAATAACCGTTACCCGCGACTCCGTCCGCTTGAAATTCGGTTTTCACTATCCCGTGGGAACTATATAAGCAATATTTCGGGATAAAACTATCCTATGTCCTTCTCCCGAGACGCAAACTATCTGTAAACCGAATTTCATCTAAATGGGTTCAGCGGTTAAGACGTGATGAAGTAACAAACAAACACATAAACAAACAGACTTACAAACTTTCGCATTTATAATATTAGTGGGATAATATACAGGGTGGTAAGCCGTGGTGGCCTAGTGGTTTGACCTATCGCCTCTCAAGCAGAGGGTCGTGGGTTCAAACCCCGGCTCGCACCTCTGAGCTTTTCGAAATTCATGTGCGGAGCTACATTTGAAATTTACCACGAGCTTTGCGGTTAAGGAAAACATCGTGAGGAAACTTGCACAAACCTGCGAAGCAATTCAATGGTGCGTGTGAATTTCCCAATCCGCACTGGGCCCGCGTGGGAACTATGGCCCAAGCCGTCTTGTTCTGAGAGGAGGCCTCTGCCCAGCAGTGGGACGTATATAGGCTGGGATGGAATATACAGGGTGCCTCTGACTATGGGGTTTTAATGCAAGGTTCGGTTCTACTCGCATAAGTGAGCTACTATTTTTTGCAACATTTTCAAATAAATTGAAAATACAAACTGAAATATAGATGCACAGAAAAACCAGAAAAATAAGACCATCACTGGAAATCGAACCCAGGTCCTCGGTATTCCGTACCGCGTGCTATACCGCTACACCACTGATGGTCAACGGTACCTACCGACACGAATTTCCCCTATGCACCTCATATCTCAGCTTGTTTGTTTCTTATTTAGCCACTTAAGCAGTGACGCTAGCGATATCTATGCCGTAACCCTCATCGAGCAACTTTTTCGGCACTCCATTGGAACTAACCGCTCACCCGGACAAGAGATATCGTTACTAAGCAATCAAATTAAGATTGGTTTTTTGGAATCTTTGTATTTTTTTATTTTAATTTGGAATTGAAATAAAAAATACAAAGATTCCAAAAAAACAATCTAAATTTTCAAATAACTTGAAAATGTTAGAAACCAAAAGAACAATCCATTTAAAGCTCCAAGGTCATCGGCATTTTGTGTATGAAAAGGGTATGAAATAGAAAGAGACGAATGCGAGTAGCAGGTTTCAAAAAAAATCTACCCTGAAACTCGATAAGGTCATCAACATACACTCGAACTAACACTAAGCCGGTTCTTTCTATTCTTCGGAACTTTAGGGTCGTTCAGGTTAATTGACCGGTAGCCTGCATGCATGGCGTATCGTTTTCATCTGAGTTTGCTCAGTTCTCACGTCGATGGCTCTCGACCCCGATACTGAATGTGCTTTACGCCCACGTGGCTACTGTTAGCGAGTGAAGCAGGCTGTATAGCTTTTATAATATAGATATAAGGTTCTTGACATACGCGATAATGCCTTCTTGTCGGCAATGTAGGGTTTCAGGAAAGCAAAAGAGTAATTTTTGCTTAACTTTTGTTTAGTTTATAAAGACCAGTACTACATGATTCATTATTACCTTTTTTAGGGTGCCTTAGCCAAAATGGCAAAAACGGAACCCTTATAGTTTCGCCATGTCTGTCTGTCTGTCCGTCCGCGGCTTTGCTCAGAGACTATCAATGCTAGAAAGCTGTAATTTTGCACGAATATATATACATGTAAACTATGCCAACAAAATGGTACACTAAACAATTCAAAAAAAAATTTTTTTAGAGTATCTCCCATAGAAGGGGTATTGTTGCATAGGTCTTTTAAAATAATTAGGGGGTTGCTAAAACGATTTTTCGATTCAGTGATTTTTTTGCAAGATATTCAACTTTCAAGTGCAAATTTTCATTAAAATCGAGCGTCCCTCCCCCTCCCCCTCTAATTTCAACTGGTGGGTGAAAAAAATTGCAAATATTCAGGATGGTAGTACCAAAGTATATCAAGCTTACAAGAAAAACTATAACGTTTAAGTTTTCTTGAGAATTATTAGTAGTTTAAGAGTAAATAGCAGCCTAAGGTATAAAATTTACCTAAACTTGGAAGATTCCGTATAAAATACGAAATCCTTAGAAAAATATTACTTAATTTTTTCGTAATGGCTACGGAACCCTACTTCGGGCGTGTCCGACACGCTCTTGGCCGGTTTTTCTATTAGAGGAACGGCACTTTCAAAATAATTAAAATTGGAAAATTTTGATTTCTAAAATAAAGTATTGCTTTTGCTAAATGGAATTAGCAAAGTTCATTTCTTATCGCCTCGTAGGTAGGTACGCGGTGGAACAGCGAGCTTACGTAAAAATACATACGCCGAGGTGATGCTGAGTGTCATTCAGCATCGAGCTGTTATTGGAAAGTCGTTGACCTCATTTTACAGGCTTTTGTTGTTTTAAGTGGGAGACTCAGAGCGCAATCTCTTGCCCCATCCAGACTCGCGAGGCGCCTCCCAGAGGCTCTCGGCACGAGTCTTGGCGAGTGGAGGCTGCAGGAGTGTTAGCCCACACTCGATTTATTCAGTTGCCCGCTATGTCTACTTTCTTCTCTCCTTTGACTCGCGCCCAAACCGACACGACACAAAGCGGAGCGAGGCGAGGGAAGAAGAGGTGACACGAGCGTACCGTCCTTACTCTTGCACTCGCGTTGCCTCGTATAGCCTCGTGGAGAGTCTGGATGGGGCATCTGACCTATGACTTATGAGTCACTGTACAACCTGAGTGCCCGCTCAAGTATAGTTTGAGACTGGAGCGGTGTTTGGCGTTCACGTCAAACACCTGCATACATATTTAATCTAACCAACTAAGAAAAGTTGACCCTGACATTTTAATTTCAAAGTTCAATATCAAAAACGGCTAAATCAATTTTTACGGAACAAAGCTAAGAATGACGTCGTTTTCATGTAAAAAAAAACCGGCCAAGGGCGAGTCAGACTCGCGCACGAAGGGTTCCGTACCTTATCTATACAACATTAGATATTAGCAAAAAAAAACACGTTTGTTGGATGGGAGCCCCTTTAAATAGGTTTTTTTTTGTTCTGTTTTTAGTTGTTTTAGAGCGGCAACAGAAATACACCATCTGTGAAAATTTCAACTGTCTAGCTATCACGATTCATGAGATACAGCCTCTGGTGACGGACGGACGGACGGACAGTGGAGTCTTAGGAATAGCGTCACGTTTTCACCATTCGGGTACGGAACCCTAAAAACCACATAGACATCGGTCCATCTAATTGAGATACGATGCTGCAGACAGACGTTGGCGTACAACTTATGATACCCCTCTTTTTGGGTCGGGGGTTGATAATAGGATCGGCACGCTACGGCTACTCTTGCAAGTTGCAGCCATTCTATACTTTTGACAAAAAAGTACAAGCACGAACTAGGTCAAACGTATTAATGAGAATAAATTTGATTTCACTGAACAATCACTCGCCCTCATGAGGGGGACAGAAGATTTTGTTATATCAGGGTAAAGTAATACAAAAATCACCCTTTCAGGGGTGAAATATTGGGAATAGATACAGAAGGTTTGCTTTAGAGACTCCAAAGAATGAGACCGCATTCAAATCAGCTCTTATCCGCCTGAAAGGAGAAAGGCGCTTTGGGCGGAGGTTACCATTAACGGTCAAACACCCTTTTTTAATACGTTTAAAAAAGAAGATAGTATGCTAGTTATAGTGGCAATGGATGGACCAGGGCCAGATAACTGTTGGAGGAGAAGTCTTCGAGTGGCGACCACGAACCTTGTTCATCAGTGGACGACTTTCGGCTGATGATGATGATGAATATAAAATGCAAAAGCTTGAGTTTCATGCTAAAACGGCAACACCGATTAAAAAAGCATACAGATGGATGGAGCTTTTGAATAACACATGTTCACTATTTTTTCCCTTTATTCTCACGGGATGTATGACTGTGGAATACTGAAATCGCAGCCGTGATTGGCATGGCATACTGGGTATCTGTGCCTGTTATTCGTTGCTTTGGATCATTTTTAGGGTTACCACCCTATATTTCTTAGGACACATCTGCGGATATTGCTCGTTTAATAAAAAGTTACCATATTTTATGGAAAATTCATACTTATTTGACTTTTGTATCCTGCCCTGATCTAATAGAAAGAAAGCTTTTTCAAATGCCGCCTAAGTATAAATTCAATTACATTTTTACCCGACTACTTAGTCTTGAAGGAGGGTTATGTTTTTCGAATGTATGTATGTATTCATATTCATTTATTTATTGTTAATACATATTTATAAAAAAGTGTTTAGGTGTTATTGGTCAGTCCATGACGCCCTGTAGGATATACAATAATAATAATAATAAAAAAACAATATCAAATCAAAATAATTTATTTTCGGATAACTGAGCAGATCCGAGTATTGTTAGTGTATACAATATTCTTATGAGACTATGGTAGTAAGCAGATGAGGTATATTATTATTATTACATTGAAATCAAATTAATTTCCATGACATTCATGTACACTGCCTAATTAATTAACTTCTGTTTAATTTCTTTTTAATTAGGTACGAACTTATTACAATGTTATTTCTTTGGTCCTGTCCATCATATGACATTACACATTCGTACCAACACTTGGAAAACATAACCCTTCTTCGAGAAGTTTTACATAATGACCTGTGAAGCAAAGGGTAAAAGCGTTCAACCGTCTCATTCTTTTGGACGATAGACGATATTAATCTGATACAGTTTAAAATCTACAGCCAATTCATAAAAAAATGGGACCAGAAAAATGAGGTGGTTGAAATTCTCGAAAAATGACTCAAAATGACTACAACAATTTTTATCATGGTGACCCTAGCCTTGCTGGTAAATCGAGTTAGAGCCAAGAGTGGCGGATAATGCATCAATTTGCGAGGCCGGGGCGGGAATCGAACCCAAGGGTTGCACGGATTTTGTTTAGGAGGTGTTTTAAGCTTTCTGACTCTGGGATATACTCGTAAGAAAGACCTCACAATAATTTTGAAAAATAAATAAATTACTGTACCAATTTCACGTCCCCAAAATTAGCGGTTGACACAGGATTTTATCTCAATCCCCTGGAAATTATGGGAATATCGTGATATAAAAGTAGCCTATCTAATATTTCAGAATATGCTTAATTTGGATAGGTAACTAACTTTACATTTAGTTAGTTACCTATCCAAATGAAGTAAACTTCAGCTGCCAGATTTGGTACATTGAAGGATTTTAAACATTTTACTTATCTATAACTGTTATACTCACAAACTAGACTAGTGTATTTCATTCAATACAGAAATGTAAGTGTTTAGATAGTTTAATGGTAGAATTTCAATATTTAAGACACCAATAATTGTTTTTTTTTTAATTACCCAAACGTATTAAGTAGGTATAAATATATCTCAAATTTTATCCACATTTGTTCAGCCATTTTAGACCAATTTTTTTTTAATTTAGATTTTTATGAAAGTAGGTAAACTTCTTAAGCAAGTGTATAGCTTGAAAAGATTATTTTGAAAGAAATATTATAAACTACTACTACTATACCTACCACCCTACCTAGCCTACCTGCCTAGGTACTAGGTGCCTAGTAAGTACTATAAGTTATAGTACCTACTAAAAAAATATATTATAAAATAGAAAAAGAAAACAATATTACATATTTTACTATTGATCGGATTTCCGATCACAAGCAATTCCAATTACAAATTATATTGGAACAAAAACTGTATTATTCTAAAATACCAATGTCTTTCCAGACAAGATCCGCAAGAAATACTCATCCCTCGGCGACTCCGTGGTCGCAGTCAAGCTCGAGCGCACCCTCAAGGCGGGTCTGGGCCTGTCCCTGGCCGGGCACAGGGACCGGAGCCGCATGGCGGTCTTCGTCTGCGGCCTGAATCCCGCTGGGGCCGCGGCCAAGGCCATCCCCCTGTTAAAGTTGGCGACGAGATCCTGGAGGTAACTTTTATGCTATTAATCGAAGCTTCCAATATTCCATCGCTATAAGGGGTGACAGGCGGTGTTAAAGTTGGCGACGATATTTGGGAGGTAACTTTTATAGTATTCATCAAAACTTTCTATATCCCATAGTATCAAGGGGATGAAGTTGACGACGATATTTTGGAGGTTACTTCTATAGTATTAATCAAAGCTTTCTATATTCCACCGATTCACGGTATAGGCGGTTTTAAGGTTGGCGACGAGATTTTGGAGGTAACTTTATACTATTGATCAGAGCTTCCAATATCCCACCGTTTTATGGGGAGATAGATAGGTTATTCTAGTGTTGAGCCTTTGGGTCAAACGTGATCCCATAATTATGATTATGGAAGAATTTAGGAATTATAACCCTTCTCTAATGGTTTGACCTATATGGCCTCTCGAGCAGAGGATCGTGGATTCAAATTTGTCTTCGATTTAAAGAAATAGACGGCCCCGATTTAGTCAATCACAATTAAAAAGGCCTTAAAAACATTTACAGGGATTTTCAGTCAAATGGACCCAACCTGCTGAAATATTTCAGAATAATTTAAAGGCATCTTGTATTCGCATAACGTAAAAGTATGAAAGAGGTGGCGAATACGATCGCAAGTCCCCGGGTTAAATGTGCCTCAGTTCTAAAGACAAGTCTGATTTTACACAGATTTAGGGCCTGTTTCACAACTTGTCGACTAACTTTAAGTGACGGATATCAGTGACGCCCTCTCTGTTTGTTTTGTCGGAATAAACAAAGACGGCATTACTTATCTGACACTTAAAGTTAGTCGGCAATTGGTGAAACAGACCCTGAATGTCGGTGATCAAGTGCCCATCAAAATAAATCCAACCCGGAAGCACTTGAAAATAACGAGTTCAGCGGGGCTAATACGAAATTTGAAAATCGTTGTTCATATCGTACTGTCCCTCTCAGTCTCGTATTAAATAATATTAGCCTCAGCGGGACGGCAAGCAAGATACGAAGTTGGAATTGTGCACTTCGTAGTATTTATAGGGTCTGATGGAAAGGTCATTGGTTCAATACAACGTAAAGAAAGAAGCTTCCTGTTTGCAATTTTGAATTTTACTTTGAACCCTCAGTTTTTTCTCCACAAAGAGTTATATAACTACTAGCTGTAGCCCGCGACTCTGCCTGCGAAGAATTTTTATGTACCGTTCGTAATGTGCTTGTATGTGTATGCTGTATGAGCAGCAGTCTATTTTTACGATAGATTTATTTTTATGAGTTTACGTATATGTACGAGTATTATTAGGTGCCAATCATTGAAGTAGCTTCCACTATCTCTGTCTTTTATACTCAGTCCTTTATTAAAATGCTCGATTGCACTAAAGCAAAGGGGGTCCCGACTACATAAGTTAGGTTTGGTTAGAGTGTTAAAGTTATATATGGGACCCCCTTTGCTTTAGGCGGACCAAATGCTCCTCTAATCCTGTCCCCAAGATTGACTGGTAGGGATCCTTTAAAGGGATAAGTTTGACTTTGTATCTCAACGTTTGTAGATTATGTTTGTTTCTCTGTTTTTTACACAGTAAAGAGTTTACATAGCGTAGGACGTCCATCTCGTTGATGGACGGATGACCTGGTTAAAGCTGCGGGTTAGGTAGAAACCGGAGCAACTGGAGATATATAGGGGAGGCTTATGTCCAATATTATGATGACGATGAAAGAGTTTACATACTTACATGTAAAATAATTCATCATCATCATTTCAGCCGAAAGACGTCCACTGCTGGACATAGGCCTCCCCCAAGGCTCTACACTCAGACCGGTCTTGTGCTTTCCGCATCGACCGCGATCCCGCGAGCTTAACCAGGTCGTCGCTCCATCTTATTGGAGGCCTACTGACAGCTCGTCTCTCGGTCTGCGGACGCCATTCGAGAACCTTCTGACCCCATCGGCCATCAGTCCTAAGCCCACTGCCATTTCAGTTTCGCAATTCTTTGGGCTATGTCGGTAACCTTAATTCTACTGCGGATATAATTTCGCATTTCTGATTCTATCCCGCAGAGACACCCCAAGCATAGCCCTCTCTATAGCTCTGTGAAATAATTACCTAAAGAGAAACTTAAAAAATAAACGTACCATCTCAATATTTTCGGCAAAATTTAGACCGGAAAAGACGCCTGCGAGAAATAGGAACGCACATATACCTATTGTAATATTTGTTGCCCATGAATCATGGCCAAGTGGAATGCCGCCAACTATTGAGCTGTTTGGGAGGATCGCTAGCTCCGCGGGAGAAAGAAGGGAGACAGAATGATGTTTTTAAATATTTGATGCTTGGACAGTTTGGATTTTGTCCTTGGACGGTGGTGGTAAAGTTTAACGGCAATGGAATCAATAGGTACCCCTTTCTAATAAACTCTTGAATTATTTAGCAGTGGTTTTATAAACGGCACTATTATAAGAATACTCTACGTATAAGTATAACATATGGACATTGATAAATTAAAATTTAGATTTCATTTAATAATCTAAGGGTGTGTGTAAAAACTCTACCTTATCTAACTAAGCTAAGGGTTTTTATAAGTTCATTAGTTAAAAAATTACGATTGGTTTTTGGAATCTTTTTGTATTTTTTTTATTTCAATTCCAATTTTTTGTTACTTTTACGGTCATCCCGTAAAACCCCATATCGAAAATAGAAACTGAAATATAGATGCACAGAAAAACCAGAAAAATAAGACCAGCGCTGTTTCTCAATGAGGGCTACAGCATAGATGTCGCTAGTGTCGCTGCTTAAGTGACTAAATAAGAAACAAACAGGCTGAGATGTATGGTGCATAGGAGAAATTCGTGTCTGTACCGTTGTCCAGCGGTGGTGTAGCGGTATAGCACGTGGTATGGAATGCCGAGGACCTGGGTTCGTTTTCCAGCGCTTGTCTTATTTTTCTGGTTTTTCTGTGCATCTATATTTCAGTTTGTATTTTCGGTTGAAAAATTACAAAAATAATACAATGTTACAAAAGTTTTACACTGGGTTTGTGATCATTAAAATAAAAATAATTTTATTTGTCCAAAAATAACCTCTCCTATGTAATATATCAGTAGTATCTGGTGAGATCCTAATTACGCTGTGCCTGCCTTACGTAACAGCCAATTAATGGAAACAATATCACTTGGCAATTACGTATTCCATGGAAAAATAACAAAAATTGAATATTTTACATTTTATTCTGCGAAATAAATGTACGAGCGGTCTTATTTTTACAAAGCGATCTCTTCCAGGCAACCTGTAAAAAACAGAAAGAAAGGAACAGATTTAGGCAGGTGTTGCAATTATCAACTTATATGAGCACTTATCCGTTACTATGCCTTTGTTCTAAGTACTTCGAACAAAAACACATTTTATTATATTAACATTATCTATCACTCAACATTTGTTAATCTTGTGACTAATTACAGAAATATGTTTTTTGTTACCTACTTAATATCTTACATATTTTATTCCATTTTATGGAGTACATTTTTTGTCTTGTGCAGTTTCATCTTCATCAATAAATTATGTTTATTTTAAACCACGTAATCTGGCTTATTAATTTTCTTTCTACAATGTTATTTTATAACAGTGTTGGCACTCGCTGTCCTGTTTCCACCAAGCATGTCGTTTGCAAACAGTGTCGCACTCCGATAAAAATATTTGAAAACGTAAAGATGGAAAGTAAATTGGACTGTATGGAATGGCTTGTCGAAGTTAAAAAAAAAAAAACATTAATTGCCAATACAAAATACATATTTGTGAGAAGGTACATACATGCTCAGCTACATATGTGGCAAAAGGTTCAGGCTCGGCATGTGCGGTGAGGACTATGCGTCACCGCGCTGATTTTCAGCCTGCACCTCTAGTTGTCGATCTATTCGCATCATCGAGCATGTAACCAATAGAGTTGTTGTCAGGTCCATTTTTTTTTACTTTGAGTCGCCTCAAGGGCCAAAGTGAATAAAATTGTAGTATAGCAGCAGCAGGGCTACTACCAAACTTGAAACTCGAAGTTCGTATCGTACCGTCTCGCTCTCGTATTAAATAGTATAAGTGTCAGAGGGACCGCACGACATGAACTTCGAGTTTCGAATTTCGGAGTAGGCCCTCTGACTGAGCCGCGGGCTAAAGCTAAGCTAAGATTTATGAATGAACTAAAACGATTACTTTGATCACCCGCGACCTTATGATTACTACGTTTATTCAAGAAATGTATGTTCATGCAGTTCCTCCATCTCCACATTGTAAGAACTCACACAAACCACACAAACCCAACTATCACCACCACCACACTACACTGACGCATTTTGAACTCAACCAAAGTTCATCTTCAGAGCAACACAGCCATCATAAACATAATTTATCATTAGGACATGGGTGAGCAAAGCAATTGTTCTAGTTCTTTGAAATTAACCTCCGCATAGTAACGCCTGATTCAATAATTATCTGAAGTTTATTGGATAAC
>NC_133493.1:11450844-11462624 GCF_025370935.1 Choristoneura fumiferana
TAACTGTAACATAATATAAGTTGAGTCCCGTTGAGTCACAATATAAGTGAGTTGAGGTCCCGGGTTCGATTCCCGGCGGGGCAGACTATTGTATGAATAATACGAATATTGGTCTCGGGTCAATGAGGGGCTATCGCGAATGAATTCCCCGCTAGAGGCGCTAGTGTAGCGTGAGGTCTCCGAAATGTCAAATCTCATAGTTTTGGTGAGCACGCGAGTTTATTTATAATTAGAATATTTTGCTGAATATTTTGCAATATCTGAAAATTAATTATGGCTAATATGCGTTTCCGGTGCAATTAATGTCCTTGTTTTTGAGACAGTTTTGTCTTTCGGAAACTTTGTCCTCCCTTTTTTCGAACAAAACGGGGACTATGCAACTGTGGCGATGCTCACCTCGATATTTTATGGTACAGTTTTTAAGGTTAAAATATGATTTTAATCTAAACTTTGTTTTCACGCCCGTAATAACAGACTTTGAAAGCCATACTTAAAAACCTCACGCAACAGTGCGCATCTAGTGAGAAAAAAAACGATAGCCCTCATTTGGTGCAACAAGATGAACTAATTATATAAAAATATATAAATATATCTTATGGGTCACTTGACACCAATTGACCTAGTAACAAACTAAACTAAAGCTTGTTACTTTATATCCTACCAGGCAACGGATTGAAAATATTTATATCGTCGCTCGGCAGGCAAAAGTACTAAAGCGACACTTCGTCAACTTTACAGGAGAGCGATTTAAAGTATTTTTTTACGAAAAAAATCATAACTTTTAACCAGACAACCAATTTAATTTCCAGGAATATATGACACATAATTTAATAGACTATAATAAGGTTTTAATAATATCATAGCAAAATCCACTGGTTTAGGAGATAAGTGTCGCTTTAGTAAAATTGTCCCCTAGTCATCGAGCAAATGCAATCAGGCAAAAAGACTAAACGTAAAAATTACCTCAAACGTCATATTCAAATTAACTTATGTGGATTTTACGTCTCAATAAATTTACGCATGTTTTTACTAACAACACACATTTTATTTCTTATCAAACTGTTCATAATGCTGATTTACCAAATTGCAAGGAAAAATATTCCAAAGTACCTACTGAACAGAAATATATAAATAATATTAATTATATAATAAATATTAATCATCAATGCTAAAATTTCAATAACTTAACGTTAAACTGTTACTAACACGAGACTTTTATTAATATTATAAGGATTAATCACAAAGGCACATCATTTCTAACAAAATGCACAAAAGGTTTTTTTCACTATTATTTTTTTAGGTATTTTGATCATTATTCCTGTCCTACTATTTTTGGTGTATATACACAGCATACGCTTAGGTTTAAGGATGAAATAATACGTAAATTAACCTTAATTTATTCTGTAGGTAATAACTTTAATTAGCATTTCAACTAAAACTTCAGAACATTTTTTTTCTATGTTATGCAAATAAATCATTCATTCAAACATTATAGTACTTATTTAGTACCTAATAAGTAAGAAACCTGAATAACAAACTCATGCGTCATGGTTGCTATAGCAACTTTAGATATATCTTGGTCTATATAACGATTAAGAAATATAATGCACTATTGGTACAACAACATTTGTTATATTCTCATGATCTAACTATTCCGGTATCATGGACTTGTTGTACTTGTTGTTACCAAACTATTAATATACTAAGGGGCTGTTTCACCATCCATTGATTACTGTTAACTGGTGGTTAGGTGTGATGCCGTCTCTATTTGTTTTGTTCGAATAGACTCAATAGACGGAGACGGCATCACATTAACCGTCGGTTAACGCTAATCAATGGATGGTGAAACAGCCCCTAACAGTAATATGGTATAATGCCAAATGAAACGTCGTGAGACCTTTGCTGAGATTTAAGGACTGCGCTAAGTGAGATATGGCGTCTTCAAAATTGACCACCTAGACTGAGAAAAGCTGGCGGAAAAATGCACTGATTGGCGCAGACGTGTTTGAGGCCGCAAGTATTACGATGAAGGCTTGCCTGGCTCAATGCACTTGTTGACAAGAGACAGAAACGACACCAGGCCGTTTCTGCACCAACATCCACAGATTCGCTTGTCAGAGATGTGGACGGACATGTCGCTCTCGCATCGGTCTAAAGTCAGCCACCAAAGACGTTGTGCACAGGCAACACGCCAAATTCGCCATTTAACAGACGCGTAGGCCTGATTATGGTATAATGTATGTGATATAACTATGCGATAATAACGTTCAGTGGGTATAATGAATGACTGGTATTTATGCAAATATCTTTTTATCTAGTGAAAGTATATGTAAAGTTGTTATACTGGCCATAACACACCCTGATGGCCATTCGGTTCCACCATGAGCCGCAGCTGCATTTATGAGCACCAACATCGCAACATCGCACCCAGGGGAAGCTACTGCCACCCCAATGAGTCGTTGTCAAGAGTGTTCCAAATAAGGAACAGGCAACGCCTATAACCACGTTCCCGCTTGACTTTTGATGCGACTTCAGCCTGGCAAACCCACCCAGAGGTTACACCCACAGGCCGTGCAGAGCATCCCTAGCCCCTCGTCATCCAAACTCATTGTATCTCAGTCTCATTCACTCGCCAGTGCATCATCCACATACGAAATGGTATTGGTAACTTTATGAGATTAAAAAATTAAGAGATAAGGCACCAACTTCATGTGACGATCCGAGGAACGCTGGCAAGCCCACATCCGCGCACGCCGCAAACCGAGACCACCGTTACATATGGGCAAGGACGCTTGGACCCATTGCTCATCCGCAAGGAACACGTTCAGTACAGTCTCCTTTGTATCTCTCAACGTGATGTCAAAAGAAAAAGTTTTACCCGAACACAACCATTGGAGTGGTTTTCAAAATATTAGTTACTTTTGGAACTGCGAAACACATTCGTAACAGAGTCAAGATGAGATGGGTATTAATACTCTTCAAAGGTTTCCTGGGCGAGCAAAATAGACGCTTCTGGTCTCTAGTGCACTAGAAATGGCCTCTTTGGAAATAGAAGAACCAAGAGGTAAAGGTCTCGTGTAAAGCCCTTTGAGACCATGAAGAAAGACCTTAAAGAAGGAGAACAGGCGGGTCAGCAGCAGTAAACCTGTCATATTTCGCCTTCAGTCCTATACCTCTCAGGGGGGGGGGGATAAGGAAAGCCAAGTCCTGCTTTATGACCTTAGGCTCCTTAGGTGCCATCATCTAAATACCATATTAAGAGGTGATTTTCGAGACGACAGTGCTTCATGAATAACAAGACTGAAGGTAAGCGTCCAAGCTGATCTCCCTGCTGCGCACCGACCTGCGAAATAATTTGAGAATCGCCGTAGACAAGGTTAGAAGGAGAATGATAGACCTGGTGTAAAAAAGGTACAGGGTGGGAATGTATTTTTCCACTTCGCCAACAGAACATCCCTCTCGCCAGTATTGGACGCGTTCTTGAGATCCTACTTCAAGACACACAGTCTGGATTTCCGGGTTCCGTGACAAAGTGCGTGTTGTGGATCGTGACCTCACACCCCTCAGTGTGCCAAACCCAGCTGAAAATGAGCTGGTCGAATTACGTCTTAGCCCACGGTGACCCATTATGGAATGACCCTAGTGCTCGCACCACATCCTTTAAGTTTACCGGCAAGGCTTGAATGGATCGATCTGGCTCCCGAGGGGAATTTACGTGCGGGACGCGGGAGGATGCTTCGTACGCAGAACCAAGGGTCTCAAGACCCGGAGGTGCTACCGAGTCATCTGATATTAGCACGCGAACGGCCCCCACACACCGGCCTCATATACTTTGGACTCGATAGTCTTAAGGACAAATGCGACCTGGAAGCCTGCTCGTCACTATTCAACCAAGTCCCATGTTCAAGTTTGGTCTTCAGTTTGCGGCGTGTGGAGAATGTGGGCTTGCCAGTCTTGCTCGCATCAGCACATGGAGTTATTATAGTGGCCTTGTCTCTTAAAATTAAAAATTCTCATTAAGATGGGTTACCATTCCGTTTGTGCATGGTGCACTGGCGAGGTGACGTTCGAACCTAATAGCGTCGCTGCCTCGGACTCGCTGATATAACGAGTTGGGATGACGTGGGGGCTAGAGACGCTCCTGGCACTTGTGGGTGGGTGTGCCGCTAGGGTGGATTTAGCCAGGCTGAAGTCGGTATCAAAAATCAAAGCGGGAGCGTGGTTATGGGCTTTGCTTGCTCCTTATTGGAATACTTCTGGACAAGACTCATTGTGGGTGCAGTAGCTCTCTTCCTGGGCTGCGATGTTTGTGTGCCTCATAAATGCATCTGCGGCTCCATGGTGGAAGCCAAATGGCCATCAGGCTTAAGATGATCGGTATACATAATAACACATAATTTCACAATATTATGCTATAAGTATTTAGTAGTATAATGTGTAATATAATTAGTTTTCTTTTGAAATCTTGTAGTTGCAATTCTAACCTAACCTAGTTTTCAGGCAGTTTCGTTTCTTGATAGGGTCGCATTTTTACCTAACTACTTTTTTGCATAACACATTTTTTGTTATAATAGTATTACGTATTCCAGATTATACCAATTAATTATACCCACTGAATGTTATATCGACCAATAATATATCTAAAGTTGTCATACCTTGCCACTGATACGCAGCCTGGCCATTTCACGCATTGAGTTCTTGTCGGTATTCAGGAAAATTTCCGCGCACTACGCTCTCTTTGACATACTAAGAGGGCTTTAATATCCGCCAACATCCTCTGCGTTCTGGAGCCTCGGTCCTCTGTCAAACCGACAGCAAAAGGCCAGATGGCTTAACTTTAGTGCCATGGCAGAACGGGAAGTGTTTGCTGTCGGACGTTACGTGCGTTAGTACTTTCGCCGCCTCGCACCTCAGCTGAACAGTCCGCGGCAATCCGCGGTGGATTTTGCGGTCAAAAAACGGGAGAATTATTCGGGCACTGAACTATTATTTTGTTCCTCTTGCGTTTGAGGCTATTGTTTACATTCGGGAAGTGGACGTCGAATTACGGAAAGGGTCTCACGCTCACGCCCGCGCGGATTCGTACCCTGGTGCAAAGATTGTCTATCGCCATTCAACGTGGTAATGCGGCCAGTTTGATGGCTACCTTTGCGCCAGGACAACTCGAGGGGCCTTCTGGACTAAACTTAAGCTATTTATGTAACATTAATAAACAAATTAAAACTTCTTACTCTAAATTTCAAATACTTAGGCCGAACATCATCTTTATTCGATGCAAACAGAACCGTAGCGATCAAATTATAATTACAAAATTTTAAAATAGATTTACTATTGAGGTTGACTGGTAGAGATCCCTTAAAGGGATAAGTCCGCCTTTGTACAAGTATCTCAAAGTTTGTCAATTGTGTTGTGTTTCTTTTCTTTTGTACAATAAAGAGTTTACATACATACATTCTATTTTCTTTTATTCTTTTGCAACATAAAAAGAACTTTAAGTTTTAAGGAATAATAATCATTATAATTTATAAATAAAGTTATAAATCTTAAGAAAATATGATGTTTCTATATACCAAACATCGAATTGCAATGATATTTTACTACGTATATATACTAAACGCTTTTTTAATACACGATAAAGGTCAAGAGTAATGACTAATTTCACCAAATCTATAATATTTCGTGAAGTTTTTTTGCTAATCCTATTTGAATGTATGCTTTTGTATATGTTAAAATGGCTAAAATGCCAAACGTATGTTTTAGTTTTTAAGAACAATAGCTAACTTCTTATAAATGAATTCTTATCATACAACCAAACGACTAAAGGTGTATTAAAACTTCAACTCGGGGAGGGCATAATTACTAAAGTGACAGGTATTTTTTCTTTTTTTTGCACAAATACTAAACGTCCACATTTGTAACTAGAAAAAATGACAAATACTGAACGACAGTAAATCGAAAAAATGGCAAAAAGGTAACAGTACTAAAATGAAATAATGAAAGTGACGCTGCATTAAGTGATTTGTCTCCCAATTTAAGCGTTTTTTGAAGACTAAAGCGCCAAAAAAAGTTAAATTTTGCTCAATCACTTTGAAACCTAGACAGTTTGATGCAGAAAAATCGCTGATATTGGTTGATATACTACTCATTTTAGCTAAAGTGTCGCTTTAGTACTTTTGCCTGCCGAGCGACGATATAGTTTATTTGTGTCACAAGGAGCAAAATGGTGTATTTACGGCGAGGGCGAGGGGGCGTATTTATCCAGAATGTAGCGAAGGATTCTACAATAGAATCCTGAGCATAGCGAGGGATTCTAAAGTAGAATCCTGAGTGTAGTGAGGGATTCAAGTGTTAACGCCCAAGATGAAAATATTTTTGCTCCCGAATGGCTCATACAACTTTTCACACCGAGCATTTGAAAAAAAAAACTTGTTTTTTTTAATATTATTAAACCAGCATAGAAAATGGCGTGGCTATACAATTATCAAGTTAAAAAAATGTCATTTGCAATAAAACATTTAGAAGAGCCTTGAACAGAAAAGTTGCACTTTGCTCCCTCTCGTCAGGGAGGAAAAGTTACTTTTCTGAAGGAGAGGTGTGAAAAATAACAAAACGCGCCTCTTAACTCCCCGCTGGCCGCTCCGCTTGGCACTAAAACCAGTTCAGAAGTAGATGTCGTGGGTCGACTACGTATGTCGAAGCTTGTCTGCAACTAGTCGCAACGACAACTGACAGTGCTGATGTCGGACGAAGACGTATAAGTTACCAAATATAGGAATAAAATAAGAAACTAGCCAAGTGCGAGTCGCTCTCGCGTAATAAAGGTTCCGTTACAAATTTGTGGTTTAATCCTGTTAGAACCTTGCTCTTAAACAAAATGTACGTACGCAGTATAGGGTCATTTCAGATTGGTTACTGACAAAGAAAGGCAAACAAAAATAATAATATTTTCAGATTTTCTTTACTGGCTACCTTCGTGCCAAAATTTCAAGAATCTAGGACAACTGGAAGTAATCAATTTGTATGGAAGTAACTTTTAAATGATGGTGTCTTTTGATTAAGTTGACTAAGGGGCTGTTTCACCATCCATTGATTAGTGTTAACTGACGGTTAAATGTGATGCCGTCTCCGTCTATTCGAACAAAACAAATAGAGACGGCATCACACCTAACCGCCAGTTAACACTAATCAATGGATGGTGAAACAGCCCTTAGCAGGTTGACTTAATCGTTACTCCAAGGACTAGCAGACCCGAGTATTTCATATTAATTTCAGTTTGATATAACCACGCGTTCCTGAGAAAAAAGATGGATGGCAAACGAGCAAGTGGGTCTCCTGATTGTAAGAGATCACCACCGCCCATAGACCTGCAACACCAGGGGGATTGCAGATGAAGAATGAGAAGTTTTCCTACTACCACGTTTTTAAAATTACAGCTACACTTAACCACAGCATGAATCAACCCGTCAGCTCCTTTCGAGTTTGTAATTCATATTTCAGAAAGCTCATGTAAGCTTACTCTACATTTCGTAACAGAAATCTTTTCGGACCACATAAAGGTGTCCCATTTCATTCTGTTTCACATTCGCTAAAAAAGGGTTCATCTTTTTAAATTTAACAGCTAATTATAATTTGTATCGATTACCCATTGGTAGCTTAGGATTCAAGCTTTAGGTATTATATGATTTTTTTTACATAAAACTGCCCGTGGTTGACTTCTATCTCACCTGATGTAAGCGCAGATGAGACCAAAGGTGTATCCCACTGGTTCAGTAACAACCTATTCACTGTAGCCTTAATCTAGGCTTGTAATTTACCATGACTCCATGAGCTTTATAGTGAAGGAAAACATCGTGATGGAAAATCCTGTATACCTCATCATCATGATCATCATCAGCCTACAGCAGTCCACTGCTGGACATAGGCGGACTCTTCCATGGCGCGCCACAACACTGTCTTCAGCCCCTCGCATCCATCCGCCGCCAGCGACCCTCTTCAGGTCGTCCGTCTACCGTGCCTTAGGACGCTCTACACTACGTTTTTACGTCCGTGGTCTCCATTCTGTACACACCTGCAAGGAAATAAATGTAATATGAAATTACCAATCCGCGATGGGCCCGCGTGGCAATAACGGACCAAGCTCTCTCATTCCGAGAGGGGGCCTGTGGCCTGCAGTCAGTAGGACGTATATAGGCTGAGATGATGATGATGATGATTATCTTTTGTGGTGCAAAGTGCAAAAGGACGATCCGGAAAGAAAAAATCAGCTTGATACCTCCACGCGTTCCTCACAGAAAAGGTCCTCACAAACGGACAGACAAACGGACAACAAATTTATACTAAAGGGTCCCGTCTTTTTCTTCTTGAGGTACCTTAATAAAACCGACCAAGTGCGAGTCGGACTCGCGCACGAAGGGTTCCGTACCATTATCTATACAACATTAGACAATAGCAAAAAAAACATGTTTGTTGTATGGGAGCCCCCTTAAATATTTTACTTTTTTTAGTATTTGTTGTTATAGCGGTAACAGAAATACATAATCTGTGAAAATTTCAACTGTCTAGCTATCACGGTTCATGAGATACAACCTGGTGACAGACGGACGGACGAACAGCGAAGTCTTAGTAATAGCAATTTTTACCCTTTGGGTACAGAACCCTAATAAAAACATGTTGGTCCTGAATTATTCCAAAAAGCGCAGCGACATCTACCGAACGTCCTGTAAGAACCCAAAGAACACAATAAATTGTCCAAGTGCGCCCGTAACTTATTTCCGGTGATGTTCTTATTTTAAAGCGCACGTCGCACGCGCACGTTTTTGGGCCGAGAAACATGGCCGCCGCCGGATTCGCATAAATTTTAAATTTTTAGACGCAACCCTTTTTGGTTAGCGTGGAAAGGTGAAATGTAGTTTCAGATTTCAGAATTTAACCCATAAAGTGCTTTTCGATCACAACTATGATCATACTTTTGATCTGCATACTAGCTTTTACCTGTGGCTTCGCACACGTAAACCATTGTGGCCTAGAAATTGAATTGCAATTTCCGGTATTTTGGATAAATTGGAGAAAATCAATCAAGAATTTAATTAGTAATTTCATGAAAAATCTCGCGTCGAGTTTTATGCTTTTCTAATTCTAAGTCGCTGGCTCCGTCCTACGTCAGAGGTTCCGCCAATGCCAGGGGATGCTGCCGACAACGCCCAGATAAACAAGTACCGCAAATACGCGTTTTTAACGAATGATTACGTATTTGCGGCACTTAGGAGAAGTATCTAAACTATGACCATTTAGGAGACTAAACTGCCTACTCCACTACAACAACTTTGTACAAATTAAAGAAAACTATAAAAAAATGAGTAAAATCAGTAAAGTCGTTCTCAAGTTAGTTATGGCGTGGCTAAGGGAGGTAGTGCTTTTTTTTATTATTATTCTTAAATTGTGTAGATAGATAAAAGACTGATGTACCTACCTTATATTAATCTACGTCTCAAATGAGAAAACATTTTTTCTACCTGCTGTGATAACTTAAATAAAAATCATTACTTACTTCACAACTTAAAACACACTAAAATAACTTAAACACGTTTTTACAGTTCACACCTTAAATACATGAATTACCACAGCAATGTTACAACGCTTTATGACTAAATATTATGTTCTTTAGTCAATATTAAATTATTTGTCTAACAGTCATTTAATATATTCATGTCATAAGTAATAATTTGCATATTAGAAAATGAGCAAGCAAACGTTTTTAAATTCTTTTTGTACTACCCACAGGACAATTAAAATGAAATGTATTTATTTTTGAACAATGTATCTGTCGGCGGCCGATCGTTAAATCTGCCAGATCACAAAATTCCTAGGCATATCGTAAAATCCATTTCATGATGAAAAATTTAGGTACGACGAGTGAAGCGAGGAGTGGTTAGTATGAATTGTGACCACAAGGCACGAGCAAAGCGAGCGAAGCGAGCATGGCGCGGCAGCGGCCGGCGAAGTGCCAGAACCGATATGGCGGCGTTTTAATGATAAGCTTAGGAATTTTATGATCTGCCTAACCTGCCATTCCATGCCTGCCTAAACGTCACTAGGCAAATCGTTAAACAGTGAGTTTGAACGATATGGCGGATGTCCCTTAGCCAATTGCACCATTTCACGATATGCCTAGGAATTTTGTGATCTGGCGGATTTTACGATCGGCCGCTGACATATATATCATCATCATCATCAGCCTACAGCAGTCCACTGCTGGACATAGGCCTCTTCCATAGCGCGCCACAACACTCTGTCTTCAGCCCCTCGCATCCATCCGCCGCCAGCGACCCTCTTAAGGTCGTCCGTCCACCGTGCCTCAGGACGCCTTACACTATACGTTTTTCCGTCCGTGGTCTCCATTCGTGTTTCTCGGAGCACTAAATATGCGTGACGCTTCTTTTGTCTTTCAACGAACAATTTTATAAAATACTTATTATCCGAAAAAAAATTTACCGAAAGAAAAACTTCAAGCAAAGCTCTTTCGCCCAACCTTTTGCAAGTACTATCAGCCAAATATGTGGTCTATCATAAAGTTGATAATCGTTTGGATTTCATAAATCAATAATGCCAATAGACGTGTCTGTCAACTTGAGAGTTCGACTTAAGCGACATATTGATTTGATAGGATATTGTTAAAAATGTATAGACCACTTATTTCGCTGATGGTACCTAAGTATTTGTATTATCTTGAATTTAAACTTTTTATGACTCTGTTATATGTAAAGGTAGCTAAAAAATAAGTATTTTCCTTTTCATCACCATCATCATCATCATCCAGAAGACGTGCACTGCTGAACAAAGGCCTCCTCCTTAGAACGCCACAATGAACTACAACTCGCCACTTGTATCCACCGGTTGCCGGCAATTTTCACGATATCGTCAGGCCACCTAGTGGGAGGCCTGCCGACGCTTCGTCTTCCGGCTTGTGGTCGCCACTCGAGAACTTTTCTCCCCCAACGGTTATCTGTTCTTCGAGCGATGTGGCCCGCCCATTGCTACTTCAACTGGCATATTTTTACAGCTCGTCTAAGTCGGTGACCTGAGTTCTTCGAAAAATTTCCTTCCTTTTACATTTCTTAAAAAAAAACTATTTAAATAGTTATCAAATAACATCCCCAATAACTTCAATAGCCTCAAAATCATCGTGTGAGGTCCAAAAAACCTCAGGTAAGTGTCATTGTCAAACAAAAATTTATAATTGCGCTTTGTCAACATGTTTGGTCAAAACATTAGAGCCCACTCCAAGAACTACCTAAGTAGCTGCCCCTTCAATATTGATGTATTTTCCGTTTGTTCTATCTCTTAGTAGTAACACTGCTAGGGAATAATACAGCCAGTTTAGTTTGTCGAAAAACCACCCGAATCTTTTAGTCTCCTAAATGAACACGCATGTCATCTACATCCTGTGATCACTGTTTTTATCTATGAAAATTTAATTAGAGCTATTTTTAGTAATTAATTATTATTTTTGACTGCTTTCATAAAAAAAAAACTAGTTTTTCCCCGTAATTTTGTAAAATTTTCTGGTATAGAACTACCTTATGTTCCTCCTAGATCTTACACTATTTCTATTGATGCCAAATTACATCTGAATCCGTTTAGCGGTTTAAAGGTGAAGACGTAACGGAGGTACAGATAGAGTTACTTTCGCGCTCATTAATAAGGATAGCTGCCCGTCTAAGTTTTGCATAAGTATAATGAAATGAATTTATTGTTTCACTCAATTACTATTTACAAGCTTT
>NC_133493.1:11462724-11547638 GCF_025370935.1 Choristoneura fumiferana
CGCCACTACGAAACATGTCACACACATGCACACACATACATACACAAACATTTAGTACCTACCTATACTACCTACATATGAAATATAAACACACCTTACATACCTACAGCTATCCGTGGATTTCTTCGGAGAGATCTAGTGTCATATACTATTCGAGTTTATTTATACTTTCTCAAAATGGCGACCCGTGATATAAGTGATGAACTGGATAACAGTTTGTCCGCGGAATGCCATGCGATAGACGATTTGGAGCTATGTAAGGACATTCTCACGTCAAGTTCTCGTTTCAAATTACTTACACTTAATATCAGAAGTCAGCAACGGAACTTTGACTCTTTTGTAGTGTCTCTTGCACGCACAAATACCGAATTTGACGTCATTATTTTAACAGAATGTTGGCTGGCTGATGGCTCCGTGATTGACGGACTGCCGGGTTATGACTCTTTTCAAACAATGAAATATTTTAATAAGAGCAGTGGCATTGTAGCTTACATTAAACAGTCTCATTCGGCCTCAGCAGTCGAACCATCTTTCGTTGATGCTAACTGTCTCTCGATCAACATTGCCAACGAGCTGACGATCTTATGTATCTACCGTTCACCGTCTGTAACTAATCTTGACAACTTTCTCCATTCCTGGACACAACCCTAAGTCAAATCGGTTCGAGGCAAATTATTGTGGCTGGTGACATTAACCTTGATTTGATGAACAACCGTAGTAGCACTTACCTTTCTGACTACCTATGCATAATGTCGGCTCACGGACTAATACCTGTCATTACAAAGCCTACCCGGTTGGGTGCTTGCCTGGATCATATCTTTGTCAAGTCATCGTCAGTACCCGTTGGCGTGGTATGCAAATGTTCAGTGTCGGACCATGATATTGCTATGGTCGGTCTTGGAAATCAAAATCCTAGATCAAACATGGACCGATGTATAATTAAAACGGACTATACTAAAGTTGCTATCGAGCTTAGTGGGATAGACTGGTCCAAAATAACAAATAGTAGTAATCTAAACGAGGCTGCCAACAACTTCAATACTATTATATCTACCGCAATACAGAATCACACCAAAAGAGTCAAAATCAGTCGTTCTAAATTTAATCTGAAGCCCTGGATCACTCCAGGGCTTATAAAATGTATTAAACATAGAGACAGGCTGCACATACTGGCTAGGGCTTCGCCCAATGATATAATTTTAAAGAAAAAATATGCTAGCTATAGAAATCAATGTGATAACATCTTACATAGCATTAAAACGGAATATCAGAGCAAGCAGATGATTGAGAGCAGAGGTAATAACAAGAAAATATGGAAGACAGTTAAATCGATATGCGAAACTGCAAACATAAAAAACGACACGAGTGAATTATTGAAAGCTAAAGATTCTGTGCAAGAGTCGCTCAACGAGTGCAACCTTCATTTTTCCACAATGGGTGCAAATCTGGCTAAACGTATTTTAGTAAAACTTTCCGAAACGCAAACTTCCCTCGCCAATAAGCTAACCTCAACAGTAAATGCCCCAAGCTCTTTTTTCCTGGCGCCGACCGACGAACACGAGGTAGACAAACTTATTCGGCAACTGAAAGTAGATAGCGCTCCTGGCGCTGATGGCTGTAAGCCACTCCTCATCAAGGAAATTAGAAGTGTTATACGAGGCCCCTTAACCTATCTTTTTAACTTGAGCCTGCAGTCAGGTTCTTTTCCGCACTGCTGGAAACTGGCTATTGTTTCACCGGTATACAAAAGTGGTGCAAAAAATGCTGCTATAAATTTCAGGCCTATATCTCTTCTTTGCATATTTTCAAAATTACTTGAGAAAATTGTAAATATACGGTTGGTTAAATATTTGGACAAACACGCAATTATATCTGATAGGCAGTTCGGATTTCGGGCGGGCAAATCTACTGAGGATGCTGCTGTTCTCCTTTCGAATTTAGTCGCAGGCCACTTAGACGGTGGCAAAAGCTGCTTAGGAATATTTTTAGATTTAGCCAAAGCATTTGACACCGTCTCAATTTCCATACTTTTACGAAAGCTTGAATTTCTGGGAGTGAGGGGTACGGCTTTGGACTGGTTCGGAAGTTACCTAGCAAATAGGTACCAATCAGTCAAACTAGGTAATATGCGTAGTGACCCTCTTCCTGTCTGCTTTGGAGTTCCGCAAGGAAGTATCCTCGGTCCAACGCTGTTTGTAATTTATATAAATGACCTACTTGACCTTGAAATACCTAACTCAGATACAATATGCTATGCTGATGACACAGTGGTTCTCTTCAGTGGAAATACCTGGGAGGAAGCATACTCTATGGCTAGTGTTGGACTGGAAAAAATAGTTTCTTGGCTTAACAGCAACCTGCTTACCCTAAATGCAGAAAAAACATATTATATACCTTTTTCTAAAACTGCAGCGTCAGCTCCACCAACATCCAAAACATTAACGATTCATAACTGTGGAACCATGCAACAATCACCTACCAGCTCATCTCCTTCCCCATGTGCTTGTGCCTGTCCCGAACTCACCAAATGCGCTACTGTGAGATATCTAGGTCTCCTTGTCGATCGGCACCTGTCATTTAAAGAGCATATACATCTTGTCTCTAAAAGAGTCAGAAAAATTATATATATCGTAAAGCGTTTACGAAACTGTGCACCCATCAACATCCTTTTCATGGTGTACTATGCTTTGTGCCAGACTGTTATACAATACTGTATCGCAGTCTGGGGCAGCGCGTGCAAGACATACCTCTTAGAATTGGAGCGCGCCCAGCGTGCTGTAATCAAAGTCTTGCTTAAGAAGCCTTTCCGATACCCTACCAGTTCCTTGTACAGGGAAACAGGACTTCTGACAGTTAGGCAGTTATATATAGTGAAAGCTGTAGGTCGCACCCATAGTCTTATCCATAAGTCTTGTCTGCATGAGCAATTACTTAAGAAAAGAGTATACCGTGTACCCCTTCCAGTTGTCAAATCGGTATTTGCAAAGCGCTGCCCGTTCTTCGCACACCCTTACATCTATAATGTGGTAAGCAAGACACTAGTGGACATAAAAAAATGGGGGCTTGCCCGAGTAAATAGATCTGTGGGGATGTGGCTGAAGACACTTACATACTTGGAAACTGAGCATTTGCTTTCATCAGGTACGTAGGTGAACACACACAAGCACGCACACTCTAACACACATACACACACTCACACACACACACACACACACACACACACACACACACACACACACACACACACACACACACACACACACACAAATACGCACACGCGCCTGCGCGCACACACACACCCTTTTTTCTATTTATTTTTTTTTGTTTTTTATCAGTATGTTATGTATATTGTGGCATTGGTAGTATCTAATTAGGAAGGTTTAATTCTGTTTCTTCTGAACTACCTCTGTACCTATTAAGAACACTGTAATTCGTTTTTTGTTTGGAATACCAACTCATCAGGGCGCCCAAGATACAGGCACTGCCTAGTTTGGGGCCCGCTGACACTGTATTTTAAGTTATACTGTTTCTAATCAATAAAAACTTTTCATTTTCATTTTCATTTCATTTTCATTTCATTATAGTTTCGCCATGTCTGTCTGTCTGTCAGTCCGTCCGCGGCTTTGCTCAGGGACTATCAATGCTAGAAAGCTGTAATTTTGCACGGATATATATGTAAACTATGCCGACAAAATGGTACACTGGCCTGCATAAGTGGATGGACACCTTACGTTCTATAATCGTTTGAACACGAGAGTTGGCGATTTTGTTAGGTGTTCACAAGAAATGAACTAGATGGCGCTGTGAATCAGTTATTATGATATGATCGATATTTTATCCCAGTAACAGCAATGTGCCGATAGCTGAGTTGATCGGCTGCTTAGATAAACTCGTAAATGATCATGCATGAGTTCGTATCCTACATATCAGGATTGTTTTTTTGTTCTTATTTTTTATTTATAACTTTCTATTTTAATTTTGTAGATAACTGAAATGGAAATTAAAAAAAATACTCTGAAATAAGGATAACGCTGCAACAGAAATAATACACGTTTTGAAGTTTAAAACATAAAACTTTTATTCCTAAAACAATATTTCTATTCATTAAATATTGACGCAGTTGTTAATGTTATACTATATATTAATTAAATAACTGAAAACCAGAAAGAAGTTTGCTCAATCCAGAGTAGAATCGATTACACTATGTTTTAAATCAAGTAGTTTGAGTTTTTAAATAGTTTTTTTATTGTGCCCAGTCTAAATATTACGAATGCATACGCCAATTAAATGTTTTAGGGATGTTTCATACCTCTTAGATAATTTAATACTGGCCGTTTTGCGTCAGTTTGGCTTTCTTCTAAATCTGACATTAAAAATTACGACCGTAAAGTTAGAAATGAAGTAGAATTACTGATTACGTAAAACATACAATTATTTTAGGAAATATTAGGTATTCGAAAAAAAACGCAAACAACTAACTTAAAATAAAATGAAAAAATATTTTCTGGGTGTCGTGTGAGGTTCAGTTATTTAATTAGCACCTGACCAAAAGTTGTATTTTAACATTTTATTGAGGTATTAGCTTAAGTATTCATTTCCAATTCTGGAAAGAGGATTGAAGCTGAACCACAATAAAAAAATATAAGTATTTGAAAGTAAATTATACCTGAGACCGAGTTATCATAAGACTCGTACGCGTTATAAATTATAATAATTGAAGTTTTCCAGATTTAAACATTTACTTATTATCAATAATTAATGGCGTAGATCCACTGTAGTGTGTAATGTGTTACTGACAGTTATAATAAGATTACAGTCATATATTGAACTTTCATACTTATCTCACATAAGTAAACAAAACTATCAAGGTATAATTAAATGTTTTGTTCATAATAATAATTACTTTTACATAACAAAGTGACACCTACAGGATCACAAATAAAGATAAATATTTTGGTTTATATAATACAGTGTGCTAGAAAATCAGATGCGGATATTTTGAGGATCGATTATTTGCATCGTCGTTAATTGGTTTCAATTAAATTAATTAAAAAAATACAGTTAATGTTAATGCGAGGATGATTATTTTTGGACGGAATGATATTTTTGTATGAAGCAAAAAAATATTACCACACAATACTTAAATAATTTATGTGTATAATTAATTCTTAGGTTATTAATTACATAACCTGAAAATATCCGCACCTTATATATTTTATTATAACATAATTGTTTGAGTATATAACCCGGTCTACACGTAACTATCAATTTTATTTTAATAACTGGTGTAACCACCATGATTGTCGATAACTGCTTGCAAAAAGAATCGCATCGATGCAACTAGATTTTCACACATATTAGAGCCGCGAATACTGTCCCTTATTTTTACACAGTGGGCTTCTAACGTTTCCGGAGTTCGCTTATTTTTGTTATCCCAACGTTGGACATGGTTATAACACCTCATAATTTTTCAATGGGATTTAAATCCGGTGATCTGGCAGGCCAAGGAACGACTTTTTTGTGTTGATCAAACCAGTCTTGCACAATACACCAGTATTGGGCAGTTATCTTGCACGAACGTTATGCACGGCACTTGTTCTTCTGGATAGACAACTCTAACAGTGGGCAACATCATAGCTGGCGCTGCGGCGCATCTATGAGTCGTGGTCTACCCGATCTGTGACGATGCAGCAAAGATCCTTCGTCTTGATATCGTCGTACCCATAATATAACTATTTTTATCTGTAACAATATAAATAAACATAAAATAATATAACGTAGATATAATTTTAATGAAGAAGTTGGTATGATGAACGTAATCAAATAAAAACTCACATTAACTCCAATTTGTCTAGAAGTTTCCGACAATTTTTTTTCCTTCTTCATATAAATTACTTAATATTTTCACACCTTTTAACCATTTCAATATTGCGATGAGAACTCATTTTAAAGAATAATTGCGATAATAAGCAGATTCAACTTGAAAGAGACAATTAAACGATGTTGCAAGCAGCTGAACAAGTAGCAAAATATTTGTAATAAAAACTTAGCCTGGTAGTTTGAAGATCTTCAGTCTACCCTCTTTAAGTTTCGTTAAACACGCATGACTTACCGATTAATTTTAAGACGACCCGATATAGATCCGATTTTCATCGCTTTAGATAACAGTAATATGGTCAAGTGGTTGTGAACTTCGTTCTTCGTTCGTATGTCACAAGTTCAAATCCCACCAGGCGATAATGTTGAGTTTGTGTTTTTGTAAATTTACTGCTAGATTTGGAGATTACTAGAGTTGACACTAATTCGCAACATGGGTCTTCGTAAATAAAGAATTTCATTATCATCAGCATCCCAGCCTATAGATACACGTCCCACTGCTGGTCACAGGCCTCCTCTCAGAATAAGAGGGCTTGGGCCGTAGTTCCACGCGGGCCCAGTGCGGATTGGGAACTTCACACACACCAAAGAATTTATCGTTGATATATTTGAAGGACATGAAACGATAGTAATGCAAATAATAATATTCTCCTTCTCTGACGTCAAGTACGAAAGAGACAGAAAATGTCGTTACGCGATTCGCGGTATCACCCACGGTGTCCCACCAGGCAGAAACATAATTTAGTTACTACGACAGCGAAATATCAAATTTCTAACATGAATATAAAATATTTTTTTAAGGTCAGCGCCAGTGCCATCTAGTGAGATCTCAATAAACTAACTAAGTTAGTAAATAAGTAAATACCGCTAGTACACTTCAAACACATAGATGGCGCCGTTTCTCGCGTCAGACGATTATGTTTTGGAATTGTCCATCGACTTTTGCAGGCCATAGTACGTTAAAAAATTAAAAAAAATATTTTTTTTAGGTTACCTCCCATAGACGTAAAGTGGGGGTGTTTTTTTTTTCTCATCCAACCCTATAGTGTGGGGTATCGTTGGATAGGTCTTTTAAAACCATTAGGGGTTTGCTTAGACGATTTTTCGATTCAGTGATTCGTTTGCGAAATATTCAACTTTAAAGTGCAGATTTTCATTAAAATCGAGCGTCCCCCTCTAAAATGTGGGTGGAAAAAATTTAAAAAATTCAGAATGGTAGTAAGTATATCAAACTTTCAAGGAAAACTATAACGGTTAAATTTGCTTGAGAAGAATTAGTAGTATGAGTAAATAGCAGCCTTAGGTATAAAATATACCTAAACTTGGAAGATTCCGTATAAAATACGAAATCCTCAGAAAAATATTACTTAATTTTTTCGTAATGGACACGGAACCCTATTTTGGGCGTGTCCGACACGCTCTTGGCCGGTTTTTACGGATATGTTTGGATTTATATTTCTTTCTCAATAAGCTTCAGTAAACTTCAGTTAGCTATTTAAGATAGCAAGATAAATACGAACTTTTGCGACAAAATACGATGGAAAACAATATTTACTTTATTATTTTATTATTATTATTTATTATTCTACTACATTATTGAATAGAGCAAGAAAGCTACGGCCCCTTGAAGAATTGGAATTCTGTCCTCTCTAATATTTCATCTCAGTCTACGTACGCCTCATTGCTGGGCACAGTCCTCCTCTCAGAATGAGAGTGCTTGGACTGTAGTTCATGCGCGAGCCTAGTGCGGATTGCGTGCGTCTTGGAGTGCGTACGGAAACTTAACGTAAAAGCGAAAAGAGGTTCAGCCGTTTTTGAGATATTATACTTTGAATTGACGATTTCGGGGGTTTTCAATCGTTCTAATGAGGGCTATCGCTTATGAATTCGCCACTGGAGGGCACTAGTGAGACAAAAAACGATAGCCCTCATTAGGTTAGGTTATTTATACAGAAATAGGCTGCGAAGAAGTGGACTAAGAAGCACGCTTGCTTATAAATGACCTTTCACCTTAGATTTCTTAGATTTTCGTGTTGGCAGGTGTCCATCGACATGATTGCTTTGCTACCCATCAAGTGACCCGCATGCTCGTTTGCCCCGTGCCCCGCATGCTCGTTTCCGTACAAGCCTGTAGGTAGTAACTTTAAAATTATTAAATTATTTTTATTAGGTATATGATGTAACTAAAAGTTTATGGTTTTCGCAACTTTTCCTTTATCTGTGCTATAAGACGTTGCTTCGTACTAAATTTCAAGATTCTGAGTTCACGGAAAGTACCCTGTAGGTTTTGATTCCCTTGCGAGTTTCGAAAATTTGTGGAAATATGCGGCATAAACGGCTGCTTTTGATTGCGTTGGTTAAGAATTTGATTTTTTCACAGCTCCAAGTGACAGTAGACTTCTGTATTTGATATAAATCTCAGCTTGATACCTCCACGCGTTCCTGAGAAAAAGGGTCTTGACAGACGGACAGACGGACGGACAACAGTGATCCTATAAGTTATCCGTTTTTTCCTTTCGAGGTACGGTACCCTTAAAAATTTACGGCCAGATCGTAGCGTTCAGGAAACACAGACGCAGACAGGACATTCCACTCCTCAGCTGTCTGGATAATAAACGACGAGCAAATACGCTTTTTAAAGAATTATGGACTTAACGTTTTAAACTTTCGTGATTCTCACTCATAGTCAAAATACCACAAACGGGACTTATCACGGTATTATTACACAAGTAATATTTACCTCGACGTTTCGGCAACATTACAGTTGCCGTGGTCACGAGTAGACTGCAGTGTGGAGTGTCAAGTCTGCCTAGCAGCGCGAGTTCTTCGAACTACCCGCACTTGATCACTAATAGTGCCGGCACTCGTATCACGAACTACCCGCACTTGGTCACTTTTATTAGTCACCCTATCACACCGACACACAACACTAACAACGTCCGATCGTCCCTCCGAACATTCATCCCGACGCCGACACTTATTAATAACAGGATTCCACGAAGATGAAAGCTTATACCCATCGTCCCGGTTGAAATTCTTATGCTTTTTTATTTCAACCGCTTCACGTACCATTCTTGAGTAAAAATGACGTTCCGTGGACAGAATTTTGGGATTGTGAAGCTCAATCCAGTGGTTTGGCCCTGACTCCAACAAATGCTCAGCTATGGCTGACTTGTTTGTTTGGACGTTGTTAGTGTTGTGTGTCGGTGTGATAGGGTGACTAATAAAAGTGACCAAGTGCGGGTAGTTCGTGATACGAGTGCCGGCACTATTAGTGATCAAGTGCGGGTAGTTCGAAGAACTCGCGCTGCTAGGCAGACTTGACACCCCACACTTCAGTCTACTCGTGACCACGGCAACTGTAACGTTGCCGAAACGTCGAGGTAAATATTACTTGTATAATAATAGCGTGATAAGTCCCGTTTGTGGTATTTTGACTATGAATTATGGACTTAATAAGATGGAGCACGCTTGCCTTACAAATGCCTATTAACCCCAGATTTGAAGACAGTCAGATAACGGTAAGAAAGGAAATAGGTGTCCTTAAGCAGTTTTAACTATCACTAATACTGCCTCCTTCGGGACACCATGCGTCGAGTCAATAAATTAACTTAATAAAATTGCAGTTATCTTTAACTGGGCCGTTAATAATGCCAGTTGAGGCGAGCCCGTTTAGAAACCGCTTTAACTGGCGGTTAAAGAAGTACTTCTTTATTGTGATAAGCTTTTGTTAAAGAAATTTTAATTCAAACTTTTGCTAGCTGCACCTTTCGTTAACTGTATTTGCATTGTCATCTAGACTAAGTACATCTTACCAAGTTTCAAGTGGATGCCATTAACCGTTGAAGAGTTCCGTCTTGCGGAGACGATCCTGGCCGGTTCACCAAAATTTCTCTACCAGATTATTGTATTGTCATTGAACTTACGCCAGTAGGTACGTCAATTTTACCTACTTATTCCAATCACGTCAATTTTACCATTACAAGTGGGTCAAATTTGACTTCTAACAGCCTTATTCATAAAAAATCCTTAATTGAGGTTTGATCGGTCTGTTACTTAGCAGACTGATTAAGCTTGTTAGACGGTTGTCAAGAAGTATGATTCATAAACGCTTGCTAGCAGTCTGCTAGTTGTTGAGCTGCTGATAGACTGATTAGACGCGTTATGTTGGCCACCTTGACAAATCAAAGACAAAAAATGGCCTAATCGATAATTAAAAAAAAAAAATTGACAGCAGTGACAGCAAATTACCAGGAAAAAAAAATAAAAAGCGAGATGTTTGTTTTCCCGCCATTTCCGATCCGCATGTTTATGTTGTGCAAAAAGCCATAATTATGTTAATCATCCTTATTTTTTTTTCATATTTATTGTTAATTTATTGTTGCTAATTTAGAGGATTTTTAAATACAAATTCCTGAAAATAAATTTTCCTGTTTTTTTTTAAATCTGCGTAGCCCTGCCTTCACTATAAATATCTTCGGTACCTATGGTTTTTTGCTATAGTCAAAGTCAGCTGTTCAAACTTGTGGCGGCCATTTTGTGACTTAGCAGAGAGATAAAGGAGGGTCTACGGTCCTCTAACTTTAGCAGAGCCTTGATCGACTGATTAGCGCTAACAGACGTTTATGAATCATGTTTTTTATCATCGGGCCTTCAAGGAGCCTTCAAGGAGGCTCTAACTTTTTATGAATAAGGCTGTAAGACTTTATTATAGGCAATAGGTGAAAGTAAATAAATTCATGCAACAAATAACACCGCTTAAATCACAAATTGAGATTTTAACGCGGACGCGATCGAGACGTATTTTGTAACCGAAAACTTACACTAAGGGCACTGGGGTGTCTTAAATAATTCTTCATAATTTCCGAAAAAAACCTGAAAAAAGGCAATATTGATAACAGCGCCATCTAACGGGACATTGATCATGAGCTAACCAGCAGCATTTAACATTTTAAGTAAGTAATACAATTATACGTGTATGTAAGTAAATTATTTACCGAGCTCAAGTTCCGCTTCGGCATCCTCGGCGATGGTTTCCATGGTCTCAGCGCATGGCTCGAGGCTGCACGCGCGCGCGCGGCCGGCGCGTCGCGCGCACTCCGAGCACGTGCCGAGCAACTTGACGGCTTATGTGCACGGGGTATAAGCGAGCACGCGCCCGGTGCACGGGCTATGAGCGGGCACGTGCCCGGTTCACGGGCATAAGCGGGCACAGCACTACGGTTGATACACAGTGAAATACACGGGTTATAAGCGCTGCTTATACGAGTGTTGCGTAAGGGATATAGGATTTATTGATGCACTGTGAATTACATGGGCTTATAAGCACGTATTTTTACACGTATCACACTACAATTGACTCACATTAGTCTGAGAAAAAGGGTTGCTTTGAACTTTTAAACCACTCACTTTTCACATTCACATAAAACTTTGGACACACTTTAGACCATTTTGAACATGAAACTACCGTGAAACTCACTCATATTAAATGACATTATAACGGATAACTCACGTCTTAAACCGAGTTTAGCTCGACATGTTTCGGGCTATTTCGTAGCCCTTGTTCTCAGGAGCACGCGAACGCGACTCGGCGGCTGCCGCAACCCCGCGCGGCGGTTTAAGACGTGAGTTATCCGTTACAATGTCATTTAACACTTTAGACCACTTTAGAGAGGTGTTAGTTCGGTACAAATTTTGTAGTTTTTGCTTTTGAGCACGCACACATTTAGTCGTTAATTTGGTTGTTTTGTAAATTCAGAAATCTTCTTGTTATCACTTACGACTTTATGTATACTAAAATGCGACTTACGGTGACAAAAAGCTTCTACTTTACGCGTGCGAAGTCGCGGGTAAAGTCTACAAGTGTAGTAATACATATACTTACGTACTAACGTCTCGTTCCTTCTAGACTCAACAATGAATATCTTTATTGTTGACAATATGTTGTTCTTTAACAATAGTGGCCGACCGTGAATGTTCTAATTAGTATAGATAAAAGGAATTGCTTTCTTGAACACTAAATTGTAATGGAAATGTGTTTTGGGCGAGTATTTTTCACTTGGTATTTTTGGAACAGGTCCTGAAATAAAGTATCATTAATTATGATTTTTATGTAATTTTTCAAGCCAATGATTTAGCTCGTAAAACGGGGGAGGGGAGAAGGGTTACAAAAAATAAACCTTACTTTATGTCTTTAATAGACTTATCCTACGACACTATTATGAAATAGTAGAGATGAGAAAAAAATCTAGTTATGCTTTAAATAATTTATTGTATCAGGCGTTACGTTGCGGAGGTCCATATCAATGAACTAAAAGAATTTCCTTGCTCACCCGCGACCTTACGATAGCTAAGCTTTTGCAAAATATGCGTGTTCATGCAGTTCCTCCACCCCCACACTGTAAGAACACACACAAATCACACAAACCCATCTATCACCACCACCACACTACACTGACGCGTTTCGAACTCAACCAGAGCTCATCTTTAGAGTGACACAACCGTACACCATGCTACCAGTTGTTAGACTAACAATATCAGTGTAGTGTGGTGGTGGTGATAGATGGGTTTGTGTGGTTTGTGTGTGTTCTTACAGTGTGGAGGTGGAGGAACTGCATGAACACGCATATTTTGCATAAGCTTAGCTATCGTAAGGTCGCGGGTGAGCAAGGAAATTCTTTTTAGTTCATTTAGTTATGCTTTATCGCAGACGGACAGTCGAACATAGCTAAACTATATGGGTTCGTTGTACGGAAATCCGAACAGCGAGGAATTTTAGGTTTACGCCCTGGCTTCGCGCGGGTGTAGTTTTGGTGAAAGGGAGGTGAAAAATGAAAAATTACCGCCTATGATTACATAGGCGCGGCTACATGCGAAGCTGGTGCGTGTCGCTAGTTATTTATATACCAGATGACTATTTAACCTAATATTTTAACCTAGTATTTTCCCTGGTATCTCATCTGGTATTTTTACGTAGTATCAGTACAAATTTTTAAGCTACCTTAACTTGTCATGTCATTGTGGTATTGTGTCGACGTAAATTACCTACAGCGTTAGCGTGAATTAACCACAAAACAAAAAAATCAGGATGAACCTTATTCCGCTGAGTTGAAGACAATTATTGCAAATCAACTAGCCATTTAACTTGTCGGTTTTGTAATTGAGTCTTTAGAACGCTAATAAACGTTGTCATGACGTTGTTGTCGATTTGTAGTTTTGACAGAAGTTAATATTATTTTAAACTTCACTCGTACATTAGCTACACTGACGTACAGTCAAGGGCAAAGATATCGACACGGCCAAAGTTGCAAAAATATGTATACATACACGGCCTTAATGTTAAGTGCATAAAGTCGTGTATACATATTTTTGTAACTTTGGCCGTGTCGATATCTTTGCCCTTGACTGTACAGATGTAGAAATAGAAATAGAAATTGTTTATTTCTTAGAATATGGTAGGTACAAGTAGTTATTATAATAAATGTCAACAGCATATTCTGCCAGTAGCCGTGGCGTGGTAGGCGTAGCAGTACCTACCTAGTGTACCTAGTAAATAATGTTTTGTCATCGTATTTTATCGGAAATGTTCGCATTTATCTTCCTTGCTCAACTAGCTTACTAAAGTTCAGTGAAGGTATTTGAAAAAGAAAGATAAATACGACTTTTCCGACAAAATACGATGGCAGTACATTATTTACTACCACTGCAATGTTGTAATCAAATCAAAATGACTCCGACGTCAATGTGATACTGCGTACATTTTTCTTAGAAAAGAGACTCTGCTAGAACTTTTCTAAGCTAAAATGACGCGTCGCCTCACTCAACTAAATCAGTTCATTATAAGTAGTTTTAGACAACAAATCTCACAATAACCAACAACTAATTAATTACATATCAAGTTAAGATTGGTTTTTGGAGTCTTTTTTTGTATTTTTTATTTCAACTCCAAATTTGTTACTTTTACGGTCATCCCGTGTAATCCATATATCGAAAATATGAACTAAAATTAAGTGACTAAATAAGAAACAAACAAGTTGAGATATGTAGTGCATAGAAGAAATTTGTGTCTGTACTCTGGTCCAGTGGTGGTGTAGGGGTAGTTACAGCACGCAGCACGGAATGCTGAGGATCTGGGTTCGATTCCCAGCGCTGGTCTCTTTTTCTGATTTTTCTGTGCATCCATGTTTCAGTTAGTTAGTCTTTTCGATAATTTCATATCTTTTTCTTTTATTTCGGCCTTTTGACAATTTCTATTGTTTTTTATGTAGTAGTATATGTGTTGTATAAAGTATTGTATGAATGTATTTAATTATATATGTCATTTGTTTTTATTTTGAAATTAATGAAATAATTCGCTTTGAAATTTTTATTACACTTAAGTTTATTCGACGAAGCAATGTAAAGCAAAATGCTTGATGTTTGTAGCGTGACGGGCGACGTCAGTTGTGTTTTAGGATGGCGTCCATTGATAGCAATATTTAATTTGTATGAAAAAAGGAAAATTCAGAGACTACATTATTTTTAAAAGTCATACTTCTAATGTAGTTCAGTTTGACGAGGACGTTTTAATTTTTTGCTCGTATTACAGGCCACATCCGGTAGATATCGATGGTCCCATGGTATGTTCCAACACTGTATGTTCAACCATCAGCCAGACTCGCAACAGGCCTTCGTTTATGTAATTTTTCGGTCTGCCGCGTTTGATAATGGTTATGGAAATCTCTACTTGCAGACTAGGCGTAAAAAAATTGTTTTATGGAATACAATGTTAGTAAAATGTGAATCCTTATAGTTGGGATCCTCGCTTTTCGCAGGCATTATTTTATTTTTTATCTGAAACTGTAAACTTATTATGGTATATTTTGAAGGAATCCATATCGACTCTCACAATAACTGTCGCAATTCATAATGTAATGTAGATTTCTACAAGATAACCTTTTAATAATGTCTAACTCGTTTCGACAGGAAAAAATTGTGAATAACAAAAATTATGACAAACATTACATTATGACTTGCGAAAATTATGAGATTGTATTGAGATGTAGATGCGCACCGATTTTGAGGACTATTCTGTAGAACCGAAGTTAGGTTATAGGTTAGGTTAGCTTTATAGCATGATGGTGTTAGTTGGTTATGATTTGTGCGTGTTCATATACAGCGTGTAGTTTTAATACTACCTCAAACTGTAACCAGACGAAGATTTAAGTGCTGTGAACCGACATCAAAACAAATTGTTAATTTAAAATTTACTACCAGAGCGTAATAAATTTTTGAAATATTTTCGAGCAGCAATGTAATAATAATTTGATACGAGAGAGAAACGTGCTGTGACATCTGTCACGTCAACAAGTGCGACGTTTTGAATAAAAACAAAGCAGTATCACGTAGTGATACATTGCGTGCTAATTAAAATTGTAAGGAAAATGATAAGTTTTTTTTTACTAATACATAATAAAATGTGATTATTAGGGCCTTCACTAACTACCCTTAAAGTTTGAGGTAGTATCAAAAATACACGCTGTATATATAGACCTCCGCAAGGTAACGCCTGAATTATTAAATTATTTTTTACCGTTAATTTACTGTTTTAGGTACGTTATATTTAAAAATAAATAAATTAAAATTATTATCGGCCATCATAAAGTTGTTATAATTTATTACCTTCGTCGAAAAGGAATCAAACATCAAAGGTAATTTTAGTCGCAGGTTGTAAAAATCTGTTTTACGTTGCAAATAACTAGTTAGTACACATTAGTTTAGTATAAAACATATGACGAATAGTTAGGTACCTACCTATTCGGTTTTCTTTCGTTTGCCCGAATCTCATTTGGCATAATGAATAGATTTCCGTGATTTTCTTTTGACATAAATCGTTTAAAATTAAATGATTTTCAACCTAAAACTCAAAACTGTACTAGTTAAAGAACAAATACATATAGTTTTGTAGGCTATTCCTATTTCAACATCGTTATCATCATCAGCTGTAGTAAGTTCACTGTCGGACATAGACCTCCCCCATAGACCTCCAGTTGCTTCTGTTGGAACCGGCCTGTATCCATCGTGAACCCGCAACTTTTATTCATTTCTATAAATTGCAAGAATATTTTAATGTCTGTAAACAAACTTTAATCAGTTTGTTTATAGAAAAGCAGCTGTCAGTCTGTCCTCAACATTTTTCCCTAACGACTATGTCATAACGACAACGTTATCATCGGATAACTATAAAAAACGGCACATCAAAGAATGCGTATTTTCTACAAATCCTGACAATCGGAGCTCCAATTATATCGATTAAAACAATGTACTGCCCATTTGTAGTATACAATAAAGCTATTCAGTAAAGTTTTTTCTGTACTTACAAAAACTTGTTATCAAACAAAAACAAATACACCTTACTCTTTAAAAAAAATAAAAACACATGGCCATCACCGCGTGCTAGCTCATTGCGAATTAAAAAAACAATATTCCAAATCCAAATTTCTAATTTAAATTTCCATCCGCGATCGCAAAGCGCGGGAAAACATTTCAACGTCCGCCCAATAGCATGCCCGCCGTTGTACTGAAAAACCACGTGGTTGAAAACACAGATGCTAAAATAAAGACATAAGCTCTTTTCAGCGACGATAGAAATCTCGCTTTATGCCGTCGAAACACGATCTCAAACGCAACGCGGCGTCACGAGAAAAATTCCAAACACAATAGCATCTAAACGGCTACCATGATTGCGTAACTCGCATTTTCATCACAAGTCCTTTTCTAGCAAAGCGAGTGAGATAGAGATGCAAATGGAAACTGGGATAGTTTTGAAGTTTCAGTCGATCGTTTTAGAGTGAACCGTAACTATAAGGACGCAAGAACAACTTGCATTATATCACTGTAAATACCATTGTTTTCTAAGACAAACTGACTCCGAGAAAATTCGAAAACGTTCGGCAATCTTCGGGTACAGGCCGAGCTTTTGAATGCAAACAGACGCGAGCTCGTTCACACTACATGGATTTTAATAGCACAAACGTAATATTTTCCTACGAGAAATGCAAAGGTGTTTTCCAAGAGGTCTTTACTCAAGTGGGAATAAAGGTTGTTTTGCTTTGGGTTGAACGGTTGTTTTCGTTTTTGGGTGAGTATTTGCATGTGTCCTTTTGAAGGGACAAATTATTCGGGTAATGATGTGCGAAAATATTCGTGCATGTAAAATAAAGGTGGCTGTCAGTGGAAGTATGAGACGTGACAAAACAGCAGTTTGTGAGCGGCGGAATTATGCCTTAGTGAATTATTAATGGCGTTGTTACATTTGTATTACGTGTTGAAACAGTTGAAACGGCGTCAGAGGAAAAATAAAGCTATGCGTCATATTTATGGATCCCTGTTTGATGTCACCAATTTATCTTCAACATACATAACATAAGTACGTTGTTTTGAAATTAATTCATAATATCTCAGCACTCGTATTTCAGGATTTTCAGTGTGGTTAAAAGTGTATCGTTTCATATATTTCTCAACAGATTCTTGTGAAATTTTATGAGCATGTTTGATAATTATATGAATTACTAGCTGTTGCCCGCGACTCCGTCTGCGTAGGAGTATGAAAAACAGTTTACATCCTATTCTCAGATCTAGCGAATATACACAAAAACATCTTAAAAATCGGTCAAGCCGTATCGAATGAGTTTGGTCACAAACATTTTTGACCCGAGAATTTTATAAAGACTTGCTGTTGTCCGCAACTCCGTCCGCGTAGAGGTATGAAAAGTAATTTACGTCCTTTTCTCAGACTTACTGAATATACACAAAAAATATATCATAATAATGGGTGAAGCCGTTTGGAATGAGTCACAAACACTTTTGACCTGAGAATTCTTATTAAATTAGATTTAGTCGATTCACTTTTAGACAATTCACCGTGGTATTTTGTAAACGTAATCAAGGGCCGTGAGATCAACAGTTCACAGAGCTTCAAGCGAATAAATATTGAACTATGATTTTCGCAAAAGGGCAATAAGTATCTATAATCTACTAGCTTTTGACCGCGGCTTCATCCGCGTGGAGTTCGGCTATTGCGCGCTGTTTCCTTGGATAAAAAATAGCCTATGTCACTTTCTGGCCCATAAACTGTCTCTATGCCAAAAATCACATCGATCCGTCGCTCCGTTTCGACGTGAACGACGGACAAACATACAAACACACTTTCGCATTTATAATATTAATAAGTATGGATTTACGCAAACAAAACTTTCTAGAACAAGCCGAATGCCTGACCGTTTATAAATCATCATATTTTCGTCCTAACCATTATAATTGCAGTTAAGTAATTTACGAGGCTACTATTATTTATAGCTTTATAGCGAGTAAAGCTAGTAATAGCTTATGTTACGGCATCGCCCGAATTAGCCATCACTATTTAATGGCATTGTTATGATTAACTCTTCATAGAAGAAACAAAGTAAGCGGACATTACAAACACACAACGGCATATACTATATGCCCCACTGTTTAACACAGGCTTCGTATCAGAATGAGAGGGTTTGGATTGTAGTGCCTGTTCAAGAGTCTGAACGCCCAATGCGGATGGGACAGTCAAGGGCAAAGATATCGACACGGCCAAAGTTGCAAAAATATGTATACACGACTTTATGCAATGCCGTGTATACATATTTTGCAACTTTGCCCGTGTCGATATCTTTGCCTTTCACTGGACCTTCACACACCATAGAATGGCTTCGCTTACATTGAAAAGCTCATTAAAGTTACAAATGTAATTTCGCACTCATTTCTCTTTTTTTTTTTTTATAATTTGACGAAGCATGTAGCTGAATATTTTTAAATTATTCTTCCTTTTTTTATGCAATGTAAACTGTTATTTTTTCTATTTTTAAAAAGATGTATACGCAAAAGTTTCTCACATAAATTCCAAAAAACTTAGAACCCGGTTTCGAACCCGTGACGCTCTGCTTGAAAGGTTGTGCGGCCATAGGTCAAACTACTTTGAGGCTGCGGCTTTTGGAGCGTAAGTATAAGGGTGTTACCAGACCAATCGATCGATCATCGATCGACGGCATCGATCGATGGTAGAACCGATTGGTCGACGTCGATCGATTGTTCCTACCAGACCAGTCGATCGACTTCGATCGACGTCGATCGATGCCGTCGATCGATAATCGATCGATTGGTCTGGTAACACCCTAAGCGGTATTTGCATGGAAACACGCGTGGTGCAGAACACAAAAAATTACCACCGAAATGACATTAAAAACCGGCTAAGTGCGAGTCGGACTCGCGCACGAAGGGATCCGAACAGAGAAAGAACAATTTTAAACTTTGACGTGATACAAATAAAGCCATTTTTAGTATACCGCTACCCACGTTTTCAGATTATGTAAAAACTATTTTATTTGTATGACGTCAAAGTTGAAAATTGACTGAAGGCACGCCCATCTGTCAAGTGTTAACTCCAAGTATAATCGTACTGTACCATTATCTATAAGTACAACATTAGACATTAGCAAAAAAAACACGTTTGTTGAATGGGAGCCCCCTTAAATATTTATTTTATTTTAATTTAATTGTTTATTTTTAAAGTGAATAATAATTTAATTATAAATCAAGCGATAGAGAATATTTCAAGTCTACCTGTTGTCGTTATTAATATCGCAAAAAAACGGCAAAAATCACGTTTGTTGTATGGGAGCCCCCTTTAAATATTTATTTTATTCTGTGTTTAGTATTTGTTGTTATAGCGACTACAGAAACACATAATCTGTGAAAATTTCCACTGTCTAGCTGTCACGGTTCATGAGATACAGCCTGGTGACAGACGGACGGACAGAGAAGTCTTAGTAATATAGGGTCCCGTTTTTACCCTTTGAGTACGGAACCCTAAAAAGTGTTTTTCAACCTTTCCTATATTTTGTGCTGTGGCCTTACTTTTTCTTTCTTTGTCAACAAATTCTAAGTGATACAGGCAAGCTATAACTTAACCTAACCAACTTAGAATAGTTGTCATTTCAGTTCAAAATCTCAAAAATGGATCCCCAATTTTGATAAAATAATAGCTAAAAACCACCGCAAGGAAACTCGTTCCCACTTTATAAAAAGCTATATAAAAATTGTTTTATCCGTTTAAGAGCCATGATGCCACAGACAGACATTGGCGTCAAAATTAAAACCCCCCTCTTTTGGCGTCGGGGGTTAAAAAAGAGTTGAGTATACAAGCATTCACACCTGACGTCAGTTAAATCTTCAACACAGTTGTTACTCACTATAATTTATTATTCTTGAAACACATTGACAAACCAATAAAATAAATATAAATTACTAGCTTTTACCCGCGGCTTCGCACGCGTAAACTATTCGGTCTGGTAGTTGCATGATATTTTTTATCCCGTGGGAATATCGGGATAAAAAGTAGCCTATGTGTTATTCCAGACGTCCAGCTACCTACATACTTAATTTCATGGCTCTAAGCCCGGCGGTTGTTATTCAGATTTTATCCCTAAGTATCCCGTGGGAACATCGGTTCAAAAAGTTGCCTATGTGTTATTCCGGACGTCCAACTACCTACATACCAAATTTCATGACTCCAAGCCCAGCGGTTGTTATTTCAAGATTTTATCCCTATCCCATGGGAATATCGGAATAAAAAGTATCCTATGTTTTAATCCAGGCTATAAACTAACTTTTCGCCAAATTTCATCCAAATCCGTCCAGCCGTTTCAACGTGAAGAAGTAACAAACATACTCACTCACTCACTCACTCACAAACTTTCACATTTATAATATTATAGTAGGATAAGAGTACTTACCTTAGCATTCCCGAAGTCATAGTCATTCAGGTAGCATTCATACGCGCATTCCTACTTCTCTACACACTGATCAGAAGAATGACGAGCAATTAAACAAAGCGTGTACTTACACTTAAACTACTCGTAGTTTGGTATCGTTTGGAGCTCGGAACAAGATTATGGTTTGCTTTTTCTTTCTCATTTGAATCTCCAGAAAACATTTTTTCACACCTCTCCTTCAGAAAAGTAACTTTTCCTCCCTGACGAGAGGGAGCAAAGTGCTACTTTTCTGTTCAAGGCTTTTCTAAGTGTTTTATTGCAAATGCCATTTTTTGAATTTGATAATTGTAAAGCCACGCCATTTTCTATGCTGGTTGTTCTGTAATAATATTTAGATTTTTTTTCAAGTTTCTTTATGCTCGGTGTGAAAAGTTGTATGAGCCACTCGGGAGCAAAATTATTTTCATCTTGGGCGTTACCACTTGAGTCCCTCATTACGCTCAGGATTCTACTGTATTACTGTGTGTACTGTATTGTATGGGATTGTAGAATCCTTCGCTACATTCTGGATTCATTGTACGCCCTCGCCGTAAATACACAATTTTGCTCCCTCGTGACACAAATAACTATAGTTGACTGGTATGCTTCTCGTTATTACAAACGTCTCTAAAGCGTTAAATATCGAATACTGTGGGAAAAGAAGCTTGTCTAACACGCTTGACATCACAATCGTTTCCACCCATTCTTTCTGTCACACAGTATAGGATGAAGGTATAACCTAACCTAACCTAACTAACAAAAACTTAGAAAACCCCCGAAATTGCCACTTCAAAGTTCAATAACTCAAAAACGGCTAAACCGATTTTGACAATACATATCTAAGAACCATTACTAGAAACCCTGCTTTCAAATAAAAAAATCACATTCAAATCGGTTCACCCGTTTAAGAGCTACGGTGCCACAGACAGACACATAGGCACACATAAAAGAAGGTGAACGTGATCGCGAAAGTACGGCCACAATCTGTTGCCAGTACGTTCCGCTAGAGGCGCCTGCCGACTAGCCCGCAGTAATTCACTACACTTCATAACTTTCAGCCCAATGTCATTCAACTGTGATGTTTTACGGCATTAAATAAATGTATTTTCTTTCTTTCTTTTCTATTTATTTTTTGTTGTTTTCGTTGTAGGTACTCTATTTTTAATCTAGGCAACAACAACGTCCCGCTAAGCCCTTACGCTATGCCGACCGAAATGGTCACGGTCACGAATGAGTGTTACTGGCATAAGAGTACGAATTCTGTTGACACACATGCGTGTCACCGGCATATGGAGTAAATAATAATTCGAATATTTGCCATAAATTCGCTAAAAGCCAGTGCAATGAGTCTCTAAACCCGAAATAGCTAGAAACAGTGTTTACATTCGGTAGTTTTGAGCATTTTTACGATATAATAAAACATATTTATGTCCGTGTGTTGCGATGAGCTACGATATTTAGTGGCGCGGTTCCTTTTGCGCTGATTTATCGGGGTACATATATTGCAATTTTATTTTCCAACATACATTTGAATCCATTTTGTTAAAGTTCAGTCGTCGTCTTATACATTAGAGCTGTGTTGTCTAGGTGCTTAAAAATGTCTAAAGACGAACTTGCTCGTTGACTGTGCGGCCGATAGATAGATATTTTTGAGCACCTAGTTAGCTTTAATGTTTAGCCTGACTAGAGAAGTCCCCTTACATGTCAATTTTGCTGTGTGTGAAATCCTGGGTTCATAGATAGGCATTGTCATCAACGAGTGAATTCTAGAAATTACACAGCTGCCTAGCCTAACCGCTTTTTTTACAGATACGCATAAATAGGCTTAGGCGTATGTACAGAATGAAACCCTCTCGAATGACGGCTTACTTACACAAAATTACATTGCAAGTAACAATTTAGTCAGAAATAAGGTCATCAACATAGCTCAAAGAATTAGCAAGTTGCAATGGCAGTGGTCTGGCAATTTCTGGCGAAGAACCGACAACCGCTGGAGTGAACGAGTTCTTGAGTGGAGACCGCATCTCAGCAAACGTAGCGCCCTCCGGCCAGGTGCAGTGACAATCAGCGAAAGGCTGAAGGTAGAAGTTGAATGCGTTGACAGGACAGGGCGCAATGGCGCTCTTTAGGGGAGGCCTATTTTCAGCAGTTTTTGGCGTGCATTAGGTCGATTCCAAGATTTTCAGGGTAGGCAGTTGGTAGTTTGCTACACAGCAGCGCGCCACCAGCATCATATTAAAATTGGACAAGTATGTAAACTCCGACCCTTTAGGAGACTTAACTGCCTACTCCGGCGCGGACGCTTAGGGTTGTCGATGTCTATTTTAGTTTAATTACCTACCTGCAAATAATTTTAGTAAGAAAGTTAACTTAAAATTGTCTTATATCTGTGTCTAGACAAACAAGATTTTATGTCGCTATATTATTATACTAAATTAAAAATAGTATTTATAAATTCGCCGGAAAATAACCTTTTGTTCGTTTTTAAAGAACATAAAAGTCTATCACGAATAATTATCGGAGTAGACACATTAACATAAACAGTTCTAACATACCACATTTTTAATTTTCATTCAATTTTTACGGAATAATCGAGAAAAACTAACAAAAATGCAACGTTGCCAGCTCAGCAGATATAAACGCTCTTAATGCAATTTAGTTATATGTATATACAATGTGATTTCAGTTCGCATACCATATGGAGACATTGTAGTGCTTATCTGGATTGCTGATCTTAACAGAGCATAAAACTTGGCATTGCACAAAAGATACTTAGATTTTAGAGTTTGCCTGTTTTTCTATCAATTAAATATGTCTGTCCATCTGAAGCTAACTGAAGCAGTATGACAAGCGTATTCCGGGATTAAAGCGTTGGTGCACTATAAAGAACGGACCGGAAAAAACGGCCCGGAACGGGGAAAAGTAAAATGTCGGTCGGTAAAATTATGTATAGTACACAAACCAGTGTGTAAATTTATATCGGACGCCGTAAGTTTACATACTAGTTTGTGCACTATACGTAATTTTACCGTCCGACATTTTACTTATCCCCGTTCCGGGCCGTTTTTTTCCGGTCCGGTGCTTGTAGTACACAAGCGCTCTTAGTCTATCATCCCATGTCAATTGAAAATACAAACTGAATTATAGATGCACAGAAAAACCAGAAAAATAAGACCAGCACTGGGAATCAAACCCAGGTCCTCGGTATTCCGTACCGCGTGCTATACCGCTACACCACTGCTGGTCAACAAGAGATGTCGTTACTAAGCAATCAAATTAGGTACAATAATTTGATTGCTTAGTAACGACATCTCTTGTCCGGGTGAGCGGTTGGTTCCAATGGAGTGCCGAAAGTTTCTCGATGAGGGCTACGGTATAGATGTCGCTAGCGTCACTGCTTAAGTGGCTAAATAAGAAACAAACAAGCTGAGATATGACGTGCATAGGGGAAATTCGTGTATGTACCGTTGACCGGTATAGCACGCGGTACGGAATACCGAGGACCTGGGTTCGATTCCCAGTGCTGGTCTTATTTTTCTGGTTTTTCTGTGCATCTATATTTCAGTTTGTATTTTCAATTTAGGTTTTACGGGATGACCGTAAAAGTAAAAATTTGGAATTGAAATAAAAAATACAAAAAGATTCCAAAAAAACAAGCTTAATCCCATCTCATTTCCAAGTTGAACACCCAGCACCGACCGCTTAGCGATCCAGACTACTAACAAATTCTATGAAAGCTTTACGATCCAATCGATGGCAAGGTAGCCAGTACGCTTCTATTTCAGTCAAGGCCTGCCTCTGTAAACAGTGTGCAGGTGAATTATGTAGCCAATGGACGCCGGTGTACACTGGCAAGCGGGCTTCAACATAGTAGGCAAGCTAGGAGTAGCGCGGAGCCGCAACTCGATTCCCACCGGGTTGCAGAATTATTTAGAAGTAGCTTTTGCCCGTGATGTAATTCGGTTATTGCGCTGATCCCTCGGGAACTGTGCAATTTTCCGGGATAAAAAGTAGTCTATGTCACTCTCTAGCCAATAAACTATCTCTATGCCAAAAATCACGTCGATCAGTAGCTCCGTTTCGACGTAAAAGACGGACAAACATACGAACACACACTTTCAGATTTACAATATTAGTATGGATTTAGTACCCAAAGGGTGAAAAAAGAACCCTATTGGGTGGTTTCATCACCCATTGATTAATTTTATCTGACAGATAAATGTGATGCCTTCTCCATCTATTCGAACAAAACAAACAGAGACGGCATCACATTTACTTATACATCAAATAAAATTAATCAATGTATTATGAAACAGGGGGTAAATGTCGCTACTGTCTGTCCGTAGATATTTAACAGTGTAAGATAATTTCTTTACTAGCTGCCCGCGACTCCGTCCGCGTAAAATTCGTTTTAATATATTTGAATTTTCGGGATAAAACTATTATTTGTTCTTTCCGGGACTCAAACTATCTGTATACAGAATTTCATCGAAATCGGTTCCAGAGTTCAGACGTTAAGGGTAACAAACATACAGACTGACTTTCAAACTTTCGCATTTATATCTTATCTAGGTTGGCAACGTCTGGGAATCGGTGGTGATATCATCATTGCTGACTTTCAATTTCGCATTTATAATATTAGTGGGATTGGATGATAATAAAATGCTCCCGTAGGAATGCTCAAAAATGGCGTTGCTTTATAACGTAACCAACAAAAAATTGGAAAACCCCCAACATTGTCACTTCAAAGTTCAATATCTCAAAAACGGCTGGACCTATTTTGGTAAAACATGGCTAAGAACCATCGCTAGAAAACCTGCTTTCAAATTAAAACACCGCATTCAAAGCGGTTCACCCGTTTAAGAGCTACGGTGCCACAGACAGACATACAGCGGTCAAACTTATAACACCTCTCTTTTTGCGTCGGCGGTTAAGAACACCCTTGCCAATTTCATGTCCATTAACAGTTATGATTTCGCGATTTTAAAATGTCGTAAATATCGCAATTAAAAGAATCCTATGGGTTATTCCAGAAATCTATGTATTATTTCCGGTCGCGGCAGATATTTCTGGAATCAGAATCTGATTCTGGAAGGAAATAGGTAGGTATATACGATAAACCATATTTTATATTCTTCATCTTGTCTATTTGCAATAATGTTGTTGTGTTTTGTATTGTTGTATATTTACTTTCTTCTTTATTTATACATTTCTGTTCCTTTTGATTTTCGAAGGACTAACCAGTAGTGCAGTCGTCTTTATAACATTGGAGCTGTCTAAACTAGACCATATTCGTTAATCGCATAAGTGTAAGTTTCGATATTTTTAAACAGATTCGGTGTTTAACATAGTACCTAAAAATCAGATAAACAAACGAATAATTAAAATTTTATTAAAAAAAAATAAACAGGTGTTGGATGACTGATTCAGACCAATGATAAAAAGTAATGAACAAAATTATTAATGAAACAAAATCAGCAAATAGTGAAAAGATACATTATTTATTTTGCATGTAGAATAATTAAAAGTTTAGTAGAAGGAAATTTAAACGCATGCAACAAAATCGCATCGATATTGGTGCATCCCTTTGAGAGCTCCAATGCCTCAGACAGACAAACAGACATTCGCGTCAAACTTGTAGTACAGTCAGCATCAAAAGTAGCGGATCACTTTTTAACTCTGTTACATTGACAGATTGACAATCTTGCATGGCATTTAGTACGTGGCTGTAAAACGAAAAAGTACGAAAGTATTAATAGCTACTTTTGATGTTGACTGTACCCCACTTTTTGTGTTAGGGGTTTGAAAATCCCATTTCAATTGCTATTTAAATAACCTTACCTAAACAACAAAGTTGGAAAACCCCCAACTTTGTCTCTTCAAAGCTAAATATACCAAAAACGGTTGTACCGATTTTGATGAAACGAGTCTACGAATCATAGCTAGAAAATCTGCTTTCAAATAGAAATAACCGCATTCAAATCGGTCCACCCGTTTAAGAGCTACAGTGCCACAGACAGACAGATACACATAGCGGTCAAACTTATAACACCCCTCTTTTTGCGTCGGGGGTTAAAAAACTAACGTTTGATAGAGTTAGGGGCTGTTTCACCATCCATTGATTAGTGTTAACTGGCGGTTAGATGAGATGCCGTCTCTATTTGTTTTGATCGAATAGACGGAGACGGCATCACATTTAACCGTCGGTTAACGCTAATCAATGGATAATGAAACAGACCCTTAATCGTCAGTCAGCCAACATCATTTTCTACTTGGATTATCAAAACAGACTACCATTTTCGAATTTATAATGAGACCCTTCTCTAGTTAACTACAACATCGAAACTAGTTAAATTTGATCCGCAATAAACCAAACCAAAACTAACCCAATCTTTCAAAAAATTGCCAAAAGCGCCACGAGCAGCTGTTGGAAACCTTGTAAGAATAATTTGTTTTTGTATCGCCATTTGCGCCGGGGATGACCAATGGTATTGTTACACATGATTGTGTAATGATGACACCTACTCGCAATAACCTAGCAAACAAAAAGTTGGAATACCCCCGACTTTGTCACTTCTAAAGTTCAGTCTCAAAAACGGCTGAACCGATTTTGATGAAACATATTTAAGAGCCATCGCTAGAAAACCTGAATTCAAATAAAGAACAGCATTCAAGACGGTCCACCCGTTTAAGAGCTATGGTGCAACAGACAGATACACACAGACAGACAGACAGGCAGGCACACATAGTGGTCAAACTTATAACACCCCTATTTTGCGTCAGGGGTTAAAAACATATCTAAGACCATCGCTAGAAAACCTGAATTCGGTTCGGTTTTTTTTAATTTGAAAGCAGGTTTTTAGCGATATATGAAATCCATACAAAAATATTACCTAATAATTCTTTCGTAATGGCTACGGAACCCTATTTTGGGCGTGTCCAACACGCTCTTGGCCGGTTCTTTTTATTTTTAATTCGATTATAAAGTCGTGGCTACCCGTTCATATACAGAAGAATTTACTCGGGGACTTATAACACTGGTATGATAACCTACCTAATTTATAATTTCAGAAAGTGCACCTTCTGAGTAAATGCGCTTTTAAAGACAGTGTACTTTCCAAAAAAGTAATACTTCTAAAGAAATGCACATTTAGAGAAAGTGCACATTTTGGGAAAGTAAGTTTAACAAACCTAACCCGTAGGTAGGATTCTTTAGTATTATGGCGTTCGATGGGTCATTTATGAAGCCTTAACCGCTGATCCGCATTTTAACGCCAATTTAAACAATTTTCCTCGCAGTTTGTAAACAGGGTTTAAAAGAGGTCTAAGGTAGGGTAAAATAAATTATTTATCATCATTTACTTACCTATTTTTTAACATTGTTATACTCGTACGTAGAGCACAGCCTTTTAAATTAATTTCCTTAATGCATCGTATGGCCGAAGCACATTTTTTTTTATTGAAGTTCAAAAATATTTAAGAGAGTCTTTTGTAAAAGCTACTGAGTTGTTTTTTATTAGAATAGTGTAATTTTTTACATAAAACTGACCAGTAACGACCCCTATCTGACCTACTGAAAAATAAATGAAGATAAAACCAAATAAAATTAGAGAAATCAGTCGTTATACTTTTCAACAAACACCCCTCATGTTATGTCTATAACTAACACATTTTTATGAAAAAACCTTTGAAAAAACCATCATACGAAATATATCAAATTGGTAAATCTCACCGACTGTGCTCCAAAAGACACACATAAACATACACGTGTATAAAATAGAAAGAGAAGTTGAACAGCGTGAATAATGTATCTTTCCACTCACTTGTCGTGTATCCGAAGTCGTCTTCTTCTTCTGGATCTGCTTCTTTCTCTTCTCTGCTACGTTTGATGGCCGCGGCTGACGCTCGATCGATCTGGAAAATGGATCTTATAAAATCATCCTACTTAATATTATAAATGCGTAAGTCTGTTTGTTTGTTATCTCATCACGTCTAAGCTACTGAACCGATTTAGAGGAAATTCGGTATACAGTTAGTTTGAGTCCCGGAGAAGGACATAGGATAGTTTTTGTCCTGGAAAAATTTAAATAGTTTCCGCGGTAAAGTGATAAACGAATTCTACAAGGACGCAGTCGCGGGCAACAGCTAGTTACCTATAAGCGAGATAGCAGAATAGGCTAGTGTTCTAAAAAATCTAAATTCTAACTTAGATCGTATTTATCTATATAAGTATGTTTATCCGTTGCCTAGTGTCCATAGTACAAGCTTTGCTTAGTTTGGGACTAGGTCAATTGGTGTCAAGTGTCCCATGATATTTATTTATTTATTTATTTAGATTATCAGAAAACACTGGTGTGCAGGTCGTTTCGCCGAGTTTTTCTTTCTTTCTTTTCTATTCTTCTTTCTTTCTTCCTCAGATTTTCGTTTCGCGGACAACTATTGGCAGATTTTTCTTTTGGCCGAGCAATGTTTGGTATAATTTCGTTACGCGGGGTTGGCCGGCGAGTGCCAGAACGTGGCCAGAACCGAACTGTTGGCATCGCGAATTGGTTTGTTTTGACTTCTATATAAAATAAAACACTAATTTGAAAGCGAAAAGTTGTTCGAGCTAACGCTCAAAATGTGTAGTACCTGCCTTAGTAATTAATCGGCTGAACGTATTTTTGTCAATAGTTGCTCGGTTGAATGACTCATAAGCCAACTGAATAGTCTACTAAAGGTTGAATTACGAAACGTTACTATGCGAAACAATACATCTGCGTACAAATTCATCGGCGTACTGTTACTCGGCGAAACGTTGTCTGCCAATCAATAATCTGCGTAAAAGTTGTCGGCGAATCATTAGTTAACCGGACACGTATTTTTTCTTTTGTCAATTAAACAAAAAATAGGTAATGTGCCAGTTCATTCCGCGCGACACGTTTAAACACGGTGTGACGTCACGCTCCCCTACTCCTGAACTTTGACGCGCTTCATCCAAGAAACCGGCCCCTGCCACGTATTTTTTCATTCTTCTTCTTCTTCTTAGTCGTTCACTCTTGACAGAGTGGTCGTGGTCATGCATTATTTCATAATCATGATCTATATTCAGTAGCATGTACATTGTACATTGTACTCGTATGTCCCATTGAAATAAAAAATTAGTATTCTAATTCCTTTCTAAAGAAAATCTACGGCAGTTTTCCCACAGCATTTACAGCAAAGTCCCCCCAACGTAAGCCGTTTTCATGTCACCACCACTAATGGTCTAACGTAGCACCTCCCATACTCACCTCGACTCCTTTTTCCGAGTACGTCCTCCCTTGCAACTGCCGTTCATCTTCTTCTTCATCACTACTATCAGAATCAGAGTATACAGGTTTCGAAGGAGCTTCCGCTTCTGAAGTAGACTTTTCCTTCTCTGTATCTTCTGACTCTTTCTCCACGGGATCGGGTTCGGACGTTACTGTTATCTGTAATAAAGTCTCATTAAGTAGGTATGTTTCTAGAAGTAGTCAGAAATGAGAGGGCTTGAGTTTTAAGTTCTCACGCTGTCCCAATACGGATTGGGAACTTATCAAATACCATTGAATTGCTTCACAGGTCGTACAGATTCCCTTTCGATGTATTCCTTCAGCGTAAAGTTCGTGATAAATTTGGAATGTACTTTCGCATATAAACTCCGAAAAATTCAAATATACGAGGCCAGGTTTGATACCGGCAATCTTCTGTTTAAAAAGCTATAGATCAAACCACTAGGCCACCACGGCTTTTTTCAGTATTTACATTTACTAATGCAAAATCTTTGGAGTTCAAACTTTTTGGAATTGTTTCTAGATAATCAATCAAAGCCATGTCATTAACACCTAATAGTTGGTCAATAATAACTGTTAATAAGCCGTGGTGGCCTAGTGGTTTGACCTGTCGCCTCTCAAGCAGAGGGTCGTGGGTTCATAACCCGGCACGCGCGCACCTCTGAGTTTTTCGAAATTCATGTGCGGAGTTACATTTCAAATTTACCACGAGCTTTGCGGTGAAGGAAAACATCGTGAGGAAACCTGAACAAACCAGCGAAGCAATTCAATGGTGCGTGTGAAGTTCCCAATCTGCACTGAGCCCGAGTGGGAACTATGGCCCAAGCCCTCTTGTTTTTTTTATTTTTTTTTTATTTTTTTTTTATTCGACTGGATGGCAAACGAGCAAGTGGGTCTCCTGATGGTAAGAGATCACCACCGCCCATAAACACCTGCAACACCAAGGGTATTGCAGATGCGTTGCCAACCTAGAGGCCTAAGATGGGATACCTCTAGTGCCAGTAATTCTTGTTCTGAGAGGAGGCCTGTGCCCAGCAGTGGGACGTATGTAGGCTGGGATGGAACTGTTAATTTATATGCAACTAAAAGTGTCCTTTTTGAGCAACCTGTCAGAATTGAATGGCATGCATTGGCTCGTACCATCAGCCAAATAAGTGGTCTACCAATTCTTAAACAAGTTCCTATCAAATTAATATGTCGCTAAAGTCGAACTTTCAAGTTGACAGACACGTCTTTTGGCATTATTGTTTTACGACATGCAAACGAATATCAACTCTAGGGTTGTAGACCACATATTTGGCTGATGGTACCACAGCAGTCCAAGCACGGTAGGCAGTCAAGGCGTTGCCCACCCTAGAAAATTGACATTGGGTCTATGGCGAAACTGACGATAAGGACTAAATTGAAAATACAAACTGAAATATAGATGCACAGAAAAACCAGAAAAATAAGACCAGCACTGGGAATCGAACCCAGGTCTTCGGCATTCCGTGCCACGTGCTATACCGCTACACCACTGCTGGACAACGGTACAGAAACGAATTTCCCCTATGCACCACATATCTCAGCTTGTTTGTTTCTTATTTAGCCACTTAAGCAGTGACGCTAGCGACATCTATACCACAGCCCTCATCGAGAAACTTTCGGCACTCCATTGGAACTAACCGCTCACCCGGACAAGAGATATCGTTATTAAGCAATCAAATTAAGATTGGTTTTTTGGAATCTTTTTGTATAAAAAAAAAAATAATAAGTAAAAATTTTGAATTGAAATAAAAAAATACAAAAAGATTCCAAAAAACCAATCTTAATTTGATAAGGACTAAGATTATGCTTGCCGTACCTTAATCTCGTGCTCTGGAGTACCAATAACAGCAGGAGGCAACGGCGTATGTCTTGTGGAAACTACAGAGTGGGTCGGGGAAGGAGGTGGTGAAGTTGGTTCCACGTCTGAAGAGTCAGTGTGCTGTGGAGAAATTACATCGTTAAAAACGTAAAATAAAAAACATTTACCAGTCAAGTCAACAGCAAGTACATGCATTTATTGTGGTTTTTAAAAAAAACAGCTTTCTTCTGAAATACTTCAACAGTGCTTTCTATTGTAAAATGAAGCAAAATAATCGAGAAAAAACCTTAATAATCATTAATATTTTTTTGTAATACTGTACGGTTTGTACAACTTTAAATGATAGTTCTGATGTTAAGATAATTCATTACTTTATTTTTACGTAATCAACGAGTACACATAAAGGCTGATATTAGTGAACTGTCGTGCATTGACCTAGATTAGTAAGTCGACGTAAATTGATGACGCTGCCCGCTGTGTGGAATTTGTGGTGCTGTCCCGTACAAATACAACCATTACATACAATCACGCCAACGAATAGGTACCTTGCTACGATCCTGTCATAAATATTTCGCTTCTTCAACACTCTTCAATCTTTTCATATTTCGGGTACTCTTGACCTGACCTTTCTTTAGTACATCCCCAATCTAATCAAATATTCTTATTAATTTTTCATGTAGGTACTGTAAGCGCGGACAAATCAAAATTTGAATCATTTTTCAGATGTACAACACCAAGTGCACAAAAACTGCTCTGTCTACTTCCATACTTCCATTGCCATCGCTCTGATGATCCAATATAGGTAGCAGAGAAAGCCGTTTAATTTCTAGTTACGTGTTGACATTCCCTCTCTCCTCCATCTATAATATAAGACATCAGACTCACCCAAGCCGGTAGACTCTGCACAGTAAGAGTGACCTTATCTCCTGCTGCCTTGATAAGCTGCACCGCTCTTTCATGCTGTGCATTTCTCACACAAACAGCATCAACCTCCAGAATACGATCGCCGGTCTACGGGAAATAATCAAATACAAACCAAATGTTTGACGGGTGTTCCTGGGGTTAGCTATATATAAAGAGATTGTTTTTGTTTAAGCTAAATAAAAGTAGATACAATCCTACCGGGTTCAGTTAGTCAGACTACTATGTATCGTACTAGTAACAGTGAGTGTTTTTAGGGTTCCGTAGCCAAAATGGCAAAAACGGAACCCTTATAGTTTCGCCATGTCTGTCTGTCTGTCTGTCCGTCCGTGGCTTTGCTCAGGGGACAGGGAAAATTTGAAAAAAATTCAGGATGGTAGTAAATATATCAAACTTACAAGGAAAACTATAACGGTTAAGTTTTCTTGAGAATTATTAGTAGTTAAAAGAGTAGGTAAATAGCAGCCTAAGGTATAAAATATACGTAAGCTTGGAATATTCCGTACAAAATACGAAATCGTTAGAAAAATATTACTTATTTTTTTCGTAATGGCTACGGAACCCTATTTCGGGCGTGTCCGACACGCTCTTGGCCGGTTTTTTTTTAAATATTCAAAACAAAATGTGATGATGATCTGATCCGGCCAATTTCGGCCATGGCAACAACTTCAACTCCGTCAGTGTCGCTCATGCGCTCGCAAGTGGCTTACGCAGCCAATCTTCTTAGAGAAGATCCTCACACAGTGCGGGCACGTGAGCACATCGTTAATGTTACTTGGAGCCCTAAATTCAGAAGCCGTCATTGCACAGGAACATTTTACTGCCTAAGTGGGCGCGCTATCACAGATGCCTCTCTCGTCCTTACCCCCCATAGCTCAGTGGAACGAGGACCGCTACTACCGGCGGAAGGTTCGGATGCAGTAACTGCTAGTTTTCAGGGTTTAATCTCAAGTTTTATTTCTCTGGTATATGAGTTTAGATGCTATCTGTTTAATACTTTAGTCGCCTTTTACGACACCCATTAGCAGAAGGGATTGGCGCTATTCTACTCTGCCGGTCACCAAACAGCAACAACAAACAAAATGTATCAAATTATTTACTAAGTGCTTGGTCACTCTGCAATTAAAGTCGTGGGAATTTTACTTAACAATGATTGAACGATCAATTACTGAGGTAGGGTTGGTCCTGCTCTCATCTTTCGAGTCATCGAGTTCGAGTGGAGTTCACTCTTAAAATTATGTTTTTAGGAAAACATGGCTAATTTGAAGCCTTGCCCTCTTTTCTTCTCTTAGCTGGAAGTTGATTTTTTGAGGCTTTTTCTCTTTATTACATTTTTGTATTTCAATCAAGAAAAAAAAAACTTACATGTAATTCTCCACAATCGCCAGCAGGACTTCCCGGCACAACATTCTTTATAAATATACCAAATATTGCTTTTTCGTCGCTTCCTTCGTCTTCACTATTAGCTATGATGTCGACCTGCGAAAGATAAACAACTAAAAAACTATTTCATAGCAAATACAGGCGACCTGGCAGACCTAGACGGCGATGGCTTTACTGACTGGTTACATCGCAGGGTCATTATTCGAGCATTTCAACAGCCTCAATTATCATTGTCACATTTTTTTATGAATGGGCTGTAGAATTTAATGATATTTTGGATTATTTTTTAGGCGTCCCATACTTCTACTAGTTAACCTTGAAACTGTAACAGAATTTTCTAGCATGTCAACAAATATGTTGGGCAATTAAATAAAATAATGAGTCATTATAATGACCCTACAACTACAACAAATAAATAAGAAATAAATAAAAATAAATAAAAATCATTTCGATTTCTTGAGTGTACATTATCAGATTACCACTGGTGCCTCTTTTTAAGTAAAAAAATACCTGTGCTAAGGGACACCGTTACTCTGTAAACAGGTATCTACTTTGTACAGTGGAAAATTTCATGCAAAAATTACATGCACAAGAAAAACAAAAAAAACATGTGGAATTATAAAAATACATTTAAAACACTATTTCAGAAAAATCCTGCTGGACGAGATCCCTTTAAGGGATAAGTTTACCATTGTACATCTTATTTTTCTGATTACTGTTAATAGTCATGTTTTTACTTTTTATGTACAATAGAGTTTTACAATACAGTAAAATTAATTCTTAGCCTAAACGGGTTTTAAGTTATATATATATATATATATATATATATATATATATAAACAGAAAGTAGTAACAACAACAACCTGTGTATGTTAGCTCTAAAGCTAATGTAGTAGTTCAAGCTTGCCCCCCCCTTACCTTCCCTCCAACCGTGTTCTGACGGTAAGCGGGGCTACCGGGCGCCGCGTAGGCGTCCCCTTTCGCGCGATATTTTTACTGTCTGACTACATCACCCTGCTACTGCTAGTTCTTAAGCTAGTGTGTGTGTGCCGAATGAAACCATCGGGCACCACGTCAGTGAAACCTTTACTGACTGACTTCATCACCTTGTCATTGTTATCTTTTGAGCTAATGTAGTAGTTGCAGCTTGCCCCTTTTACCTTGCCCCCAACAATGCTGACGCCAAGCGGGGCCCCCGGGCGCCGCGTCAGCGTCACCTTCCGCGCGGGGCCCCACTGCTGGGCGGCCACGTCACCCCGCCGCGGGGAGGCTGTTACCGTCATCGCCGGCTGAGGTACGTAACTGCAGAAAAAAAATATGTTGAAGATTTTGTAAGTATGGTTTACAAAGTGCCTGTATCCGTGGGACTTTAATGCAAGTTTCTATTCTACCAGCTACTTTTGTTCTGCAACTTTTTAAAACATAAATTGAAAATACAAACTGAAATATAGATGCACAGAAAAACCAGAAAAATAAGACCAACACTGGGAATCGAACCCAGGTCCTCGTATTCAGACATACCGCTAACCACTGTTGGTCAACGGCACAGACACGATATGCACCTCATATCTCAGCTTGTTTTGTTTCTTATTTAGCCACTTAAGCAGTGACGCTAGCGAGGTCTATGCCGTAGCCCTCATCGAGAAACTTTAAAAAACAAATAATTAATTAATTTTATAATTATTAATTTTTAAAACATGACCAGTATAGCATGACCAGTGTTCATTTTTTTTTCATACACATGTCCAATTGTACATATTAAGTAATTGTAATTTTAAATGTTTTAAAAATAGCGGAGTGCAGCATGATGTTATTATGTCTTTGATTTTTTTTTGAAGATTATCTTATATTATTATTATTATCGGATAGCCAAGTGGTTAGAGAACCTGACTACAAAGCTTGATGTTCCAGGTTCAATACCCGGCCGGGGCAGACATTTATTTTATGTGAATAATACGAATTTTTGCTCTCGGGTCTTCCATGTTTAATATTAAGTAAAATCTAAAGATAGTTATGACAAACGGTAGGTACATACTGACAAACATTACGTTTTGACTTTCAACAATTATGCGAGCCGATATGAACCGCATTGGGTAATCTCGTGTTTGAACATACAAAACACTATTATTACCAACATTATTTCATTCTAGTCTAGTGAGCAAAATGGCGAGAGTCAATTTCAAGATCTCACGTATAACCAATCTCGTCTGTGGTCCGCGCATATCACGGCGAAATAACAGTTTATTTTAACTCAGCTGCAATTTCAAACTAACCGAATGCAATAGGAAACAAATGTTTACATCTCTATGATCGTCCTTACGTGGTACCATCGAGGACGGAATTGCTTTGACTTACATTATTTTATTTTTATTACCTTAACAACCGAGCTTAGCTCGATTTTTTTTTAAACGTGTATTTTGGGTCTAGCTTCTGGTGGCATTGGCACAGTGAACGGTTGTATTGGTCTGAGGCGGATGAACTCTAGTTGAGTTCGAAACGCGTCAGAGTAGTGTGGTGGTAATAGGTAAGTTTGTGAGATTTGTTTGTGTTCTTTCAGTGTGCAGGTGGAAGAACTGCATGAAAACATAATTTGTTGTTGTATTTTCGTAGCTATCGTAAGGTTGCAGGTGAGCTTGGTAAAGCCAAGGTACGACCTAAATCAATTTGTTTTTCAACATCTTGATTTTGAAGATAAATTTGGTGAGTGTGCTTGTTGCTCTTTCACTCTGAAATGGCTAGAAGGGTTTAGAAAGGGAGATAAGGGTACATAGTATGGGCAGGGGTGGTGCACTGCATCCCCGCTGGTGTGGCCTATCCTGCGAAGGGAGCGAGTATACCGAGGAGATAGACGTTGGAACCCGAGGCATAGAATAGGAGATAAAGGTAAGATTCAAAATCTTTATCTCATTCCGTCACGACGCCTGTCATACTCATTAAATTCCCATAAAGACGAGCGTTCAGGACATCACTTTTGTACGGCAGTGAAGCTTCTGCACTTGTACTATTACGAATTCTGTGGTATGGAGGTAAGCTAGACAATTATTGGCCCGCTCTTGCTGGCTCGTGCTCAGGCATTGACTCTTTTTTTTCTAGCCTATATATTGTGTCCCACTGCTCTGGGCAAAGGCCTCCCCTCTTGACCTCCACATCTCTCATCGACATACAGATAGAAAATTATTTTCATGATTTACGCGGTCAAAGCAATTACCTTTACCTTTATGTGCAAGTTCCTTTTTTTGCCACGTTCATTTAGATTTTCATCGCACAGTATATAAAACCCTTTGTAAAAACATATTTTATTGAAACTATAAATATGACTTTAACTTCAGCATATTTAATAGGCGTTCATTTATCGCTGAAAAGCTATTTTGACAACGGAATTAAAATTGCCTCTGGCCACTAACCACAGTGAGAGGGTTATTTATTTTGCAAGCGACAGTACAGGATGCATATAGTTCAATCACTTAGCGACGACACGGCCGAGCGAACGCGCCTGTTTGTGACTGTACTAGAGGTGGGAAAATAGTAAACACTGGAAAAAGGGAAAATATGATTTTTTATCCATTTTTTTTTAGTCTTATGTAGTATAACAATTAATTAACAATCAAAAACAAAAAACTATCTTTAAAAATGTAAATACATTTTTATCTCTAAAAATCGCACAAAGCGTTTTCGCTCGCCCTTTATTTATCCGGACAGGACAATTTAAGGAGTGGAATGTTCTGCCAGCTTCTTTGTTCCCTGATCGCTACAGTCTGGCCGTTTCCAAATCTAGGATGACTGGGCGTTTATTAGGCATGCGTGCTCCATATTAGTCCATAAATCCTCTCGATAGCCACCAATTTCGGAAGCAAAAATATATTTGTATGCTAGTTGTCTTAGTAGTTGATTTTTTGCCCTTTTTTTGCTAATGTCTAATGTTGTATAGATAGATAATGGTACGGAACCCTTCGTGCGCGAGTCCGACTCGCACTTGGCTGGTTTTTTTATTAGTCAATATATTATATTATAATGCAACAAATTTTAAGTAGGAGTAGTAAAGGAGTTTTACTTTGATTTAGAAAAAAAATATATCCGGAATGGTACAAAATAGAGGGATTTTTTTTTTACTATTTGCCGTCTATTTTCTGCCCTCTTGATCAGTCATAAAGTGTCGTGGGTCAAACATGACTTATTGTTCTTTTTACTCCAATCTCCCAAAGTCCACTAAAATAGGGAGGGAAAAGTGTTTTTGGTTAATTTTCTCGACCAGAACAGTGAACTTTTAGTATGTTTTGTTTATATTATAACTGAAATAATAACCCGCACGTCTCTTCCCTACTCTCTTGATAGGTTGTTACGTTGTGTCGACTCGAATAACAAACAGATAAGAACTAACAGCGCGATTGTTTCTGTTCCCGCCCCGAAACTAATGAGAATAAACGGCAAAATGATTGTTTAAACTTGTTGGTAAATCAAAAAAGTGCCTCGGCTTTGTTTTGTACCTATACTGGATAATCAAAAACAAGTAATGACGGCTTGAGTTTCACCAGCAAAATGGAGATAAAAATGTTTTTGCGTTTTTTTTGTTTCATCGTCATCAAAGCCGTATAACGTCCACTGTTGGACATAGGCCTCTCCCGTAGACCTCTTAGTTGCTTCTCAGAGGTACGAGTCCGGATTTGAGCCCACGATCCTGTGTTTGAGAGGATGTAGGCCAAACCAGTAAGCCACCACGGCTCAATTCCAACTACTGTCAAGTTTTAACTTTTCACGGATTTAATCGAGCATTAAAGGTTATTTCTGTGAAGGTCACAAACTAACATCACGCAAAAACTAGTGTCCACACGATAGGACAATTAATATGCTGAACAATAGAATAAAAACTACCTTGATACAATTCAGACCAATTAAAACTAATTACTAGTAATTACTCTTTACATTGAATAGCTGAAGTGTGTGAATTGCGCTATTTTTAACCCCCGACGCAAAAAGAGGGGTGTTATAAGTTTGACCGCTATGTGTGTCTGTGTGTCTGTCTATGTCACCATAGCTCTTAAAAGGGTGAACCGATTTCATAAATGCGGTTTGTTTTTATTTAAAAGCAGGTTTTGTAGCGATGGTTTTGAGACAAGTTTCATCAAAATCGGTTTAGCCGTGTTTGAGATATCGAACTTTGAAGTGACAATGTCGGGGGTTTCCAAATTTTTTTGGTTAGGTTATTGTGTATTGGCAAGAATTTTTTTTCACTTTTAAAAGTATACAACGTGTCTACACTCTGGATAATAGCCGAAATCCCAAGTAGAGTTCAACATCATCATCCCAGCCTATATACGTCCCACTGCTGGGCACAGGCCTCCTCTCAGAGTGAGAGGGCTTGGGCCGTAGTTCCCACGCGGGCGCGGGCGGGGTTCGGGCGAGGGAGCGCGGGCGAGTCGAGATACTCTACGCCGTAGTAAATTAGACTCAAGAGGAAAGGTGTTTATAAAATAGACCACAAACCACAACGGCTGTCTGTAGAATCGTACCTCTCAAACGGATTGACCGATTTCGAAGCAGTTTTTTTTTTAATGAAAGCTTGGTTTCGTGGTTCTTTATAAAAATCGGTTCTACTGATTTTGAGGTATTGAGCTTTGAAATTACAAAGTTGTTAAGGTTGTTGTGAATGCCTTGGTGGCCTAGTGGTTTAACCTAAAGCCTCTCTAGCAGAGGATCGTGGGTTCAAACCCCGACTCTCACCTCTGAGTACCACGAGCTTTTCGGCGAAGGAAAACATCGTGAGGGAACCTGCACAACCTGCGAAACTATTCAATGGTGTGTGTGAAGTTCACAATCCACACTGTGCCGCTCCTCCTCGCGTGATTCTGAAAGGAGGCCTGTGCCCAGCAGTGGAACGTTTATAGGCTGGGATGATGTTGATGATGAAGGTTGTTTGCGTCACATTTCGATCAAAAAACAGATAGATGCAGAAGGTAACAGCGGGATCTTCGGCTACAGTTAATTCCGCTCGACTGGGTGGAAAGTGGGGGCAATGCAGTGGAAACTTCGTTTAGTGCTCACTTCGAGCTGTGAGATTATAGAAGAATCTCAGACTATGGATCGATCTGTATGTAGAGGGAAATTTGAACAAAATGTCTAAGGGATATAACTAAATCACGCAATATGTTAAAAAGGCGAATCTATTCATAATGTTTTCATTTATATTTATTAAAGCGGGAAGGTCTAGGAGGGAGGTGACACGACCGCACTGTTTCGCACGCACGCACTCGCTTCTGTATCCAAATGGTTGTCTGGAAGATATCACTTCTAAGCGATAAGACCATTTAATATCTAGCCTGCATTTTGACTTGTATTCTATTGAGGAGCTAAACAAACTTAATGAAGCAAATACTTGACCAATATGAAGAGCAGGCCGTCGAAAGTAAATTGATTTTTTTTTTTTTTTTTTACATAAACTCACCAAAATCAAAATAAGATCCGGATCATTCCACACGTTAACATGAACACTTCGGTGCCCGCGCGCCTACGCCGACAACGACCGACAAACGCCGACAAATGTCGACGAACACCGACAAAACCTGACAAGCGACGAATAAGCGTGTTCTGGCGGCGGGCCGCGACCACAATGATACATTGAGGTCGGCTAACCATAATTCAATTATGAGTATTAGCAATTTTCTCTTAGTGATGTCAGGGTTGTGTTTTTCTATCGATATCGATGTTACAGGGTGGGACGAAATTTATATTTTAACACGCTTTATTGAGGTGATATTTTCAGTCATATTTAATTCACTTGTAGTGTTCAGATTGACTTGAAATTTTGTGTAAGCACGTAAGCTGGATAATAACGTACAGAGTACCTACAAAAGTGCAGTCAGCGATAAAAGCTTGTAGCAAAAAAATATTTTTAAGCAAAACTCTATTAGGTAAGTATCTGTTGTTTGAAAAATGGTAACTCGGTATTAAGGTTAGCATTTAAAAGAAAAGATAGAAGACACTCTAAATCAATAATCTGTGCAAATTTATTATTTTTTGAAAGACGGATGGACATGGTGAATCTAAAAGGGTTTCTTTTAGAACTACGTAACCCAAAAAGTAGTAGATGCATGGGACACACTATGGTTTTACTCCTGTAATGATACTTAAGTGATGATAGTCATCTTTTGACATTTCTCATAGCAATCAAGGATTTGAAATGTAAAAAATAAGTCCTAACAGACGCATCGTTGGCAGGCCTCCCACCAGGTGGAGTATGTAAGAGTTGCAGGAAACTGGTGGATGTCAGTGGCAAGCTGCCATTCTTTGTCGCGTTTTAAGGGGGAGGCTTTTGTTTAACAGTGGACATCTTTCTGCTAATGATTGATTTGATTGACATACGACGAGTATTAAATCTAATTTAGTAAAAAGTTATTACGGACATTTAACGACATTTACCGGTTCAAATAAACATTGTAGTTAATAAGAGCGCAACATCCGTTGCCGAGTTAAAATTAAATCTGGATAGCTAATTAAATATTCAACTTTATTGATGTTAGAATACTATTTTCAGATGATGAATGAATAAAAAACTAAAAAAAGAAAACACAAATCTATTAGTACAGAACTCTGTTAGGTACCTAACTTAAACTTAATGTTAACTTAATGTTTTTATTTGTTTCAATCTTCAACAGCCGGGACCCATTAAAATTGTGAGTAGGTCAAGAACCTGACTTCTAATATTTCCTTTCCTATGTCGCCAAATGTTTGCAATTAACGTAGTTAAATAAAAAACTTTTAGTCTCTTTCGCAGCGTGAATTAGGAGGTCATGTTTTAAAATAAATTCAGAATTGTTTTCAATCATACAATCATTTAAATTCAAATTCAATCATTTCAAAAGATACAAAAGTGAAGTTTTACAAGACAGCCGCGTTAGTTCCGTTTTGCCACGTTTATTAAGATCTCAGTGGAACTGTACTTATTATTATTAAATAATCTGTCACCACATACGAGCGCTTAAGTTTTTTTATAAAGCAACACAGTCCGTTAATATTAAATAATCTCTGTTTACGAGCGCGATAAAGCAACACAGTCCGTTCATGACCAATAAGTACGACGCTTAAGAATCCGATATTAGGACATTATCAACTAGTTGCGCCCGACACATCACTAGTTGCGGTTGACTGTTTTCTTTAATCCCCATAAGCCAGGACGGGCTAGAAGATTGTTTCTATTTAATAATTTCCCTCCACGTATTAGTTAATTGGAAACTGATGGATTGAGTACAGTTCGTAAGTAACGAGTCTGTATCTACCACCGAGCTCATAAATGTCTGCACACACAGTCAGCATCTCAAATACAAAAAATAAAGTATCACGAAACAATATCAACCCGTTGTGGCAGAGCGGTTTGACATTATGGCCTCTCAAGCAGAGGATCGTGGGTTCAAACCCCGGCTCGCACCTCTGAGTTATTCAAAATTCATGTGCGAAATTACATTTGAAATTCACTAGTAGCTTTACGGTGAAGGAAAACATCGTGAGGAAACCTGCACAAATCAGCGAAGCAATGCAATGGTGTGTGTGCAGTTCCCAATCCGCGTGGGAACTACGGTCCAAGCCCTCTCATTCTGAGAGGAGGCCTCTGCCCAGTAGTGGGACGTGTATAGGCTGGGGTTATGATGATGGGTGATAACCTAGTAAAGAGAAACATCGCGAGGAAACTTGTGGCTAAATGTTGGAGTAGATAATTTTAACGATGTAACTAGATCGACAGAAGTAATTAAATTCAGTTCGTGATTGAATGAAAATAAAAGATTAAACTACACATTAAAGAAAAGAAGAAAGAAAGAAAATACATTTATTTAACGCCATAAATACAAGACATACAGACAGCCATGATGCTGATTTTCAGTGAGGACCTAAAAACCAACTTCAAATAAAACCATCCCAGCCTAACATACGTCCCATACTGCTGGGCACAGGCCTCCTCTCAAAACAAGGGCCATAGTCCCCACGCGGGCCCAGTGCGGATTGGGAACTTCACACGCACCATTGAATTGCTTCGCAGGTTGTGCAGGTTTTCTCGCGATGTTTTCCTTCACCGCAAAGCTCGTGGTAAATTTCAAATGTAATACCGCACATGAATTTCGAAAAACTCAGAGGTGCGAGCCGGGGCTTCCCCACGACCCGCTGCTTGAGAGGCATTAGATGAAACCACTAGGCCACTACGGCTTAAAAAAAACTTATTATTAAATTGTATGGCAACACCGGCATTTTCTGTTTTTATACGTCGCACTGGTGGGCAAAAGCTAGCTTTCAGAAAAGGAGTGCTTGGGCTGTTAGTTCCCACGCAGGTCCAGGACGGATTGGAAATTCACACACGCCATTTAATTGTTTTGCAGGTCAATTCAAGTTTCCTTACTAATTTTAATTTGTCACTGCAAAAACGGTGGTTGTGGTTCGTTAGTCTAACAACTGGTAGCATGGTGTACGGTTGTATCACTCTGAAGATGAGCTCTGGTTGAGTTCGAAACGCGTCAGTGTAGTGTGGTGGTGGTGATAGATGGGTTTGTGTGATTTGTGTGTGTTCTTACAGTGTGGAGGTGGAGGAACTGCATGAACACGCATATTTTGCATAAGCTTAGCTATCGTAAGTTCGCGGGTGAGCAAGGAAATTATTTTAGTTCATTGATATGGACCTCCGCAAAGTAACGCCTGATTCAATAAATTAACAAAAAAACGCCGAAAAAACATATTTCTAGTATGACGAACCCCTTTAATTTTTATTTTTAACCCCCGACGCAAAAAGAGGGGTGTCATAAGTTTAACCGCTTTGTGTGTGTGTCTGTATGTCTGTCTGTGGCACCGTAGCTCTTAAACAGGTGGACTGATTTGAATGCGGTTTGTTTTTATTTGAAAGCAGGTTTTCTAGCGATGGTTCTAAAATGGTTAATCTGATCGAGTGTTGCCATTATTTCCGGTTGCGAACTTCCTTCCGCTGGCGTTCGTGTCGTCATAGTGTGTTGTGTTTTTATATGTTTTAGTGTTTAAATGGGTCCCACTGAAAAACAGCGTTGCGGCTTGCCGTAACATTATGCTGAGTGGGGCCCACTTTATACTATTCGATGTTATTACTATTATTTTTTCTCCATCTAATGTATTTTTATGTGTATCGAATATGTGTAAATGTTTCTCTCTCTTTCTCTCTCTCTCTAAAATATGTTTTATCAAAATCCGTTCAGCCGTTTTTGAGATATTGAACTTTGAAGTGGGGCTTTTCCAACTTTTTGTTAGTTAGAGGTTATTACGTTTCCCGATTCCGCTTCGTTAGATGTGGGGATCGCCAATGTGGATCGAAATTAAATATTTCCAAATATCACTGTCCATGATATAATCATTAATTTTATAACACAAGTACCTACGAGTACTGGAATTATCTGTGCCTGCTGATCCCTAATAGCATGTAATGAGCCAATACAATCCACAGTAGCTCCCTACGGGCCCACTCAATTACTCAGCGCCACTCACTCAAATTAGCGCTTATAAAAAACCACCACTAAAACGGGTGGGGAATTGGGATTTGTTCACCGGTCGCAATTAGAGTGATACAGTCGGCTGCGTACATATATTTAAAAAAAAGTTTTATTGATAAATAAAATGAACAAAAGCTTTTTACTCGTACTTAATTAAATTACTGAAAGAAAGAAAGATTTGTTTTGGTTCCATCTGTAGTAAGACTAAACGCTAAAACTAACAATAAAACTAAGTTACGTGGTGACACGACAGGACACCAAAAAGGGGCACTTAGCATGACTGCATAGCCACTTGTTATGTGCGGCAATTTCACTAGAGTTCCAAAAAAATTAAGAGTAATGAAATAGGTACTTGGAATTTTTACCAAAAAATAAAAACGACTGCAAAAAACCACTGAAAAGCTAAATTATTATTTCATCCTAACGTGTTTTTTCTGTGTATCGAATATGTGTAAATAAATGTCTCTCTCTCTCTCTCTCTCTCTCTCTCTTTCGTCAATTTACTTATCTAATTTTTTCTTCAATTCAATCTTTCGATCGATATATAACAACATTGTTTCGGAGTCGGTGCCTATTATTTATTATGATTACTAGTTTTTTTTTCGGGATAAAAAGTAACCTATGTCACTCTCTGGCCCATAAAATATCTCTATGCCAAAAACCACGTCGATCCGTCGCTCCGTTTCAACGTGAAAGACGGACAAACATACCAACAGACAAACACACTATAATATTAGTATGGATTGTTAGTCGTTACACGTTTATGTTTAGCCATCTTGTCAGTCTATACGCACCCGAATTTATCCAATAAAAAATCGAAGTTACAATTCAATCTAGAGCAATTATACATCAATCTTTGCTTACTTTACAAAAGCTAACTTAGACTACAAAATAATTTTCAACTTGAACTTGGACAATGAACATCAAAAACCTTAGACGTTTGCAAAACATTTTCACAATACCCTTACCATTTAAAAAGCAACTCAAAACACCAAACATACGATTGCATTTTCCCTACAACTCAAATGGCCATGTAGCCGAGTCCATGTAGCGTTAGAATATGAATTGTATGTACAAGTTGTGTGGGTTGTATGTAAGTTGTATGTGTTTAAATGGATCGTGGTAAGTCGTCCTCGGTACTAGGGTATCATCTCATTAGAGACACGTGTAGAAATCTTTGGTGTGTGCGTTTGTTTCTATTTATACAACACGTTTTTGTGAATGTTTTAAGGCGTGTACAGAAACAAGGCGTTTTCGATTACCAATGTTTTGATCCCTTGCGTCAAACAAAAAATCATTTTTTGAAAGATTTAGTAGATTTAGTTAGTAGCAGCTTTTCCATAGACATATAAACCAGGAAACTAATGTGCTAAATATAAGACAGTCCACGATACAATCCGGGCATGCCTGATCTGGTATATCTTTGTGTAATGAATGCAATTTTTCAAACAGCACTTTTTTGTAACAGTCAGTGGTTATGAAACTACATAATAAAAATACAATCACAATAAAATGTTAGAGCGTCTGTGTGTTTTAGCTTTATGTATTTCACTGTGCCTAAATTGCTCTGTGCAGCGTTTTTTGATAATCTTCACTCATTTTCAACTTCAATTCCACAATTGTAGTTATATTTTTACAAGCTGTTTTACGCTCATTAGGATATTATCTTTCCAATTAAAATCATGATTACTGTTTTCTAGTTGGGGGAGTCGCGAAAACTTTCTAATCCAAGCACCAAAAGTAGTTTTTACATGGGAGGCATTTTTCTGTCAAAAAGGTGTTTAAACACTTCCAAACTACCTCACTCTGAAGTCAATTCGAAAAATATTAGCTGCCGTGAAAATACAATGTTATAATAAGCTAAAAAGTGGATTGTCCAATTTAAAAAAAATATATAAACTTTACATAAAAACCTAGAAAAGACCGTCAGAAGACACTGTACAAAATAATTTAGGCACAGTCTAATATATAGAGCTAAAACTAATTAATTAAAAAAGTGCTGCTTGAAAATTAGCATTCATTACAAAGATATACCAGATCAGGCATGCCCGGATTTTATCGTGGACAGTCGTTACCTAAACATAAATTTGATAGAGTCGTTTTTTTTTTAATGTGCACTTAAGTTCTAAGCAATGAGATTTCGAGACTTACCTAGGTCTTCTCGAAGGCACAAGAAACTTTAACGGGCCGGCGGACTTCCTCCTATGCTTAACAACAGGCACTAGAAGCAGTTCCTCTTCATCTGTGGTCGATGGACTGTCCAGGCTTACGAACGCTGGTGCAGACATCCTTCTGTCAGGTATAACCTTCGGAGCTTCCAGCATATCCCTGATAACTTCACAAAACTTACAAGCATGGGCTTCTGCTATGTAAGCTTTCGTGATAGCGTAAGCGTAGTTCTCTAAAAAACATTTGTGACAACCCGGCACATAATTCGTTTCTAAATCTGTTGATTCTTCGCTCGGCTCTTGAATTTTTAGATGCAATTTTTTTTCGAGAACAGCTCGGTTTGAGTCTAAGATCTGCTTCTGTTCCGCTTTGTATTTCCTTTCTTCTTCTTTCACCTTTTTAAGACGTATTTCTTCTAAGCATTCAGCCTGGTCGTTGTAGTACTCCACGCATTGCACGCGGTCGCTTTTGGACGGTTTTGGTTTAGTAGGACTCTTCTTTTTTTTCTTATGACTTAAATTAATATTTATAGGTTCAATTCTAAGCGATTTCATTTGTTTAATTATGTGCTCCTGCACGCAAGGATTGTACGAGACTTCGTCAGTAACATTGTCAGTGTTCTGTTCAAATTTCTTGGCACTAGAATCGTTGTCTTTGTTTTTAACATCTATTTTATTGTGTTTATCTTCCACTTTGATCTCGCGATCGCCGTTGATTTTACTACCGTTTTTCTCTGTACACTTGACGGATGTTGAATCATCGTCAACGCAGGTTTCATAGCCATCTACTTCATGGTCTATATAGAGAAGCGATTGGCCTTCTTCCTGGACGGATATTCTAGTTGTGGCGTCATAAAAACTAGCAATTTCATCTGTTGGAGAATTCAGACACTCTTTCCAGCTCTCGTCACTTTTGACTTTTTCTAACGTGGTCTTAGCATCACATTCCTTCCAGTATTTTTCAAAACTAATTCTTTCTAAGCCAGTAGGTGTAACAGCGAATACCATTTCATCGGACGTTGATATATCTTTACTGGGCTGTTTAGACAAACATCTTTCCTCATGCTTTGTATTCACAAATTTAGTTCTATTATCAGGTAGTTCTCTGGGAGTTATTAAAACATCATCTTCTCTTATCGTCATATCGTCGTCTGGGTCATCTAAAGAATCATCAGATTTTGATATTTTCATATCAGCAACTCCGTTAACTTTTTCCGTTGTATTTTTAAGGTTCTCATTAATCGTGTCATCTTTTTTTATGCAGTCGTCAAAGCTAAGATCACAGAGGGCAGATAGTTCTTCATCCTTAATGGAAGTATCTTCAGGTTCTAAGCATATCTGGACAACTTCCAAACCTTCGCCGTACTCTTGAAGGCACTCGTGGAAGGAGTCCATGCCGGTGTGATCATCAGACGCCAGGGAGTTAATGTATTCCTGGTGAAAAAGGACTAGATAATAATTTACATGCAATATTAGATATTGAAAGTAAATTCAGAGGCATAGAAATAGAGAAGAACACAGCTTATTTTTTGAACACCTGACCACATTGGTTTAAGAATTAATGACTGCTGGCATAGCTTTTTTAATCATCATCATCATTTTAAGGAAAGGTTGATAAAGAAAAGAAATTTGAATTTTCCAACGTTTATTATTACAACACACTGATAAAGCTTATATAAACGATCAACACAGACGCCGTAAAGCATAAACATCGATATATCTATTATTACATTTCACAACGATTCGTTTTTTAAAGCCTATTTTCTTTTGACTTGGTAGCAACGCCGTATTCTAAGTCACTTACAATATATAAATTGTACCAGTCAGTAAGCATGTGTCGACGAAATATTTGTTGGTTTGTGGGTTTATACTCTTTATTGTACAAAAAGGAAATACAAAAAGATTTCAAAGAAAGTGCTAAGTACTATTGTTATTATTTTTCGGTGGGGTCTGCTTAATTCGGCACCTCAGTGCACTTCCAAAATTTCTGACAGCAAAATAGAATAAGTGAAAACTGTGCTAAACAATTAAGAGCGGTTATACCTGCTGAGCTGGCAACGTTACATTTTTGTTAGTTTTTCTCTATTATTCCATAAAAATTGAATGAAAATTAAAAATGTGGTCTAATAGAACACTTCTTAATATATAAGTTAATGTGTCTACTCCAATAATTATTCGTGGTAGGCTTTTATATTCTTTAAAAACCAACAAATGTTTATTAACAGTTTTTAAAGAAAATAAAAGTCTATCACGAATAATTATTGGAGTAGACACATTTACTTATATATTAAGAAGTGTTTTATCAAACCACATTTTTAATTTTCATTCAATTTTTAAGGAATAATCGAGAAAAACTAACAAAAATGCAACGTTGCCAGCTCAGCAGGTATAAACGCTCTTAATCATTTCAACTATGATTCAGACCGTATTATTCACCAACATGACAGACGTACTATTTCGAACGGCATAACGATCGTTCCTTCATAGTTTACGTCTCGCAGAGTTACAAATAGACTCCAAAACAATGGCATTGTTAAGTAAAAATAGCAATCTAATTCCAGATCAAAGAAAAAATGGGAAAACGAGTCGTGTTGGTGTAAACAATACATTGAATAACAACCTTCTTTACCCTGATTCATTGGTGAATGAAGAACTAAATATAAATGAATGGGCACTTTTCATGTATTTTTTGTTTTTAGCAAAACGTTTGCCGAGGGAAACCTTAGATTTGTAAAAACAATGAAGCCACCGTCGTAGGCTCGCCGTGTTGGGCGTACTTTTCCAACTAATACTTAGTTACTAAATCAATGAGCTACATCTTTTACTCCATCTTCCCTTACCATCAGGTGAAACAGAGGTAAGTTTTTAATTTAAAAATACACTTATACTATGTGAACGTACAAAATTCCAGCGACTAACTCAACTCAATCGTTCTCTTTCTATGTCTTGGAGACATTCTCTTTTTTTGGATTGCATCAATAAACTTTAAATACGGGTGACTTTAAAAGTGTTATGTGGCATAAAATTAGATTAAATTGGAGCGCATAAAGTCTAACTCTGCGGTACTGCTAACCTACTGCAATATTATACATAACATAGGTAAATACAATACCACAATATTGTTCTTCGAATAACCGATAATTATGTGGTTTAAGACAATTTAAAAACAATGAGTAGCAAAAAACGACGGTGACTTGGTCACATAGACAAAATATTTTCGAAAGAACTTTGGATGTACAGTCGAGTTCATAAACTTATCAGCAAAAATTTTATCAAAAATATCTGAACACGCTTCTACGCCGTTAACAATAAAGTCGTGTTCAGATATCGGAGGATACATTCGGAGATGAAAAATCGATCTAGCTTGATCTTTCTAGCCCGAGCGGAGCTCGGTTGCCCAGGTACTGATAATGATCAGGTAGACAAGCGTACAGACGGAGGTGACGCCTTAGTAAAAGGTTTCTTTGGTGACACCAAATACTAAATTAGTACACTATTTTTTAGTTTAACTCTATTGTGTATTTTGTGTAATAATGTCACGAATAAATGTTTTTTCTTTCTTTCTAAATCACCGACACATGCTGACCGCTACGTACGACAAACTTACAACTATGATATGTTTAATCATTTCCTGTAAGGAATTCCCATAATGATTAACCTAATTAGGCCCAAGATGAATTTAAGCAAAACAAATAAGGAATGTAGACATTAGACTAGATATAATTGAAGATAGTTTTGTTTAAACCAATAATTAACTTGTTTGAGCCCGAGATTAATTCAATCAAATTATAAAAAAGGTAATCTGTAAAAAAAAACGGACATGTTAATTATCCATTATTGAAGGTTATTATAATGTTTTACGCATTGAAAAGTTTTGACTATAGGAATAGAAGAATTGGGAAGAGTTACAAGGAAGGATTGTTTAAAGATTTTCATGTACAGTTAACCGATTTCATTACTGGGCCACCATAGAACCTCATCATAGGAAATAATTTCATCTGATTAAAATTATGTTTATACAATACAATTTATCGAAGGGATAAAATTAATATCGCGGTAATAAAGTGCAATGGTGACCTAGGAAACAAATTGGTTGACTGTACAAATATTATTCCTTGATTCTAAGGTATTTTAAAAATATTTTTTTTGTGATCGTTCAGTCGACATCGAACCCATCAGAGCTTAGTATTTTATTAATACCTAGCTATCATGAGATCAACTTCTGTTTTATAACAAGCTTCTCTAATGACGTCATCACATTTCATAAGCCTTCAAACTACTATTATAACCATTATAATATATCTCTCTCTTTCAATACCTCAAAAGCTGCAACAAAATCTATCACATCTCAATTGACATCAACTACACACTTCTACAAATCCTTATCTAGTTTGGAAATCAACTTAGCGTCTAGTTTCTAGAACATTACCAGAATAACTTATTTCTTGCTCAATTTTTATCTTTGGTTTTATGCTTTTTGATATTTTTTTAATTTTTGGGGCGTTACGCTCTTACGCCATTTTACCAATTTATAGCTCTAGAGATTGGAAATTCAATATTTTGATGTCTTTACGCATTCATTTCTCTTTATATTCGCTGAAAGCAACTTATTAGGAATTATTAATTACGTTCAGTACTACGTTGGACATTGCTCATGACAGACACCCTAAAAGCAATATTCCTTTGTATTATATTATTTATATTGATTTTCATAAAAACACCTGATTTTCCAAACTCTACTTTGAAGTATTTCCTATCGAACTATAAGATTCCCGACTCAACGTAGAACATTTTCACAGTAAGCGTCAAAGTAATTTACCTTGTCGGTCACTGTGATTTCATCGCGACTTTTTCTATGAAAAGGTTCCACAGTTTAAGTTGGTAGATACCATAAATTGACGAGATCAAATGGCAAAGATCTGACTACATCATTACTTACCTAAACTCATTATATCTCATTAGTACTATCACTCAAGTCTGCTCAAATAAGTCTACTTTTATAATCCGCTTCATCAACTTCCTTATTAATTATAAATATTGTATAAATAGACATCAATTCTTATCTCAGTTTACTAATTTATATGAACGTTACTTTTATTTCACCATAACATTTAAGTATTTATTGATAGAAGTGATTACTTTATCATTAAAATTAATAAAAGTTTCGTCTATGAGTATTCAAACAGTAGAAATATCTTTGGCTTCTAAACTATCTAAAAAAAAATATTGCTTTATAAATATTTCTTCATCATCAACAATTTTGAGATTATCTCTCGAAATTTCATTCGGTTATCTCTTATAATCAGATAGTAAACAATCTATATTATTACCCTGGAACAATATTTCCATTTAGCAATTCCACCATATCACACTTCCTATAATTGAGATAGGCTGCAGTTTAAAAATTACAAAACTTAGGGTTTGATTGAAGCCTTCCGTAATCCCATTTATTTAGGGTCAGTTCGGCATACGCATTATGCAATGTCATTTAATTATTATTTCATAAGACAATATTCGTAGGCAATCTAAAAACAATATAGCGAGTTGGCGTCGCTTGACGGAGCTGGAAGCTAACAATCAGATTAAGTTGTAACAATCTGAGGCCATATTATTGCCTAACGCACTGAGGTTTGCGATCGCATTCACCATCTCTTTTTACCCTCATCCTACACCGTGTGACAGAAAGAAGTGATGAAAATGATGGTGATTCCAAGTGCGTCAAACAATAAGGCCTCTGGAAACTGCCACATAGGATAATTCTAAATAAAAGAAGAGTTAAAAAAACAATAATGAGTAAACAAGTAGTGATGATGAGAGAAAAAAGGAAAACAGTAACAGTGGTTCTTGTATTAACCTAAAACTCGTTCCTTTTCCCCACTTTTTTTCTAAAGGAAAAAAGTGTGAATGATTATCCAAGTTTATACTCATCACCTACAATTCCTTCGGTTAATATTTGTCCAAAATTGACTCTAGTTGTTATAATATTATTATGAATATAAAAGAACGAAGAATCTTTGGCATTAAGCTCGTTAGTATTCTAAACAAAACTAAATACTTATAGAGATATGTTGAGTAGATTCGTAACAAAATCAAGTTTAATATCGTAAACTCGTATCTACATATTTGAATCAAGTTGGATTAGCAGTCAGCATTACTGTTTTAAACTGCTGATCAACAATCTGGCTCAAGTCTTCATCTTTCATAGCTTTTATTTCATCACAAAAATTATTTATATTTTTGTTCAAATCTTCGTTTCATCACAATTCCCATTTTCTGGTATCTCCACGGTCACTGTATATTTGAGTTTGTCCTCCTGTCATTTCATTGATATTTCCGCTTTTATTTTGGGGGGTACCCTGAATGGGGGCAGGGGGGGCGGCTCGATCTGCTGCGCTTGCAGTTGCAATTCCATGATGTCGCGGTGCAACGACATGATCAAGCGCAGGATTTTCGTGAAGTATTCCAATTTCTGTAACATTGAGAAGTTCTTGGTCAATTGGATCAAAGATGAATTTATGCGATACAGTACTACAGACAGCTAAATACTGATGTTGCTGTTGATGATCATCATCATCATCTGAGTCTATATACGTCCCACTGCTGGACACAGGCCTCCTCTCAGAATGAGAAAGCTTGATGTTGATGGTAATGAATGATAATCAAAACATTATAATATTTTGAATGTTAAATGTTATCACGTTAAAGGCATGCATATAATATTGTACACTAAAGGGAATTCATTTTATTTATCAATTTAATTAATTAAAAAGTTCAAACGAAAAACAATTTAATGTTAGAGCGGTAAATTTCCCTTTACTGTACATATTAGTATATATTTTTTAATATTTAAATCGCATGCTTTGTTATTTTATAGGTAAATAAATACAGCTCTAAGCATTAATAAAGAAAAGCTTAGGAATTTTAAACAACTTACTTTCAAAATTTCCCATCAGTGTACAATATCACAAACACCTAACGTCTCTTAAAATAAACATTTCGCGGACATTTAGTTTTTTTTATATATATTATTTTCCATATACCTATTTCATCAGCACTTGTTTAACCCTACTGATAGTGGTGAAACCGTGTGCTGCCGTTTCGCACATTTTTTTCCCCTGTGTTTCATTTGGCAAATGTTCCATTTCCCAAGTAACAAATTTCTCCGAAACCAAAACTTTTCTCAGAATATTTTCTTATGGTTTTAAAGAGCACAGTAGGTTAGATTAAGCTTGTTTTATAAAAGTTCTGAAAATAATATGGTTTCGGAGAAATTTTATACTTGGAAAATGATACATTTGCGAAAAATAAAACCGGTGAAATAGGCCCCAAGTGTTATAATTGAAACAACGCATAAAGACCTCTTAAAATCATTTTTAGTTTACTTTTGAGCAAAAGATTTTTTACTTTAGGTACGTAAAAAGTACAAACTTCCCTTATTTATTTATTTAGTTTTTTTATACATATCCCTTAGGTTTGACCTAGTTTCATCTTTAGCTTTACTTTAAATTTTCATAAAAAAGTCAAAATTACGAGTACTAGCAATAATTAAAACCTGTCAAATCATAACTTTATTTTAATGAAGTGCGTGTTAATTTTTAAATAACTAATAACATACATGCACTCGTGTCTTCATGAAAAAAAATTTTTTTTTTAAATTCACACCGAAACTGAATAATGAGATGTTTTTGATTCTCAGCCCGAGGTGTAATCTTTCATTTTTTTAATGTGTTCTAGTTTCTCTACAATTTAGCAATAGGTACATTTCTACCCTTTTAACCGTAAAAACAATTCAAAATGATAGTTCCAAGGGTCGCTAAGGACGGCATTATGCTGTTTTGATCATTTTGTGACCATGATATGTATTTTTATCTGTTATTTTTTTTATAATATCACGAATATTTTTAACTCTTTTTCTTTTCTTTAAAAACTGAGAAGCAAGATTTCCGAGTTTAATAATGAATACAAAGTACATACCTGGCTACTCTGAATGCTGTGACCATTGGCCTTCTGTCCGCCCACCACCGTGCTACAAGGCAGAGGTTTCGCCACTCCAATCGTGACGATACCTGCGACAAAGAGAGATAGCACAATGAAACTTGAGATTGTGAGCTGAAGGCCCACCGAGCCTGTTAACTTTTCAAGCCTAAATAAACATGATTTTTACTTGTTACATCAAAATATGCTATTAGGTAAAAACATGACTCATTCATAAGTCAAAACATCATTATTCAATTTAGGCTATAACAAACACTTATGAATGTCAAAAAAAATCTACCACCGGTTCGGAAAAACCTCCGTTGAGAAGAATCCGGCAAGAAACTCAACGAGGCATATATTTTTTTAAACAGATTTACAATATTATTAAATGATATTTACACAACTTTATTTTTAACACAGTATAGGTTCTCATTAGGTAAAATTATGGCCTATTAGGTAAAAATCATGTTTCTTAACCAGAATAATGTAATTGTTCAATTGTAAATACCGTCTGTGTATTAATTGTGAAAATCATGTTTGTTTACTACCTTACCAACTTAATAAAGTTTAAAAACCACACATTATCATTTTAAAGTTTAATATCTCATAAACTGCGGAACCGTCTCTTTTAATCAAGAGTGAGTAAAAAAATATTGATTAGATAATAAATGTCTAGAAATAATTGAGTTGATTAAAATTCGCCATTAACACATCTCTAAAATCGCCCTGTACATACAAGTCAAGTGCAAAAATATGTATTTATTCCAACCACTCCAAAATACGTCACCTCAGTTTTATTACGTCGAATAAGAAGCTGCTGTACATATTTTTGAAGCGTTTGATACTTTCAAATTTATACAATCGCCTACAGGTACAATAAAATTAATATCACAGCACGGGCCATGCGACATCAATTCGCCTACACTTCGTTTTTTTTAGCATTAGAAAAAGAGTAAACAATATTGACGAGTACTTTTATTGAAAAACGTTTTAAAAAAATCAGTAACTACTACTTATGATACCAAAATAATGCAAAATATGATCACAATGCTAATTGTTACATAATTTGCTGTGACTTATTTTTCAAAAGTGTTTTTCAATAAAATGACACGTCAAGATGGCTTACATTTTTTCTAATGTAAAAAAAGAACAAGTATAGTCCCGAAGTAAGCAAAACTTGTGTTATAGGCACTATTAGGCAATGGACAAACATATTTATCCATTGCCTAGTGCCCATAACACAAGCGTAAATAGATATTTACTTAAATACATATTCAACACCCAAGACTTCAGAACAACCATTCGTAAACGTTCGTCTATACTGTACCTAGTTTAATCTAGTATTACTACTTATTCTGTGTTAAAAGGCACCTTTTTTTCTTCGTTTTTTGCTTTTGCGAAAAAAATCTCGCCATTGATCGAACTGCATCTTATAGCGTGTCATTGGTAACTTAAAAATTATAAATTATTTTTGAATTCTAAATCTCTAAGCTTATTAGTTAACAATTCACTTCACCAATAACGAAAACCAGTTTTTGAAAAACATTGTTTTTGATCAAACTATCACACATTGCAAAAAAAAACACTTAAACGAAATAATAATTAAAGTTTTGTTAAAATTCCTCGCGTAATTAAATAACTATATTTTTAACAAGTGAACAACGTCAATAAACTTCATCATACGAATGAGGATAAACGCAAACTGACATAAAGTTATTGGCGACGTTGAAATGATACCTAATAGTCCGCTTTTCCTTGTTGTACGGTCAAATGCAAAAATATGAATCTATTGGAACCATTCAAGAATGGGAGCCCCTTATTTCGCATAACATTAATTGTCCTAATATGAATTCGTGTAACAGATTTGGCATAGCATAATTGCGTATAACAGCAAACTTGCTTGATAGTGTTTAGTTTTGTAACTAAGGGACCCCATACATCCCTGTATTATTATTATTATTATTTTGTATTTTCTTTTATTTAATTGTATACTGTAGTTTTTAAGTATTTTATTTGTAATTATTTTATGTTGAAAAAATGACGTGTAAAAGTGCCCATTGCGGCCTATTTACTGAATAAATGATTTTGATTTTTGATTTTTTGCATAATTATAAAAAACATTTGGCATAACAATGAATCTGCATAATTCAAATATGCATAACATTATTAACTATAACTTTAACTGTTATAAAATGACTTCGCATAATTTTATCAAGCGCGTGAATTAGCTTGGTCAGGGCTATACCGAGTAAATAAAACAATCACTTATTAGTCACTTTATATATTGTTTGACAGATAAAAATTACAATTTCATTAAAATAATCTTTTTATACTGTTTAATACTTGTACAAATTAATGTTACTCGTATGCTGCTTCAATTTATGGCAACTTACCGTTATGCCAATCCACATTATGCGCATTTGCATTATGCGTATTCAGTTATGCGAACTAATAATTATACGGAATAACGTTATGCCGATTTAAATTTTAGGACAATTAATTTAAATATTTATTTAGTTTATGGAGGATAGATATTTATTTAGGTTTTACTTTTAAAGTTTGTATTTTAATTATTATTTCTTTCTAAAAAACACGACTTGCCAAACAAAACTCTGAGCAAAGCTCGATCGTTCAAGTACTTACCTACGCATTTATTTGCTATAAGCAGGGAGCGTAACTTTGGTGCGTGTGACGTCATTATGACGTGAAGTCACATATAGGATGTTTTTAAAACAAAATTACAACACTGCATTGATGCTAATGACTCTTTAATTTAGAGGTGATGCCAATTTAAAATACCATGTGAATAAAATATTTTACTGGGTAAGTAATCTAATTGTAACCAAAAATATTCGTTTTTATTTACATAAATATATTTCACGTGTATACTTACCCTCAGGGCAATTTAACTCTCGAATCTCCAGCCAGCTACAAATTGGCGTTGTAAGGGGATAATCTGTTACTGATCATAATCCTCATAACCGCACATGGAGCAAAATATTGTTGAAGGTCAAACCCTTTCTTCATTAAATCAATTTTTATTGATGGCAATGATTTTAAAAATAGTTCTTTGCGTAAAACTCAAATCTCAAAACCATCCATGAAAATTTACTGCGTTCTATCTGACATTGATGATATCAGTAAACTAAAGATGTCTGTATTAAAACAGTCTGTATTTAGCTTCACGTCATACGCTGTCATCGGCACCAAAGTTACGCTCCCTGGCCATAACAGTTAAATATGGTACAATATAAATAAATAAAATAAATAAATATAATGGGAAAATTGACACCAATCGACCTAGACACAAACACAAACGAAACAAGGCTTGTAGGTACTATGGATGCTAAGCTACATATTTATATGCATAAATACATTTTTATTCAATTACTTATTATTATTCGTTTTGTCTCCAAATTAGTTTTAAATATTTTTGATTATAAATATGTATGGCTGTCCTTATGTATGGCTGTGAGGCCTGGACACTAACACAAAAAGAGGAATGTCAACTCCTTGTAGCGGAAAGGAAGGTCTTGCGTAAGATCCTGGGACCCGTCAAGAGAGACGACGGCACGTGGAGGATCCGTAAAAACAGAGAGATCCAGGAGCTGGTGGCTGAACCCAACATCATCGGCGTAACAAAATCACACAAACTTTGCTGGTTCGGCCACCTACTACGAATGGGAAAGGATCGGGCTGCCAAAAGAGCGTACGTGGGACGACCCGCTGGTCGCCGCCCGGTTGGGCGACCCAGGTACCGCTGGGAGGACAGTGTCCAGGCGGATCTGCGACGTCTCCAAGTCGACGACTGGCAAGAGGCTGCGCACGATCGGGACAGATGGCATGCTCTCGTTTCGTAGGCCAAGACCCTCTTTGGGTCCCTGAGCTAAATTAGTTAGTTATAAATATGTATGTTAGTCTGTAAGGTATTTATTGTATGGGTGGGCCAAGTTGCCCGAAATAAATGAATTTATTATTATTGTTATTATATATATTTGAAGACTCACATATATTAAATGTTTGTTGAATGTTGATTTATAAAAAAACACTTTCCTCTCTTCTCGATCACATGTACTTGAATGATAGTATATCTCTCAAACAACCTAGACATGATAACTTTGGTTTATTTGATTAACAGTTGCAAACAAATATTAGAAGTGACTTTACATTACTGATAAAACGAATTATTGTTTATATTATCTATCACATTAATATATCACTGTTACTGTGACAAAGAGCTCAAAGATTGTTTATTTGTATGTAAGACGCTGACTATGGTTGTGTTCTAAGATGGTATAGACAGGCATGCAATGAACTAATTGCAGTGATGTTAATTATCATTTTACTAATGTTACCCGCGGCTTCGCACGCAATAGTTATTTGTGTCACAAGGGAGCAAAATGGTGTATTTACGGCGAGGGCGTACATTGAATCCAGAATGTAGCGAAGAATTCTACAATAGGATCCTGAGCGAAGCGAGGGATTCTAAAGTAGAATCCTGAGCGTAATGAGGGATTCAAGTGTTAACGCCCAAGATGAAAATAATTTTGCTCCCGAGTGGCTCATACAACTTTTCACACCGAGCATTAAGAAACTTGAAGAAAAAAAAACTAAATTTAATTAAAAAACAACCAGCATAGCAAATGGCGTGGCTTTACAATTATCAACTTATAAAATGGCATTTGCAATAAAACACTTTGAAAAGCCTTGAGCAGAAAAGTTGCACTTTGCTCCCTCTCGACCGGGAGGAAAAGTTACTTTTCTGAAGGAGAGGTGTGAAAAAAACATTTCACACCGAGCATTAAGAAACTTGAAAAAAAAATTGTAAATATTATTAAAGAAAAACCAGCATAGAAAATGGTGTGGCTTTACAATTATCAACTTCAAAAAATGTCATTTACAATAAAACACTTATAAAAGCCTACAACAGAAAAGTTGCACTTTGCTCCCTCTCGTCAGGGAGGAATAGTTACTTTTCTGAAGGAGAGCTGTGAAAAAAACATTATAGATCCAGAAGTTTTTTCGGGATTTTACTAATATTCGTGGCAATTCCCAAAAAATACATAGCGTCGTTGATACTGCAATACCGCGTAACCAGCATTTTCCATGAGGTTACAATTTTCACAGTCAGATCAGTACAATGTTAGTACTCTTCTGACAGTGAAATTTATACCTAAATGGAAAAAGATTCAATTCAATGGTGCGTGTGAAGTTCCCAATCCGCACTGGGCCCGCGTGGGAACTCTGGCCCAAGCCCTCTTGTTCTGAGAGGAGGCCTGTGCCCAGCAGTGGGACATATATAGGCTGGGATGTTGTTGGAAAAAAGATAGTTACGCGGTATTGCGACAATAGTGGTCTTCATTGACGTTATATAAAAAAAACAGTTCCAAATTTACATCCAAGACCCGAGAGCAAACATTTTATTATTCATACAAATATCTGCCCCGGCCGGGTATCGAACCCGGGACCTCAGGCTTCGTAGTCAGGAGCTAACCACTTGGCCATCCGGTCGTCAAAGTGTTCTAGGCATTCGTTTTACCAAGTGAGCTTACCTCGTGGAGCGCTCTTGATAGCAGCGACGGCGGCTGCGAGCGGCGCACGCGCCACGTCCTGCGAGTTGACGGACACGAGCCGGTCGCCGGGCGCCAGCCGGCCGTCCGCCGCCGCCGCGCCGCCCGCCACCACGGACCGCACCACGATCACGGAACTGCCTGGCTCTGATGGATCCTGGAAGACGAGCTTTGTTTAAGAATAACCTAACCAACAACAAGTTGGACAACCCCCGACTTTGTCACTTCAAAGTTCAATATCTCAAAAACGGCTGAACCGATGTTGATAAAACATGTCTAAGAACCATCGCTAGAAAACCTGGTTTCAATTTAAAAAACCGCATTCAAATCGGTTCACCCGTTTAAGAGCTACGGTGCCACAGACAGACAGACACATACCCAGACATTCAGACACAAAGATACACATTGCGGTCAAATTTGCGTGGGGGGTTAAAAAATAGTTTAAAAAGCTAAAAAATCTGCTTTAATTGTGCCTTACTCAGTCAGTCCTCAGTCAAAATATACCCTGATACTATTTTACCAATAAAAGCCATGGTGGTTAAGTGGTTTGACCTATCAAGCAGAGGATCGTGGGTTCAAACCTCGGCTCGTGCTGAATAGTCAAAATTAATGTGCGAGATTTGAAATTTACGAGCTTTACGGTGTAGGAAAACATCGCAAATAAACCTGCACAAACCTGCGAAGCAATTCAATGGTGTGTGTGAAGTTCCCAATCCACACTGGGCCCGCGTAGCTCGAAGAATACGCAAGTTAAAGTGGCAACGGGTTAGCCACATCGCTGGAAGAACCGATAACCGTTGGGGGAGAAAAGTCCTCGACTGGCGACCATGAACCAGAAGATGAATCGCCGGCAGGCCCCCCACTAGGTGGGCTAATTGATGACCATCGTGAGAATTGCGAGCAACCGGTGATTGCAGATGGCAACTTGTCGTTCATTGTGGCGCTCCAAGGGGGTGGTCTTTTTCAACAGTGGACGTCTTCAGACTGATGATATAGTTACCTACCCATCATTCATATCTAAGCATCTGTTACAGACGAATTTTAGTTGCCAGAACACAATTCTTTCGTGGCTGACTAGACCGATTTGAGAGCGACATGTTCGTCCATAGACCTGACAAGAGAAGTTTGCGGAGATTGGTACAGAACCACATTGGTGTCGTTTTTGTCTGTTCTTTGTTCTTTTCAGCAAGTTTCTTGAACCACGCCCTATACTACAAAGTGCAAAATTCGAACTTCGTATCTTGCCGTCCCGTTGACGCTAATATCATTTAATACGAGAGTGAGAAGGACGGTACGATACGAACTTCGATTTTCGAATTTTGTAGTAGCCCCGCAGGCTTACCAAGTAATCCAGTATGGAGAAGCCAAGCCCCCTTTCCTCTTTGTTCAGCTGTATGTATTCGACTCGGTCGCTCCACATCGCCAGGCCGCTCAGGGGTTCCAGCGACCGGGACCGGTTGCGGTCCAGCTCATCTGTGCAGAACTCTGGAATGATATAAGAACAAAATTGATTAGGTTTCTTCAATACAAAAGGAACACTTAGGCTGCGTTTTCACCAGAGATGTACGAGGATATGTTGCGAGAATTGTACGAGGATGTTTTTTGTGAAATAGGGCTCTGGAATAACACATAGGCTACTTTTAGTCCCGATATAGGGATCATCATCATCATCATGTCAGCCGAAAGACATCCACTGCTCGACATAGGCCTCCCCCAAGGCTCTCCACTCAGACCGGTCTTGTGCTTTCCGCATCCACTGCGATCCCGCGATCTTAACCAAGTCGTCGCTCCATCTTGTTGGAGGCCTACCGACAGCTCGTCTCCCGGTCCGCGGACGCCATTCGAGAACTTTCTGACCCCATCGGCCATCAGTCCTGCGAGCAATGTGCCCCGCCCACTGCCACTTTAGTTTCGCAATTCTTCGGGCTATGTCGGTAACCTTAGTTCTACTGCGGATATCATCATTTCTAATTCTATCCCGCATAGAAACCCCGAGCATAGCCCTCTCCATAGCCCTCTGACTGACTTTGAGTTTTGAGATATAGGGATACAATCTCGAAATTTCAACCGCTGGGTTGAGAGTCATGAAATTTTGCACAGTTGTTGTACGTGCAACGTCAATGAAGACCACGACATAAATTTTGGTAATTCTCATGGGAATTTAGTAAAACCCCAGAATTTTAATTTAAACTACCGGATCGAATGGTTTACGCGTACTAAGCCGCGTATTGTCTACTAAAAAATATTTCCCCATTTTTTACATATAACTGACCCGCGATTGACCCCTATCTGATTAAAAGTGCAGATGAGACAAAAGATGTTTCTCACTGGTTCAGTAACAGCCTATTCACTAGCCTTGAACAGTCATAGTTTTTAAAGTCGATAACAAATTTACATCCTATTCCTCGACAGCTGGTCTCAGGCTGCTTTGGATCGGAAGGAATGGTGGACATGGGGGGAGGCCTTTGCCCAACAGAGGGACATCAATCCAAGCTAGATAATAATAACAAATCCTCACCATCGTGGTCATGTCCCGTGGACATAACAGTGGTGGTACTGCATAGTGAAGCCACAGAACTCTCGGACTTAGCCTTGATCAGCCTCTGGGGGGGAACCAGTAGATCTTGGAGACTGCCGCCGAGGACTTTGCTCTGAAATGAGGAGTTTAAATATTGAATTAAAAGTAGGTTAAAATGTTGAACAGGCCCAGTGACATGGAAATCTAATGGGTGTATATTAATTCGCATAACGTAACGCAATTGAAATTAGCATAACGTTATTTCGCATATAATTTTTATTCATTCGTACAACATTAATTTCCTTAAATGAATACTCATAGTGTTATACGATAATAAGCATAACGTTACTTTTCGTAAGTATAGTTAGATCTGAAAAGTGATTTATTATTATCGGACTGTTAAAAAAAAACCAACAACTTAACCTAACCGAGTCGGTTTTGTCATGACCCATCTAATTCGCTCAATGAGGGCTATCGCGTATGAATTCGCCACCAGAGGCGCTAGTGTAGCGTGAGGTCTCCGAAATGTCAAATCTCATAGTTTTTGGGTGAGCTACGCGGGTTTATTTATAATTAGAATAATTTTGTAAATATTTGAAATATCTGAAATTAATTATGGCAAATATGCGTTCCGAGGCAATGAATGTCTGTGTTTTGAGACAGTTTTGTCTTTCGGAAAGCTTTGTCCTCCCTTTTTTCCGAACAAAACGGGGACTATGCAACACTGTGGCATGCTCGATATTTTTATGGTACGGTTTTAAGGTTTATTAAATATGATTTTAATCTAAACTTTGTTTTCACGCCCGTAATAGCAGACTTTGAAAGCCATACTTAAAAACCTCACGCAACAGTGCGCCATCTAGTGAGACAAAAAACGATAGCCCTCATTGTACCGAATCAAATAAATAAACTACCATAATAGAGCGGGAGCTGGGGGGAGTTGAGTATGCAAACCTTGAACTTGAGTATGCAAAACTAAAACTGTTCACAGAATGTGGTCCATTCTGTGAGCAGTTTTGAACTAAGAAAATCTTGCAAATTATGAATCTGCATGTATAAAACTAAATAGTTACCCTAGCAAAGCTGCTTTCGCTCTTCGCCCGGCTATCGTCGTCTCGCTTCCGCACGCACACTAGCACGACGGGAGACGTCACGGCGCGCAGCCGCGTCACCACCTCCACGTGATGCGCTCCTAGTACTCGCCAATCATTTACCTAAAAAAAACAATGTTAATGATTAAAAAAAAATAATCAAGTAACCAAATTCTGGAAAGGTCCGCATTAAAAGGCATAATTAAAGATAAAAGAGGTAAAAAAAACACGAATTGGGGAAACCCTTCATGTATTGATTTATAGTTAAAGAACTTTATTTCACAAAGAAATTTTACGTTTCACTTATTGAGAACATGCTAAAACATACAGCCCATTTCTGTACCTAACTCTATACTTACTAAGTTACCAAAAGATTGACAATATCCAGAAAGTAAAATTACTAAACTAAAATCATTTACTAAAATTTACTTGGCTACTCCGCCACCACACAAGACAGCCACGTATGTATACATGTCGCACAAACATAGCCGTCTTGAATGAGTGCTCCAATTCCTACCTCAAGCAACTCATCACCAACTTTGTACAGCCCAAGTCTAGCTATTGGTCCATTGGGGGCAATAGCTCGTATGTAGTGTCTCGCTTGCACCTCCTTGCCCCCCACTACTCGCACCGTGCCTTCCAGTGATATACCGAGTCCGCTGTCCTTTTCTTTGATTATTGTCCCCACCTGAAATAGAATGAGAAAGCGATTTAAAAAAAAGTCAAAATAAAAAATCTACAGAGACGATGATGTTTTGTGTTTTTAAACGCGCGCGCATGACTTATTTTATTTTAGCAGCAATATTAAGTAGGTACCTACATTATAAAAGGACTTAGGTACTAAACAGAAAGCCAATCAGATGTCCACAGAAATACAACTGCTGACGATGGCATTTCCTGTCTCATTCTACCGCTATCCTACTCCGGTTGACAGAAAAGAATGGTGAATGCGACGGAGATTACAAAATATGTTTGACAATATCGCCAGAAGTGAACTGTTCAAAGAGTGACTAAGTTTGTTTGCAAGCAGTTAATATGATTCACTACGAAACACCGACCACATTCAAGTTACCGACCATTAATCTGGACGGCAGATCACATAATATTGATTTGCTATCACTTCCGGGCCGGAAGTGATAATATGATGGAGGTCAGACATAAGGTCTTGTCAGCTCAAGATTGCTAGTTAAATTTGTTTGTTATTAGATATATTTTCTACCACATTTGGGATTTCTCTACAGTAATGAATCAGAAATGAAGAAGGAGGGTCACCAACATAGTCAAGGGTATTAGCTCGTTGAAGTGGCAATGGGCAGCCATATAGGTAGGTATTAGGAGAACAAATGAGGATTGAAAAGATCTCTACTAGTGGAGACCGCGGATTGAAAAACGCAGCGTAAGAAGATGCTCCAACGAGATGGATGGTCCTTTTTTTTTATTTAACTGAATGGCAAACGAGCAAGTGGGTCTCCTAATGATAAGAGATCACCACCGCCCATAGACACCTGCAGCACCAGGGGGATTGCAGATGCGTTGCCAACCTAGAGGCCTAAGATGGGATACCTCAAGTGCCAGTAATTTCACCGGCTGTCTTACTCTCCACGCCAAAACACAACAGTGCAAGCACTGCTGTTTCACGGCAAGATTAGCGAGCAAGATGGTGGTAGCAATCCGGGCGGACCTTGCACAAGGTCCTACCACCTGCAAACCTGCATGACCCTGGATGACCTGGTTAAAGCCGCGGGTTCACGGTGGATGCAGACCGCTCCCAACCGAAGCAACTGGTGGTCTACGGGGAGGCCTATGTCCAACAGTGGACGTCCTACGGCTGATATGATGATAATGATGATGATGATATTACAGGAATATGGTGTGGATATACCTGCAATGAATTTCTGACAATTTCGTCTCCAATGCGTTCATTTTATGAAATTCGACGATCTAAACTTCAAACTCGTGTTGACTGTAGATTGTAATTCGCAGATTTGATAAGAAACTATCGAGATCAGATAGAAGATTATCTAGTTTATTAGCAGCATTGTAGTACAAATACGAGGTCTATGAAACAGTTTTGATTGAGTTTCTATCGATAACCATTAACCATCATCATCATAAACTTATTTGAGTTGATTCAGCACATATAAACCCCACTCGTATAGGCAAGTGGCGTGAAACTTGGTGCAAATCAGTATAAAATTTTAATGTTAGCTCTGAGCGAACTTCTTTTTTTTTATTTGAATGGATGGCAAACGAGCAAGTGGGTCTCCTGGTGGTAAAAGAACACCACCGCCCATAGACACCTGCAACACCAGGGGCATTGCAGATGCGTTGCCAACCTAAAGGACTAAGATGGGATACCTCAAGTGCCAGTAATTTCATCGGCTGTCTTACTCTCCACACCGAAACACAACAGTGCAAGCACTGCTGCTTCACGGCAGGATTAGCGAGCAAGATGGTGGTAGCATCCGGGCGGACCATGCACAAGGTCTTACCACCCGCAAAATCAATGCAACTTTGAATGGAAAACAAGTCTAAAAACTATAAAGGGAAAACAAGGAAGTAGATTATGTCAAGACACTAGTAGACATTGAAGAATACGAATGGAGTATATGAGATGCAAAATGGCAGAAAGAGTGTTAAGATTAAAACAGGTAAATGGGGATAGAAGAGGGCGAATGAAAAATTATATAGTGAATTATTAAAACGACATAGGGGGTATTTGCTTATCACATGTATTATTATGCTGAGTGGGGACCTATTTAGCGGCATGTATGTCTTGTATTTGTTCTATGTCTGTTTTTATGGCGTTAAACAAATGGATTTTCTTTCTTTCTTTCCTTTCTTTCTTTTTTAATTTATTACTATGAAAAATTCTCCGAGTAAATGTTAATGGACCGTATGTACTTTTACCTCGAAGTCCGGCTCGGCTTATCACTCGTCTCGTCATACGTAATATGTATTTAGACTCTTTCAACTTACAATAATGTCGTACTGGTACTGGTGTCCCGGCCAGTCGTGCTCGCCCAGCAGTATGTCCCGCCATTTGTCCTGGATGCGTCTCGCGTCCCGCTCGGCGAGCGCGTCGTCGCGTCCGATCACGATCTCGGCGTCGTCGGACGGGGATGTCGGCGACGGCGGGTGCGGACGGACCTCGGAGTCCGGCTCGGTTTCTATCACCGTTGACTCGTCATACTGTGAATAAGTTATAGTTTTTTAGATTTTTTCCTGTTTAGCTAAACCGAGTTTAGCTCGACATGTTTCGGGCTATTTCGTAGCCCTTCTTCACGGGAGCACGCGACTCGGTGGCTGCCGCAACACGCACACTACGCGCCACCGCTCTGCTCGCGCGACTGTCCGACGAAACTAACACCGGCGCACAACTAGCCCCATTTTGGCGTGAAGCCATTTTAGATTAGTCGTCATTTAAATTTTAACCGGGATTGCGGATGGTCGGTACCCCCAAGTTGGAAAACAGTTGAAATACTCGTCCTGCGTCATCGGTTGGTGTGATCGTGACTTTACGGAGCGATGTTGTTAGTGTTGTGTGTAAAATGCGGGTAGTTGTGCGCCGATGTTAGTTTCGTCGGGCAGTCGCGAAAGCAGAGCGGTGGCGCGTAGTGTGCGTGTTGCGGCAGCCGCCGAGTCGCGTGCTCCTGTGAAGAAGGGCTACGAAATAGCCCGAAACATGTCGAGCTAAACTCGGTTTAAGACGTGAGTTATCCGTTACAATATCATTTAATATGTAATAATCTTTTTACAGTCGTCTTAATTCATGAGCTACTATGGAACCTTTCAAAGGAAAAGTCATAACGATTTTCTTTGTTAATTAATGGGATGTCACTATGACGTTAACTGTGAAATGGCTCCATGATGACAATAAAATACCTACATGAAATTGGTTCTCAATTAATTATTAAAAATAAAATTTTTTATTTATAATCCCCGATATCCTGGAGGAAAATACTTACAACGCTAAAGCTATATTTGGCAAGGGAGGTGACGGAGGGGCTCGGGGGGGCGAGGGGGGAGCGCCGCCCGTCCTGCGCCGCCAACGCCTTCTGTAGCTTCTCAAACCCCGCTCCTCGAAGGTATCTGAAAGTGGCGACATCTGTTATTTATACTTGCAAAAGGGTAAAAACTGATCGATAGTCAACGCACAGCATAAAGGTGAGCGCTCGTTTCCAACGTCAAATCTGGTCACGTAACATTTAGCGATAAAGCTGAAAATGTTGAGCTTTGTCGCTGGAAAAAAAAAACCTCTTCAATTTTGGCAAAAACAGCGTTATTTTTTTCATTCACTCCGATTTACTTTATTTGTACCACTGCCACGACTGCTACTGAATGAGATTAAGAAATCACCTTCCAAGACCAAGGCAACTCCTGCAAGAAGCCACCTCGTCGCTGCTGCTCGACGCGGCGACTTGATGCTACTTTTTGAGTCGCGGGAAATTCAAAATCACCTTCAAAATGGGGTCAAGTGACCAGATTTATCGCTGCAAACGAGTGTCTACCGACCGCATTTATTGGGGGCACTAAACCACTGGAGCTAGAGACTTGACAGACATTCATACATAACTATTACCTACCACAACCGGGACTAATCAAATCACATTCGACGCTAACAAATTAGTAATAATTACCTCAATGTTTCGACCACATTGCAGTGGTCATGGTCACGAATAGACAGACATTATCATCATACATACAATGCATTAAGCAAACCGGATGAAGACGAAAGTATGAGCCGAACTCGCATGGAGAGAGCTCCAGTTCCGTACGATGAAATAATTTAATAATTGTTTTTTAATGTGCTTTTATTGGGCATATTTTAACCACAGATTTCTTGTAATCTACAAAAAAAGAACTATTTATTAAGCTATTCAAAATTAGGCCCATTACTTTAAAACAGATATGGAGATAAGGAGGTCGGGACGATTATGGTTATTTTTCGCGATGTCCTGAAATAACTTTTTATAAATATATTTATTGAAATCCCTACAAGCCCCTTTTAACCGACTTAAAAAAAGGAGGAGGTTCTATGTTTCAATGTTTGTATTTTTGATTGATGTCACCTCCGTACCTTAAAGCTTTCAGTCGAACTAGAGGGCCTTTGGAGTCGCGCAGCAGGGCCACAGCTCTGTGGTTGGAGACCCCATGAAGCGACACTCCGTCAACCTGTAACCGTGAATCTTTCGTGAGTACCTATTAAGTACATTACTTATTTCAACTTGTAAAAGGGCTAACTTAACGCGGCATAAAATGAGTGATACGGGTACCACAAGAGCGTAGCCTAGTAAGACTTTTTACACTAATTAATAAAAATAGTTTTTGTCATCTATTGAATCAGGTGTAGTAACAAAGTACGCAAAGTATGCAAAGTATTGCGGAGGTCTATATCAATGAAATAAAAGAATTTCATAGTGTAGGTGAGAGATGGGTTTGGGTGATTTGTGTGTGTTCTTACAGTGTGGAGATTGAGGAACTGCATGAACACGCATATCTCGCATAAGCTTAGCTATCATAAAGGTCGCGGGTGAGCAAAGAAGTTCTTTAAGTTCATAGTTTTTGTCCTTTTACATGTAATCATCATCCGATCCTTTTACATTTCTTATTTCCATTTTTTCATCCGATTGCCCGACGGAAAAAAATTGAAGAGAGAAATATTTCAAACTATAATATCTCAAAAATGGCTAAATTGATTCTTATGAAAAATAGCTAAGAACCACCACCAAGAACTTTGTTTTCACATTAAAAAAACCACATTGAAATCGGTTCATCCGTTTGAGAGCTACGATGTCACAAACAATCGAGATTGGTTTCAAACTGATAGAAAACCAGCGTTGCTTTTTTACCCGACTGCAAGGAGAGGTATTGATTTTTGGTGTCCTGTCATGTCTTCACGTAACTTAGTTTTATTGTTAGTTTTAGTGTTTTAGTCTTATCACTGTAAGGTGGTGAAATAAAAATAAATATCTCTCTTTCTCTTTCAAACTTACAACACTGTTTTTGCGTAGGGGGGTTAAAAATTAGACCTCGATATCATTAACATTTTGAAGCGATTTATAACGAGTGTCGCGCTGCGTGAGACAACGATAGATGGAGCTGGCAACACCCTTTTCGGGTGCAGTTAATGAAGACCGCGTATTTGTCGACTCGAAAACTGTAAAACATACATAATAAGTAGGTAGATCTCGGAATCTATATATATTAAAAAATCATAATGTCATTACAATGTATACCATAATGATCATTTGTCATAGCACTTTTTCCAATCATCAATACTACTTTAACGGTTCTCTATCGTTTGCCCGTTTTCCATATGCCATAATGTACCTACCGTTTTCCATAATTTTCATTTGCCATAAAGTAATTTATTTCCGACATAGTATAATATAAATTTAATATATTTTTTTGTAATTTTTTTCTCTGTGTATCTGTTTTCTGTATCGCTAACTATCTCTGGTGTACAATAAAGAGTCTTTGTATTGTTGTATTGTATTGTAATTTCTTCCGAGTTGGTATTAAACTAACCTAACCTACTGCATTCTATAAGATGACATGTAAAGATGGTGAATTTCTAATGTAAAGGCTGACCAGAATTATAAAAAAACCTCGCCATGTTGCGGAAAACCAATAGAACTAATTTCTTGCACTAGTAACGCTAAATTCAAATGTCATCTGTCTATTGCTATCAAACTTTAACGTTGTTTGCGCGTGGTATTTTAAAGTGTTATTTTGTGTTTTTGTGCGTTAAAATGCCGAAGATTATCCATAGCCTTGGAAGGAAACTACTTATAATTCACAATGTATAAAAGTATTTGTCATAGAAAAAGTCTGAGGGATTAGAAAATATTCCTTTAAATAACATCACCGACACAATATGTCTGGTAGGTATCGTATAGTAAGTGTAAAGAATGTTGCAATACGAATGTCCGAATGTTGGTCAGACGACCAGATGGCCTAGTGGTTAGAGAACCTGACTACGAAGCTTGAGGTCCCGGGTTCGATTCCCGTGTCGGGGCAGATATTTGTATGAAAAATACGAATGTTTGTTCTCGGGTTTTGGGTGTTTAATATGTATTTAAGTATGTATCTATATCTATATAATTATATTTATCCGTTGCTTAGTACCCATAACACAAGCTTTGCTTAGCTTACTTTGGGACTAGGTCAATTGGTGTGAATTGTCCCGTGATATTTATTTATTTAATATAAAACGCTACCTGATTTACCTACCGGCCAAAAAGCTTCTTTTCCTTCTAGTTAGAAAATGCAAAATCATGCTAATTTTCCCAGTCGAGTCTCGGTCGAGAAAACTACGGTCAGCATGCAAATAACGACCTGCATGCGGGTACTGTCAGCAGCACACAACGCTACAAAATATTGCTGGAGTGTAGCCTACGACAGTTGACGTTGTCTTGAAGTTTGACTATAATGAGTGGGATTAGGAGAGCGTTCCTTTTTTTGTACCTAAAACCCATGACCCGTGATTGACCCATCCACGCTAAAACGGCTGAACGGTTTTGGATGAAATATTGGTATGTAGATTGCTGGACATCTGGAATAACACATAGGCTACTCTTATCTCGACATTCCCACGGGATCAAAATAAAATCTTAAAATCTCATCCGCTGGCTATGGTGTCACGAAATTTGGCACTGCCGTTTGTATTGTTACTTATGTCAATATTATAAATACCATTATTGTACATCACACGGGAATTTTGTAAAATCTCGGAATTTCAAGTCAACTCATATTAAGCGCGCGGATTGTGCGCGCGTGTTGCAGCAGCCGCTGAGTCGCGTTGCTCCGAAGACGAAGGGCTACGGATTAACCCGAAACATGTCGAGCTAAACTCGATTTAAGAAGTGAGTTATCCGGGTCATTATATTTAATATGAGTGAGTCTCACGGTAGTTTCATGTTCAAGTCAACTGCTGTATCTAATAATTTAAGAGTGCTAGTAAATACTAGTTGCGTAAATACAGTCAACTGTAAAAGAAAGTGATGGAAAATCGCCTGTTGGGCTTTATTAGTACTCTTCCTTTCCCTGGGGTCCGAAAGTACCTCAAACAACAAACGCAACTTTACAGCTCGTTAAGCTTTACAAGCTAAACAGCTCAATCTTGTTCCTCAAATTTTCATTCCGTTCCTGAAAATTCAATTTAAAACTTCCTTTTGGTCCTCGCGAAAAGTTTGAAAAGTCGAGTTGACTTGGTTTTGCTGATAGTACTTCTCTGGGCGAGTCTTAATTGTGAAATCTGCAGTTTGCAGAGTATTAAGCGAAAACCTCAGGAAATATGCATATGAGGGTGCAAGCCACACGTTTTACAAACTCCCTGCCCCGAAGCAATGTGCAGCATTCTTTTGATGTCCCTATAGTAGGTAATGATAAAGTACCTACTAAGTTCCCACGGGATAGGGATAAAATCTCAAACTAATAACCGCTGGGCTTAGAGTCATGAAATTTGGTATGTAGATAGCTGGACATCTGGAATAAAACATAGCCTACTTTTTATTCCGATATTCCTACGGGATAGGGATAAAGTTTCGTAATAACCACCGCTGGGCTTAGAGTCATGAAATTTGACCATGATTGTTTTTAATGTAACGTCAATGAAAACAACGATTTAATTTTCTTCTTTTCTGCTGGACCTAATGATTTACATGTGCGAAGCCGCGGGTAAACGCTAGTGCAATATATATTTTAATTTATTTATCTTAAAAAACTAAAAAGGAAGTACAAAATACTTATATCGAAACAGCTCTGCCAAACTGCGTAGCAGTTTATTGGCAGAAAGTGTAGCAGTTTATTGGCAGGTGGAGGAACTGCATGAACACACATTTCTTGCATAAACGTTGCTATCATGAGGTCGAGGGTGAGCAAAGTACCTAATTATTGTTTTAGTTCATTGATATGGACCTCCGCTAGAAAAAAAATATCTACGTAAACATATTATAAACTAGCTGAAGCCCACGGCTACGTCCCCGGTGTAGTTTTTTTTTAATTTTCTAAATCTCCTTTTCTAAATCTCCTTTTATAAGAACATTCTCCTGACAATATCAAACACGTTGAAAACAAGAATTAGCGAAATCGGTCCAGCCGTTCACGCGTGATGCCGTGACCAAGGGAAATAGGGATTAATTTTGATATATTAAAAAAGATGTGGTAGGTAATTATTTCTTTCGGCCTATACCAAATTTGTCAATTACTTATCCTAATGGGACAAATTCAATTTTTGACGATATTTTGAATGGGCAATTGGGCAGTTTGCCTTGGCTGTATAATTTCGAGTTGTCGATTTTTCATCTGTAGGTACTTAATTATTGCCTATAATATACGTATACCGTGTTTTGTTTAATCAGGGTGGGGTTAGGTCGCGGTTGCCATACAAGTTAATATTTTTTTTTTGTTTTTATACTTTTTATTTAATGAGTTTTTGGCTTTAGCTGTTAGTTTTTTTGATAAAGTCCTCATTTCCCGTGGCATTAAGTTGAGTGTGGACCTATTTAGCGTCATGTATTCTTGCCTTTTTCCATTGTTATGTTAATTTTAACGTTTTAATGACGTTAAATAAATTTATTTTCTATCTTTCTTTCAATATCTGACACAACGAAGTATGCGAAAATACTAGAAAATACTAGAAAATACTAGAAATAGAGTTGCGTCAGATATTTTTATGACGCTTTGTTCTGTCAGATATTGGTGCAGTCTGGTCATTCCTGCACCCCCTTGCAGCACAGGCGCAGTGCCGCTACTACGAAATTTTAAAAATAATATAAAAAAACCCAACCTATACGTCCCACTGCTGGGCACAGGCCTCCTCTCAGAATGAGAGGGCTTGGGTCGTAGTTCCCACGCGGGCCCAGTGCGGATTGGGAACTTCACACACGCCATTGAATTGCTTCACAGCTTTGTGTAGGTTTCCTCACGATGTTTTCCTTCAATGTAAAGCTCGTGGTAAATTTCAAATGTAATTTCGCACATGAATTCAGAAAAACACAGAGGTGCGAGCCGGGGTTTGAACCCACGATCCTCTGCTTGAGAGGCCATAGGTCAAACCACTCGGCCACCACGGCTTCTAAATTCTAAAATCGAAATTTTATCGTTACGTCCCTCTCACTCTCGTTATACATAATATTAGCGTCAAGCGGAACAAGATACAAAGTTTGAATATTGCACTTCTGGTTTAGGGCCAGAGGCTACTACGAAACTCGCAAATTGAAGTTCGCATCGCAACATCCCTTTCACTCGCGTATTAAACGACATAAGCGTCAGCGGGACGGCAACATACGATGTTCGAGTATTGCACTTCGTGTTATAGGGCCAGATGTATATGCGCATAAGTACTAACACAGTAAACAAAGCAAGAAACTAGGGGAAACGTTGGTCCGGGAACCTCGCCCGAGATAACGACCTCAAGATAACGAACCTTATCATTATCACCGCATGTACGAGTAGGTCAATGGCACCCAGCAGAGATGAGCTGGCTTTTGGTTGGAAGGGGTGTACAACACGCTCACTATGTAACACTCATTTGGCTCACTTACAATAAAAAAAAAACATTTATTTCAGACGATATGTCAGTACGCCGCTTTTTTAGGGTTCCGGAGCCAAAATGGCAAAAACGGAACCCTTATAGTTTCGCCATGTCTGTCTGTCGGTCCGTGGCTTTTCTCAGAGATTATCAATGCTAGAAAGCTGTAATTTTGCACGGATATATAAGTAAACTATGCCGACAAAATGGTAGGTACAGTTAAAAATTTTAAAATAATTTTTTTTAGGGTACCTCCCATAGACTTAAAGTGGGGGTGATTTTTTTTTCTCATCCAACCCTATAGTGTGGGATATCGTTGGTCTTTTAAAACCATTAGGGGTTTGCTAAGACGATTTTTCGATTTAGTAATTTGTTTGCGAAATATTCAACTTAAAAGTGCCAATTTTCATTAAAATCGAGCGTCCCCCCCCCCTCTAAAATCTAAACCTGGTAGTAAATATATCAAACTTTTAAGGAAAACTATAACGATTAAGTTTGCTTGAGAATTATTAGTAGTTTATGAGTAAATAGCAGCCAAAGGTTTATACCTAAACTTGGAAGATTCCGTATAAAATACGAAATCCTTAGAAAAATATTAAGTACTTAATTTTTTCGTAATGGCTACGGAACCCTATTTTGGGCGTGTCCGACACGCTCTTTGCCGGTATTTTTTATTCGACTGGATGGCAAACGAGAGAGTGGGTCTCCTGATGGTAGATCACCGCCCATAGACACCTGCAACACCAGGGGGATTGCACTAATATATTGCTTGCCACTAATATTATAAATGCGAAAGTTTGTAAGTCTTGTTTGTTAATTTATTTATTTGGTTGTTACCTCATCACGTCGAAACCGATGAACCGGAAGGACACACGATAGGGCGTGATAGTTTTTTATCCCACGGGAACTTGCAAAGTTCCCGTGGGATAGCGATAAACGAATTCAGAGCAGACGAACTCGCGGGCAATACTAGTCAAGGTCCGTTCAAATCAGTTCAAAATATGATTGGTTATTTGGAGTCTTTTTGTATTTTTTATTTCAACTCCAAATTTGTTACTTTTACGGGTATCCCGTGAAACCATATCGACAATACAAACTGAGACATGGATGCACAGAAAAACCAGAAAAAGAGACCAGCATTAATCATAATTTGATTGCTTAGTAGCGACATCTCTTGTCTGGGTGAGCGGTTGGTTCCGAAAGAATGTGACGTCTCTCGATGAGAGCGAAACATAGATGTCGCTAGTGCTGCTGCATAAGTAGCGTAGTAGAAATAAGCAACCTGAGATATGTATGCATAGGAAAAATTCGTGTCTAAATTCCTGTCCAGCGGTGGTGTAGGGGTTATAGCACGCAGCACGGATTGCTGAGGACCTGGGTTCGATTCCCAGCGCTGGTCTCTTTTTCTGGTTTTTCTGTGCATCCATGTCTCAGTTTGTATTTTCGATACAGTTCAAAATAAGTTAAGGACAAATTATTCTTGCAAAATGTTTTATTTTTTTTCGGAAAAATGAAATACATTTTAAATTTCAACATGAATAGGGACTCAACAAATATGCTCGCAGTTAGGGTTACCATACCTCAAGATCTTTCAACTATTAGGATTACTGCTGGTTTTCATTCTAATAATGCTGTAGGTGTCCATAGGCAGGGGTGGTCACTTACCATCAGGTGACCCGCCTGCTCGTTTGCCAGCAGTTCGAAAAAAAAATACATTTTGCCTAAGTCTTGTCCCTGCGGAAGAGTGCCCATAAGTTGGGTTTGTGGGTTTGTAATTCCAGCATCAACCCTGTGGCCATGTGCACTAAATAATTTTAAACTTTTTTTACCTATTACATTTGAGAAAAAAATCTGAAATTGCGAGTTTTCTCAGAGTTTTTTGAAGAAAATCAAGCTTTTTCTCCGGATTATCCGGATGTTTAAATTTTCCGTGTAGTAACCCTACTCGCAGCCTAAACCGGGCCGCAAACGTTTAATTTCCATTTGGTTATGTGACGAGATACTCCGGATTTGCGAACTTTTAATGGAATCAAGAGGGTGACGGATAGATGCTTTAATTGAGTGAATATTTTAACGATTGCACAAGAGATATGGTATGGCTTACGAGTATAATGAAAATGACCATCGATCCCATGGTGTATGTGACCCTCTCATCTCGCTTGTAAAATTCTTGTGAAAGCAGTCACGGAAAGAAAAACAGAAATATAAAGTACATTTATTTTTAATTCTACTGAACAAATTCGAAATTTGACCGTAATGTTTTAAGTTAAGAATCGAAGGTTTTCCCTTAACTACATTATCTTATTTTGCATCTCAATATTATACTAGGCAAAGACCTCGCTGCTTTTGCTCCTCGACTATTGAACGTAAGCTAAAGCCATCCTGCGAGGCGAGAATGGCGAGATATATAATTATACTACTCAAAAGAATATAAAGGGCCACTTAAAATTTACCGGTAAAATTAAATCAAAAATACGTTTGCGTTTTTAATTGAATACATTTAATTGAATGAAAAGTATTTGAACTGTGTTATGTTCTATTAACACAACTATTTTAAAACAAGAAAAGTTTTAAAGAATTATATTTATTAGTATTTTCGTTTCACCCATAAACTTCGCGTGGCCCTTGTTTTCTTTTGAGCAGTATATATCTAAGACGATCTACTGAAGACATCTACGTTGTCCCTCCATCCCCGCTTTGGTCTTAAATCTTATCCCTTTTAAAATACTAACCTGACTAAGTTGCCCCTCCATCTCTGCTTCGGTCTTATGTCCTACTAATCCTTTTTAAAATTACCTTCTAACCTAACCTTTTCTAAGTTGTCCCTCATTTTCACCTTGGTCTTAGGTCTCATCCCTTTTAAAATAACCTTTCAACATCTCTATTTTTTTATCTAATTAATTAATCATTTTTTATCTAAGTAATCCCTCCATCTCCGATATGGTCTTAGGTCTTTTTCCTATAAGAAAGAAAGAAAGAAAGAAAGAAAGAAAGAAAATACATTTATTTAACGCCATAAAAAACAAACATAGGAACAAACATAGAACAAATAAAGGCATACATGACGCTAAACAGGTCCCCACTCAGCATAATGCCACGGCAAGCCGTGGCGCTGATTTTCAGTACGGACCTTATCTAAAAACTAACTTAAAATAAAAATTAAAAATTAAATAAAACAAATATTAAATTGTATGACAAAACCGGCTTAAACAGTTCAATCGTGTGCAGTTGAATTGTTTTAATTGTATTAAAATACCTAACCTTTTAATCTTAAACATAGAAACTCATTCGCTTGCCACAGGAAACCGGCTACAAATTATGTCCGTTCTCGATCCACACGAATGAAACTAATTTATAGCTGTTCCCGGATTTATGGAGAGAAGTTAGGAAAACATTAAAACTAGGTCAAATTGCAGTTCACGAATTTTACATTGTGTTCTTGGTAGAGCAATTTCTTGGCACGTTTTTGTATTACAATTTTAAAATTCCTTAACAGATCGTGTTATACTTTGTAGTTGTCTTCTAAAATCTCTTTACGGATGGCGCTACTTGTACGCATTTTATATAATTTTAGTTTATTTTACACCTGTAAGATATCAGTATCAGATGCTGTCACCGTCCTAGGGCACTTGTCCCACCGCCGACGATGAGCGAGAAGCGAGCAGAGCGAGTAACTAGAAACGAGTGGGCGAGCAGTGAAAAGCGAGTGTTCGAGCACGACGGGCGATTACTCGCTCCACTCGCTCGAGCCGGGCGGCCGCCAAGCTAATAGCGCTGAGCGAGTATCGATGAGCTAGTTTTATAGCTCTTGTCGCTGCGACAAAAGATGTAAGAGCGAGTTCTCGCCGGCAGTGTGAACCGCCAGCGATCAACTATTAATATATATGTCTCTTTTACTCACACAGGATCTTATATCTTTTGTTCGTTTCTTGAGCGAGAAAATAGTCGATAGCCAATCGTTTCCTCGCCGGCGGTGAGACAACTGCGAGCGCATTTTTAAGATTTTTCCTAACTTAATGGCATAACCGACGAAGGCCCAAACCTATTGCACCCGCTTAAAACTTCAAAAACCTTCTCAGAGGAACGCGGGGCACTTTTCCTGTCACACAGCGCTCAATGACATAATATAATCCGTCGCTCTCTTGTCACAGCGAACGAGCCAATGGCAAGAGCAAGAGGCCGGTAGTCTTTAATTTCCTCAAGAATGGGCATAGGCTTTAGTCTAGGACGCACCCTGTCTCGACACACTAGCTCTGTCGCACCTTCAAAATAAATACAAGAAAAATTGGCGGAAGTCTCTTAATCCTTTAATCAGGAGTTTTTTTCATTTACTGATATTGTTATACGATCTACGAAACGATTGCGCGAGGAGTAAACTAGATGGCGCTACTAGCATGCGGCTTGCGGCGGCGTTGTTCGCAAAATGCGTTTATTTCAAACTACCCACCTCCACGATGCGGTCGTTGACCTGTATGCGGCCGGACAGGTCGGCAGCGCTTCCTTCGCTGATACTCTTCACGAAGATGCCGCTCAGTTCCTCTGCGAAAAAATATCTTATTTTAGACACTTTTAAATAGTAGGCTACTATCCTTTAATATCTAATTAGCTCGTCTGTTACATTAACAGGAAATAGTAATCACGTACATCAATCAACTTTTTGTTGCCATGGTAACGTCTCCTGCGTTACCTATTAAATGTGTGTTATGGGGTACAAAATCCACTAAAAGTTAGAAGTTGTGACAGTTTTAAGGAAATCCTTTATGGCTCATCCATCTCGTAAGTGTGCTAATAGTGTAAATTGCAAACATTTTTCTAACAAAGTGTATCACTGATTGTCAATTAAACAAAAAACCGGCCAAGAGAATCTCGGACACGCCCAAGATAGGGTTCCGTAGCCATTACGAAAAAAAACAAGTAATCATTATGTGCGTTATAACACAATTAAAACACTTACTACAGTCTTAAAATCTATTACCAGAAAAAGAGCGTATCGTCACGGCACTTACGTCCTTGTGATGAGAAGCGCAGTTTTTCGGCAATAACTCAAAAACGGTATATCCGATCATGTTGAAACCAATTTTCTTTGAAAGTATTTATTAAGCGTTACCTTTTCATATTTTTTTGCAAATTTTTTGGACAAACGGTTTACAAGATAGAGGGGGGGACACAATTTTTGCTACTTTGGGAGCGATTATTTCCGGAAATCTTTACTTAATCAAAAAAGTTTTTGAGAAACCTTACTATCTTTTCAAAAGAGCTGTCCAACTATGTGCCACACGCTGATGCGAGTTAAAAAAATATATTTTAATTTCTGTTACGTGTATAGAGTGCCCCCCTATAAATATTTATTTTTGTAATTTAACTACAAAACTAAATAGCGGCTTTGACAAGACATCTGTACTCCAAATTTCATTGATATAAATCTTGTAGTTTTCGAGTAAAATGCCTGTGACATACGGACGGACGGACAGACAGACAGTTAGACAGACGGACTTGACGAAACTATAAGGGTTCCGTTTTTGCCATTTTGGCTCCGGAACCCTAATAAAGTTATAGCCAGTTAAAGTTACTTGTGACGTAACGCTATACGAAACTTTTCAGCACGTGACGTCACGAACTTCACAAACTAACTAAATTTAACCTGAACAGAGGTGTTTAGTTCCTACAACTAACTCCACTACCGTAAACTGCTTCAACTTTGCCCTCTGGCCCCAACATTGCCTGATTCGATTTAGAGCCGATAACTTAGCACTCTTATAGGTTTTAAACTTTCATTTACACGGGAATTATTATTACGGGGGATAAAAGTTTAAAAACCTAGAAGGGTGCTTGTTATCGACTCTAAACCGAATCAGGCAATGTTGGGGCCAGAGGGAAAAGTTGAAGCAGTTTACGGTATCTGATGAATTATTCCGGAAAAAAATAATAACGTCTACATATTAAACTTTATATACGATATAACATAAAACGTAGACTGAAATTGTATTAGGGATTGATTACATCGCCGTAAAAATTACGTCAAATGTGGTTGTTACTGAGAAAAATCTAGAAACAGAAGCTTTACAAATTCGTTTAAAAGCATATTTTCCTGACTTACAATTAGTATCAGACCGTTTTTTTTTAACAAGATATGGCTTTCAATGCTGAAACAATTGTTTTACAAAGATACATGAAAATATATATTATATTTTTATTTTACATACAATTTTAAATAAAATTTTTTTTTTTAATAAATACCCGTTTTCTATTTTGTATCAATACCAAATGCAAAAAGTGCAAATTTAAACCTATATACCCTAAATTTAGCTTGTAAGCACTAGATTGCCAAAACGTTTCTCAAACCGAAGACAAGTAAATAGACCCGATATTTTATGTCCAAAACTTTACCGCACAACTTATAAATCAAAGTAAGAAAAACTGTTTATTGTACGAACCGTTCAGAAATGTACAGTCACCAGCGTTAATATCTGCCAGAGACGAGTCTGAGTCGTATCAGATATTTATGCACGTTTGTTGTGTCAGATATTGGTGCTGGTGACTGTACATAGACTACATCGTGCAACTAATATTCAGGCAATGTTTAAAAAAGGTTAAGTTCCCAATCCGCACTGGGCCCGCGTGGGAACTATGGCCCAAGCCCTCTTGTTCTGAGAGGAGGCCTGTGCCCAGCAGTGGGACTTATATAGGCTGGGATGGGATGGATGGTTTAAAAAAGGCTTCAGAAATGGTAACGCTAACAACCATTAAATTTTTAAGTTTTAGTCCCAGAAAGTAAAGACTTGAATCTGTGATGAATTGTGGGATATTTGTGGGTATCAAGAGTAAAATTTTGTTTCGTGAGTCATATAAAACTTTCATGTGTTTTTCTATCCGGATTATTTAATTTTATGTGTTCACGTAGGTATTATTGTATCTATAATTTAGTCATTTTGCATGGTTAGACATTTTGATCTTTAGATGATTTGCTGCTTAGGTGTCATTGCAATTTAGGCATTTTGCTTTAGATATTTTGATATTTAGACGATTGGCTGTTTAAATATTTTGCGATGCCGGTACTAGTGCCAGTGTGCTTACTATTTTTCGACGCTCAAGAGCTTGTTAGAGTAAAAATTGAATAGTGATGCTGTGACTCCAATTTACCAGTCATCATCATCATATCAGCTGTGTAGGACGTCCACTGTTGGACATAAGCCTCCTCAATAAACCTTCAATTGCTTCGATCGGAAGCGGCCTGCATCCACCGTGAACCCGCGGCTTTAACCAGGTCATCCGTCCATCCTTTAGTGGATTTCCTACGCTGCGCTTGCCGATCCGCGTTCTCCATTCCAATTTGCCAGTAGTCTTCCACTAATACCACAGATACAGCTGTTGATTGCACAGCTGCTGAAGCACTCTAAACTACAGAAACTCCGGCCGCCGCGGTCAAAATGAACCGGCTGTTCTAATCTGCACAACTTGATATTGCTAAAGTTTGCCAACATATGTTCGATACGGTGAAGTGGATAGATTGGTTTGTTTTTCTGTGGCGGGAAATATAAGCCGAATGAATATTGACTGACCGATATGGCACCAACTAAATTGTGACCCAGTATGAAATAAGTTTTTGGTGAATATTTAATTTTTAACACAAGCTTTTTTTGCTGACTGGACTTTTTGTTGACTATAATTGTATTGTCACCCAAATTACATTTGCATACCAAATTTCAAGTCGATGCCATTCACCGTTGAAAAGCCCTGTGGAGATTTTCCTGGCCGGACTACCAGGATGTCACTACCAGGTATTGTCACGCAATTTACATAAGTTAGCTAAATTTCAAGCCCCAACCACTAGAAGTTGGTCGAATTTAACTTGCAAGATTGATTACAGACAGACAGACAGACAACGGGATAGGTGAAACTAAATAAAAGCTTGTAAAAAATAAAATCAAAATAGTTTATTGCATAGAAAAGCTTACGAAAAGTATCTACGGCTCTGGAGCCTGTGCAAGGAGTACCTATAATAATCATAATCATAATACCTAATAATTAATTGTGTGTGGAATTCAGGTTACAGTTAATTACAGATATAGTTGTACAGATATAGTTTCAAAAAACCCTACCCTTTCAGGTGTGACCACATAATAAAAATCGATACAAATTAAGAATATAGTTAAATTAAATTACTTATTGCATTAAGCATAGCATCAAAATTAAATGTCCAAAATTGATATACCTACTTACAAATTATTTAATAATATTTAATGTTACAAGAACCAGGCAGTCTGATATCTATGATACCTTTTCATAGAAAATTCATAGTATCCTCGCATTGATTGAGAAGGGCGTTTATTATGAAACTTACAGTGATAACGTTCTACGATGGATCAGGAATGAAATGGTTTGAAATAAAATCCTTATAATTTCGTCCTGTCCGTCCATCCGTATGACACAGGCATTTTACTCTAAAACTACAAGATGTTGTATATTAATAAAATTAGGATTGTTGATATCGTATAATAACCGCTACATTTTTTCTTTATACAAAGCTATATTATCAAGTAACACGTAACATAGGCTATATTTTACCCCAAGAACGTGTAAAGTTACCACAGATCATAGGCAAAGTTGCGACCAACAGCTAGTGACACTTCATCCACTATCACTTAAACTCTCAGAGCCTCCATACCCCGTCACTGCTGGGCAAAGGCCTCTAGATCTTCACACCTTCCGATCTGGCACAATGTCAGGCCAATCCCTTGCATACGCGTCCAAATCGTCCCACCATCTCCTTCTCGGTCAATTTCGGCGTCGTTGGCCGTCCATCGATGCCCATTAGGTGACTATGAGCCCGCCTCTGTGGGTGCATGCGACAGACGTGTCCAACCCAGTCCCATTATAGCTTAGCAGTCTCTTTCCTTTCCCACCGTCGGCTACACATGTTTTTGAGAGTAGAGAAGTGTTCCGGATACCCCGTCTATTATAAATTAAAACTTTGCTGCATCTTAAGGCTCCTTGACTAAACTAAAGCTGTCGCGTCCCCGATCAACTATACAATTTGACACCCCGGTAAGGCAGATCGCCCCACATTCCACTTCTAAATTTAACCATTCTCACCCTATTTGGTACAAGTTTTGAGAAGTTCGCGACAATACTTTAACGAATGAATTTAAAAGGTGTAGCCTCAAAAAAGCAGCTGTTCTAATAAGTCAAGTCTAAGAAGCAACAGAACACCCTTGTTTACCACTAGAGAAATCTATCGCCAGGCGGGTGTTATTGTGTCATCTACATAGCTATCCCGCGGGAGCCACGCAATTTTCCAGGACAAAAAACTAACCTCTGTAAGGACAGTACCAAGGTACCCCAGGTATTTAACTATCTTCAAACTAAAATTCATCTAAATCCAGACATTACTGCATGTCAAAGTAACAAACATCTACGAAAAGATATACGTCATAGTCACAAAACAACCGCGCACACTTACACTTTCTGTGCCATTTTTGCTCCCGTTGTGAAAGGCATATAATGGTGTTCCTTTTCTTCAACGTCACGTGAAGCCAGAGACTACACTGACCATTCTCCTATGCTTAATTTTTGACGCATTAATAACAGATCTTCTGTTATTCATTATGACTGATGACAACTTTTACCAATTTATTATTATCCGGACAGCTGAGGTGGGGAACTCACTGCCTGTGTCTCTTCTATGTAGTGAATGAATGTCTTTCTTTTCTATACATCTTCGTTTACCATCACGCGTAATTGTGGCCAAACGCAAGCTTATTACTATATAAAAAAAAATATATTGTTGCCGTGTTTGTAACCGCTGTAAGTCCTTGTCTCGCACCAACCTCGGCCCGGGCCCTAGTTAGCGACCCGCGCTTTGTTCCCGATTCCACAACTATTTATACCTCTCCACTTTGGCCAATATTGGAGTGCGCTCGCTCAGGTTGAAACGAGTACTTCAGTGGAATTTTATATTATTTTTGGAAGCTTGTCATAACAATTCGACGGCTTTTCGACTAAGGCTCGTATAATAGAAGTTGTATAAACTTGTTTTGCTAGCAGCACATTTTAGTTTTGGCGTAGGCAAAATTATTATTGCTTTCATAGGTAAATCATCGAGAATCATTTAATTTCAAAATCATCGAGAGCTCAGAATTGCGTATACAAGGTCTTAGTAAATATACTAAAACCCTCAAACACTGCAACAGCCTTTCATTTTAAGTTAGTTTATTGTGTTCAATTTCAAGTACTTTAATTATTCAAAAAATATGTAAATATAATTCTATTTGATTTCTAACTCTAATACTACCGCTCTACTTTGTAACATTTTTAGCGTTACTTCTTTGTTCTTTAAAGCTAGGTAGATAAAAAAAAAGTTTCATTGCATTATTTCAACCCTAATGTTAATGATTTAAGATATTAACATCCTGCTAAATCGAATG